>NC_080639.1:19014004-19316120 GCF_027579445.1 Ammospiza nelsoni
GGAGGCAGTATGAATGCACAGTTCTACCTGGGCATATTTCTACTTTCCAAATGGCTTCTGCTTAGGAAACTATGATTTTGTACAGTGTAGATTCCATCAGATTGCAAATATATGAATTTCAGTCTACTTTGGAGTAGGAAAATCTGGATGTATGGTACACAGAGATGTTAGAAGTTATCCACTGGTGTTTGTGGCCAAACCTTCCTGCGTGCTGTATGCTTTATGCAGGCAGTGCTGCAGCAGAACACTCACCAGGGAGGGGAGTTCTGTGGAGAATCCCCCTTGCTCCTGTTTGCTTCTCTTTTTGTGACTTAAACTCACAAAGGGAGATTTTCAGTCATTCGAACAGAAAGTAACATAAAATAGAATGGGACTGAGCTCAGGGTGACAAGAGCACTTGTCTCTGAAGCAAGCATATGCATTCTTTTGGTGTTTAGGCTTTTGACCAGGCTAAGTTCCCAATTTGCCCCTTCTTACTGTTAACACAATTGTGGTTTGTAAAAATCTGAACAAAGAGGCTAGTTTTTCCTAGGGAATTTTAAACAATTTACGTGATGTGCTAGCCATCTCAAAATGTTTTACATCAAGTGCTGCCCTTCCCAAGGTGTCTTCTGATAGTGAATCTGTTTGAATTACTCAGGTAACACGTTGCAAGAAAGGAAATTAAGGAGTATATCCCAATTGTGTCCCAACTATTTGGTGGGAAGTGCAGTGTTAGTATTTACAATATATAATCAAGGGCAGTCAGAGCAAGCCCTTGGCAAACAGGGACAAAGGTTTTTTACTTCAGCTGTCAAATAATGTCCTTTACTCAGTATCACCAACTTGATAGCAAATCAAAGCAGGTCGAAGGTTTTGCCTGTGGAGGGATGACTACAGCGCAGTGGTGCCAGGATGAGAGCAGTGCAAGTAAACACATTTTACATCTGAAATAAATCACTAATATTTGCCAGGCCCACTCAAGAGTAGGAGCTCTGGAGCAGGATTTTATAGAGAAGCTCATTGGAGCGACTATCTTGGTAACAACTCTTCTCTGATAAAACTGCCTCCATCAGGAACTGGATTGTGGCTTCTTCTGCCAACTCTCTTGTCCTGAAGTGAATTGCTTTGCCTCAGTGTTTCCCGGGGAGATTTTAATTTTTATCTCTGACCTTGTGCAGTACTCGATTTACGAGTACTTTTATGCAAATGTAAATTCTTTGTATACTTAAGAAGTTGATACTACAGTCATTTAGAGTCCCGTATTGCTTCTCCATGCTCTCATTGTGTGTCTGCTGGTGCAGAAATAGACGTGCCCTTTTTTGTCAAATGCTCCCAATAGATTTGGTGTTGAAAGGGCTGCCATTCAGCTGCTGGTTCAGACTTTTGGGGAGCGGTTTGCTCTCTCCTGACTGCTGTGGTATTAGGGCTCAGCAGGGTAAATGGAGCTGCTTTGTCTTTTATATAGGTAAGTAATGAATTAAGTCCTAATACTACACCAGTCAAGAAAGCCCAAAGCAGCTGCTTTTACCATCCTGTGTCTGTACAGCCATATGGTACACATAAACTGCAGTGTTGTGTTCAAAGTCATTAATGCTGTGCCTAATATTCTGAACTGGGTTTTGTTGCTAAAAATCAGCTAAACTTGAGAATAAAAACAAGTGTTTTAAATGGAAATGAAAACCTTTTCTTATATTTTTACGATGCAGGTAGGACAAAATAATTATTGCCAGAGTGACTGCTTGCATCTGAAATAAATTTATACATATTATTTTGAAAAAATCTAGTTAACTTTAAAATATGTAAGTTTTCTTGTCATTTAGGGTTCTGTGAAGCTGATCATCAAGAGGGTTGCAAATCATTGGCGGTTTCTATTTTCAGATTTCCACATCCCAGAGTAATTTGCTTTAATTTCACCCAATTTAACCTATACTTCACACCATCACCATTCAGCTTTAATAGCTATGTTCTATGCATAAGAAAAGCAGATAAATGTCCACAATTAGACTGCAAGTGATTACAACTAGTTAGGGCTTTATGAAGACAAAACTTAAGGGGCTGTAGCACAAAACAAAGCCACAAAAGATGTCTAAAAAATTCTTTCTTCGGAAGTCAAGGTTTACTACAACGTTTTATTTAATGTTTTTTGTACTTGATTTTGCTTATGTTGAAGATGTAGGCAGGTGCATCTTCTTCAACTGAAAATTACTCTGCTTAAAGAATATTAGGTTTGTGTTACAGGTGATTAATTTCACTTGAAATTAGCTTGTAAGGGAAAACATGCTAAACCTACTTTATTTTTGGTTCTTTGTTAACATGTGCTTTGTTTAAGAAGCTGTAAAAGTGTTGATTCTGATGGTATTATTTTCTCCTAATAATAAATATGCATAGTAAAATGTACTATCATCAAAGTTTAGTACATTCTGTATTGTTAAATATACCTACACCGCAGTCAGAAATAGCAGTATCTTTTACAGTTTAAGTCTTTGGAATACTGATGATAGCATGTCAAGCCAGTCTAAGTATAGATATTAATTATAATTTTTTTTTTTACACTTCTAGTCTTGTTTTTTTGTAGCTCAAAGAAATACCCTCCTTCTAGCTTCCCACTCAAGTTACAGTATTTTAGTTTGTTTTGTTGTGTCCCCCATTCCCACAGTAAGTGGCCAGATTACATTATTGCTCGTTTGTGTCAAGGCTTGTCCCGGGGCTGTGTGTGTGTGACAGGCCGGCTGTGCCGAGCAGCTCCCTTTGACAGCACTCACTGAATGTATGTGCAGAGCAAGCGCAAGCACCAATTACTCTCTAGCTCTGGTTTGTGGTGGTGTTATTAAACATTCCCTTATAGTTTATTGACAAAAAATGCTGGTCATTACCCTAAATACCAATGGGAGTTTCAGCTTGTGATGCAGTTCGGATTCTGATCAAATTGTAAATATCCCCCTTAATTGCAGCATAACATGTACCAGTACACTGCTTACCTTTAGTAAATGAATGCAAGATGCCAGAATGCCATTATGGGAAGCTTTAGTGTTAGCCAAATGTTTGGTTACATTTTACTTTAAGGGTAAGGATAATTAGAGAAATGAAGCGACTGGTATATAAAAGAGAAATTAATCTTGAAGATAATAATTAATTTCCATAATTGCAATTAGGATCAGAATAAGATAAGTTTAGAAGTAGTATTTTGATTTAGATTTTAGCATCTCAGTGGCAGCTTGGAGCAGCTAGAAACAATAAGGTTTAGGCTATAGGCAGCTTCTTCGTTTTTATGTCGAACTAGTTTTATATGCTATATCATAAAACTTTCAGTCCAATCAGCAACTACATTTAAATACTGCAAATTGTGGCAGCAAAACAATAATTCTGCTGATTAGCCCCTTTCCATTTCTTGTAAGTGAACTGTTTATGCTGTTGAGTACCTTTTGAAAAAAGAAAAAGCCAAAACAGCCTTGATTAGTCAAGGAGTAATTGGATGACTTGATTTTAGCAAGAGAATGAATTGGTTGATGATAGCCTGTAACTAAGTGTAGTGGTTCTGTTCAGATGAATACATAACATACAGTCATCAGATCTTGACAGGTATAACATAAGCAATGCAAAAATTTCTGGAGGCTGAGAGGTAAATTTTGTCAAAGGAATTTTGAAGCTGATTTTTGAAAGAAATGGGAAGAAATGTGCATGCCATTAGATGATACCATTTAAAAGTGACATTCGTTATGGCTGTCCTGTATACATATTTATGTGCTCTTAGTTTTGCTTGTCAAGAACAAATCTAGACTGTGTGTCCTGGCTGCCATCAAGACCTTACAAATTGACAGTTCCTGCACTTCCACAGGAAAAAAAGAGATTCAAGGTGCACATCTTCTCCATTCATTTTATTTTCTGCATTTTAAGCCAATAATTTGAAAGAAATGTGCAGAACCAGCTATTGCTGCATTCTATCTTTCATGCCACTTAAAAACATATTTTTGGCCCACCACACTTGGACCCAGACAGCCCAGATAAAGTGCTCAGCTAAAGATAAACCCTTCCCCAAAACTGAAGAATATTTCAAGTTTGAGCCTAAGGGCAATGGTAGAGGGAGCTGGGTGTGGCAGTGCTAATTTCCAAGCTCCTTACTTCTAGTAATTTCAGCTTATATCATTATTTTGAGGCTGTTAGCTGGCAAAAATGAATCCTGCTCCAGTATTATGCTTTACCATTTTCCTGTCTAAATACTTGTCTTGTTTTAATAGCAGTATCTGGATACTGCTAAAACATGAAGGGAATTTACCACAGCAGATGTGTACTTGCAGTGAGCCTGATGTTTTTAACTCTGTAATCTTTGCTCTTGTACACTAAAGGAAGTGACAGATTTTTGAAGGTAGAGTGCAAATCCATCAGGATGTTATGGGAGATTATTTGAGAAAAAGCTTTTTTTTATATATATATATATATATATATATATATATAATACTTAAAATAAGAAACATGGTTTCTGTTCAACTTCCTTTGACAAACTAACTTCTGGTAAAATTATGGTTTACCTCTGCTAGGATATGTGAGAGAGATGCCTGAGAACTGGTAATGATTTTTTAAAGTAATTAAATTACCAATTAGAGTTTCCCAGTTGACCTTCCTGTTACTGCTGTGTGATTAGCTTGGCTGTTGACAAACACATGGTTCCTTGGGGAAATTCTTGAGTAAGTCTATTTTATGTATGTATTTCTTTGCCCATGTGGCAGATTGATTCCTTTTTCCTCTTACAGTAGTATGCCATAGTTTCCTGCAGTAGAAAGAGGGCAGTTTTGGAGCACAGGCAGTGTAACTCAAGGAAGAAGTCAAAAGGAAGGTGGTGTGGTTTGGGGTAATGTTTGAGAAATGCTGAGGCCCTTTATGTTTTAAAAGCAAATGCATTGGTGAAGATGTGGGAAGTACAATGGGTTTTCATTTTATTCATTGGAGAAGGTCATTATGTCCAGAGGTCATACTGTCTTGAGAACTCAGTGGTGTGACTAGTTTTGGAGATGTTAATTGTAAATATGCTTTTTAATGAGTATTATTTTAAAATAAATAAAGTAGTTAGATCAATTTGTTGTTTGTTGAACTTCCAAAATATCATAACAGCTTTTAAAAGATGAATTTTTAGCACAACTTTGAAAAAATTAATTTCTTAATGAAAACTTGAGATGCTAGACCACAGAGCTCAGCTGCCTGTATCCTGCAGGTGTGCATGTACTACAGAGGATATCGTGTGAACAAGCTGCTAACCTTGTAAGCCTCCCTCCTATTTACAGAAATTGAGGCCTCATTATGTCAGTAAGAAGACAGACATGGTTTGTTTGAGGTTCACAAAATTTAAAAACACCTCATCATCAGTGTGGGCTTTACCTCTGACACATGGCCATGTTTGCAGTCTGTGCTGTTTTACAGCCATCCCATTCTAGTCCTTTGCTTCCTTATCTGGATGCCCTGTTAGTATAATTTTGGGGAACCTTTGCTCCCTCATTTTTCTACCAAGCTCTCGCAAGCTATATTCAGCTTGAGATCAAAATAAGACTACCAAATGTCTGTTTGGCCTTGTCCCCATTATTTTTCTCATAGATTCTGTTGTAATGAGAGAGCAGTATCAGATAAGCTAATCTGAGGATTTCTTTGTCAATGTTTGTTTTTCATTTTTCTTCTTCAATGTCCATAAACTAACTGATTTTGAGTTTTTTTGCCTGATACTCAAGGCAGTCTTACCTGTTCCTTCAGAAAAACAAACTTCTCATTTGTTGGCTGTCATCTTGTATCTCTAGACCCACCTCCCATTTTCCCTGCTTCTTCCAATTCGGCAGTTTTTAGTTTCATCAGACTGTTTTTCTACACTGTGCACTGTACCAGCTACTAGTCTGGTGCTACTCAGCATTCCTAGCCTGTGTCCACCTTGTGCATCATGTTCATGGTACAGCTATTGCATTATCTTTAACTGGACAGTGATGGGATTCTTATTGTTGTACTTTAAAATAAAGCCTTTGGGTTTTCTGTTTTGCTGCTGTGTGTGCTGCAGGGAAGGTGGGGCTATCATAACATCTTCCCCAACAAAAGAGAGGTAAAGGCCTTGCTTGACAGAGGTATTTCACACAAAGGCAGAAAGACAAAGTAATAAATAGCAATATGCTGTTAACAGTCTATTACAGGTAAGGTTTGTAGATTGAGATTATGGTTCTTATTTTTGTCATTGAGTCTTGTAAATAATATGCACATTTTCTTGTTTATCTTATTTATAAACTCAGTTTTGCAACTCCATTTTTTCCTACTACTCTGCATTTTAATATAGGCAGTTTTTAAAATCAGGTACCGAGTAAAACATTTTTCTAGTAGTTTAACTGCAAGTTTCTCACTTCTGTACTTTTTCCTAGAGATCTGCTCTTGCTCAAAGCCCAATTGCTAAGGTTACCACCAGTTCTGGCTTGCTATGTCTGCATGCAGCTCTGCAGACTGGAATTGAATTCCCTACAGCGCTCAGTGTGATTTGTAGCAGACCGTCACTGCAGAGCAGGCTGGAGGCTGACATAATAGATCGTTCAGGATACGTCCCACATGGATATTGAGACAAAGTTAAAAACTAAGGCTCTTCCATCCTAGTGGTGTCACTCTGCCTGTTCATTCCCTTCTTCTTGAGTCTCCCTCATCCCTGAGGGCGTATCCCTGTCATTCTCTAGCTAGGCTGTTGGGCAGAGTGTGATCTGCTTTAGGTTGATGGCTGAAGCTGACATTGAAACTCTGATCAAGAGATTCACAAAAAGAACTCAGTGTCTTGTTGCCTTGAAGAATCTCTCATTTGTACTAAGATGTGGACATTACTGCCAGTTTGGTCTTCTGTGTGTAAAAAATCTTAAAGCTATCACTTTTGTATGGACTGTGTCTGTCTAAATGGGAATTCCTCTAAATGTAAAATTGGGAATTTTACTTAAAATCCATGCCTTTAATGGAATATACAACTAGTGTTCATTCATTCCATGAGGAGAGTCAAGCAACCCAGTGAGGAGGAAAGAAGGGTAAATTGTTGCCTCTAGTGGGAAATCATAAGCTCAGTAAGAGGGGCTTTTTACCCAAGCAAGCAACGCCTGTTCTAAACACAGATCTCTTGTCCTCCTGTTGCCTGAGTGAACTGCAGGGTGGCTGCTGACACAGGCATGATGGAAGAAGGAGACTTGAAGAAAACTCTGGCAGAACATTGAAGGGTCCATGGGTTAAAGGCTTTAGTGGGCTGAGAAGAGAGTGAAGGTGAAGTTATAGTGTCAATTTTATAGGGGTGGAAATACGCTGAATTAATTTGGTTTGAATGAATAAAGAACAATTTTTTTGTGAAAAGGAATGGGAAGATGTGAAAAATAGAAGCTGTTGTTGAAGAAAACAGAAAAATATAACTAATATATAAGCTGGTTTTTATTGTTGCTAATTCACCTTACACTTGCTTTTTCAAAAAGGCTCCTTCCTTAAGACCAAAACAAACAGTTTATTTTAGTTTTTATTTTTATGTTCTAAATGGAAGATCTTCATGGTCATGCAGCTTTTCCCTGACTTTAACAGTGTGGGGAGTTTTGTTGCTTTTTAAACCCATGGACACTAGATGCAGAGGGATGTCAGAAGATATTATTTACATGGTCATTTTTTCTTGATATAAGGAAGAAAGTTAACCTTTTAGTGAATGAGTGCAACGTATCTGTTGAGAAGGCTGAGGCAAGTAGACTTTTTGTTGGTCTGTGTGGTGACATCTTCCTACTTCTACCCTTTTTATTCAATATTTTCCTTGTAAATTAGAACAGAGCAGTTAAGCTGTTCTCTAATATTTGCTCATCTGAATAGCCTACATCTCATTCTGTCAGGTGTGCTAGTAAGGATTCATGGAAGACAGGGGCTATGGTATCTCTTCCTTGATTGCCTGGCACTGGGATAGATTAGTGTGGAGTGTTTCCATTTAACAGAGCAGCCTGTTCTCCCATCATGGCCAGCATCAGGATCTGTTGTTGAGGTAATTGTGCTTGTACCCAGGGAGTTCACTGATCTGCTTTGGAGAGTAACAATTAATGAGAGAGGGGGGAACTTCTGGTAACCACTGTTTGAAAGGCTATTCATAGGTTTATGTAAAAATGGTTTTGATATTTGACTATGAACAACCTTTTAAACCTGTGTTCCATGTGCATTGGTGTAAGGCTTTGTTGCTATAATCTTGGTTTTCAGTAAGTTAAAACAAAAGATGAAGTTTAAGGTGTTAATGATGACAAAGAACCCCCACAACTTTCTGTATATCAGTTAAGGAATTGTTTGTTGTTTACCCTTTTTGTTATGTTTTTCAGTACAAGAGATGGCTTGAATTTTTTTCCTGTGTAAGAAATACATTTTAACTTTGGTAATGTTCAAGTAACATTCTTTTCATGGTTGATTTCTCATGCATATCTTTAATGTTACAGGTTAGGCATGCAAGTACTCTGAAAATTGATCCAGGAAGAATTAATAAACTCTTTTTAGCTGTTAATATTTTTATTTTTAAAGCATGTATTGGTTTTTTGGGGGGAGTAGGATTTTTTAAAAGTGATGCTGCTTATCTGATAATTTCAATCCTAGTTGAATTATGTTGCCAGATTGTCATCAGAAGGGCATGAAGTCAGCACACATGCGTCAGTAATATCTGGTTGTTTTAACCTTATGTTTCCAGTTGGCAATTTGAAATTATGGCTTCAACTGCACTTTAAATATGTGATAATAGCATGTGTTTCTAATAAGGGCCAGCACCATTTTGTTCAGATACTGTGAATGGTTGTCACTCATATATGACAAATGCACCTTCATCTGCTTCTTTGATGGCCCCCTAAAAACCATACCCTCAAATCAGGCCGATGAAATTAGCTGCTGTGTAAATTGTGTGTCTGAGTGGTTCATTATCTAATCACCGTCAGAACCACAGTGATAAAGTAGATTGAAACAGGGACGAGGTCTGCCAGATGATTTCAGGCCTTTTTTTCTAAGCCCTGTTTCCCTTGGAAACACTAAGAGTCATTCAGAACTTCAGAATTCTTTGTCTAGAACTTCTTCATTTCTTAATGCATTTCTTGGGCAGCCAGTGAGGTCTGCCAAGGTGATTTGAAAGGTTTTCTCTCCATCATTCTTGTAATCATTACTGTGTGTATTAAAATGTTCCACAATGTTCAGTTTAGCTATTGTGTTTGCTACTTCTGGGTTAGATATTGTAAAACACACCAGCTATTTTCAGGAAACTGCTCCAGCCTGTTCCTTTGTAGGAGAATCTCTTAAATGCTCTAAGTCCTGTCCTGAAATGGCAAAGTGCTATGCTTTGGATATACAGAGAGGGAACTTTGGATCCTGGAGCGGATGTGTAAATTAACATACTAAACCAGTATGATATAAAACATTGCACAGGACACTTGTACATGGGTGGGACAACCACGTGGCTTTTCAATTTCAAGCGTTCTTGATTCATTATATTATGTTCTAGATATATATTTCTTGTCTTTTTAGCTTAATAGGTAATTTAAATGTTGTTTTGTTTTAGGAGCATTTGAAGATGATGATATTACTCATGTTGAAGGCAGTGTAGATCCTGTTCGTGACATCGAAATTATACATGAAGAACTTAGACTGAAGGATGAGGAGCTGATCCTGCAGAGCATAGATAAGCTTGAAAAAGTAGCTGTAAGAGGAGGAGACAAGAAATTAAAACCTGAATATGTAAGTACATGACCTATAAAAGTAAATCATTAAGTCTTGTCAGCATTGAATTGAAATATTTGTATTGTTGGGTTTTCTTATTAATCCCACATGTGTAATACAAAACTCTACTACTATTTTTATATGTATGTTAAAGTAATTATTATGAGTTGAAAAAATACTAGAATGACTGGCTGTGCTGTCAGTTTAAGATTTCATAGATGTAGCTAATTGTAACTTGAAATTCAGCTGTTATTTTCTTGCTGATACAGCTTTGTATGCAAATAGCCAATCCTTTGTCAAATTTACATCAATGTCTAAGTTGTAATTCAGAGTTACTTCTGACTTATTCCTGCTGTTAAGTTCTAGTATTATGTTGATATTAGTATTCCTGTAACCAGCAAGTGAATGTATTTTTTTTTGTGATTGCACTTTGTGTCTTTTAGTGCATGTTAAATGAAGCCTGCTAGTTGAAATTAATTTTAGAATGTTGTTGTAAAAATCTGCTTAAATGAGCTCAATTATCATAGGGTAGTAGTGATGTTTCTTTGTAAATTAGTAATGTATAATAATTATCAACTTCCAAGTATATTTTTTGCAAATTGTTGTTTTACTCCTACTTGTCTTTTGACTCCCCTATACTTTGCCAATAGTCATTCATTTTTCTTTGTCATTAATATTCTATAAATATTTCAGATGATATATAAAATGCATTTTCTAATTATTACAACAGTTTATCAGTGTGGAAATAAATTATTTATGTCTAGCAAGTAATATTAAGAAGATACTGTTTTCTCAGATGGAATTTTTGATACCAAGTATTATAGAGCTTGCAAGGGTTGCAGGGTGAAGAGAGAGGTGAGAATGTTGACCTCATGTTCAGAAGGCTTGATTTATTATTTTATGATATATATTACATTATGACTATACCAAAAGGAATAGAGAGAAAAGTTCTCAGAAGGCTAGCTAAGCTAAGAGTAGAAAAGGAATGAATACAAGGGTCTGTGTCTCAGCAGAGAGCAAGACCCAGCTCTGCGGTGAGTGGTCAGTAAATCCAAACATCCACCCAAGACCAATCACGGATCCACCTGTTGAATTCCCCAGCAGCAGATAACCACTGTTTACATTTTGTTGCTGAGGCCACAGCTTCTCAGAATGGGGAAAAATCCTAAAGAAAGGATTTTTATGAAAAGATGTCGGTGACAACCAAGTAAGAAGAAAAACATTGCTATATTGGTGCTGCCAGGTTAATTTATCAATATTGAAGTGCAGTGAAATTTGTTGACCCTGCCTAGTGTCTGGAAACAGACAGGAGCTGAAAGTGAACACCCCCCTCCAAAATATTCTGCTCCATGATGCAGTGTTAAAAAGCACTTCCATGGTACCTTCTGTTGGTGAAGAACTAGTCTTCATCTGGCATGAAAACTGTTTTATTTCTTGATTTGTCTAGGCCAGAAAAAATAGCTATTGTTGGAAGATTTAAAGGCTTTATGTAAGCCCAGAGAGAGAGAACCTTCATTTAAGAACCTTCATTTCAGGTCTTATCTGTCATGTGAACCCAGCCCTGAGTACATGTGGGCAGCGATTTTTATCTTTCACAAAAGGTTTCACATGCTTAGACGAACAGTGCAGTTTATGCCTGCAGTTTCAAATAGCATTCACACAGTATTTCACCTTTTAATTCACGTTAAAGAAAGGGGCAAGCAAAAATCCTGTCCGTAGCGAATTCAAAGTTCATCCTAAAGCTAAATTTCACATTGGTATGACAGGATGAAAATGAGGAATGCTGTGATGCTGTTCTGCCCAGCCTCGAGCTCTTCTCACTCACTTTGTTGTGTGGCTGTCTTTGGAAACAGCTTTGCTCAGCTCCTTGTGATGGAACATTCCTATCTAGTTTTTGAGTGTACCTCTGTGGATGCTTTGAGGATTTTATATCACAATGTATGTTCTTCGTGTGTGAAGGAAGAAGTTGGCACTTTTGTGATTACAAAGAATCATAACTGAAGTGTGTTTTAAATAGAATTTGTAAAAGTGATCAGATAACTTGATGGGTGGTAGGTATAGTTATGGTTGTATGGTAGGAGTTGTTCTTAGTCATTTTTTAACTACAGGAAGTTGGTATGTCTTTGAAAACAGAAAATACCAGATTATCCTCAAATTAAGACAGTAAATAAAAAACTTCAAATCTAGAAATGCAATTTAGATTAATTAAAGAAAAATTTCAAATCTTTATTATTAATCTTTTTTTACCCAGCTTCTGTTTTTCCTCCATTTCATTGCCTCTTCCTTCAGTCTCCTTACTATTACTTCATCTGTTGTTCACCTGTCAAAATGACTTTGTCACCTTGTATTTGTAAGACACTTCCTGTCATTTGTTGTGTTTCCTTAATCCTGTTTTTATGAGCACATGCACAGAAAAGATCAGGTTCTTGATGTCATGTTGCTCTGCCCGTTCTGTTCCCAATAATAGCTGTTACACATGACCAGTCTCAGCTGAGTTTGTCAACAACAATGGAGGTTTCAAAGGCGTGAAATTCCTTTGTTTCATGGGAGGGGGTGGCTAAACAGTGGGGAAGCACAAATTAATGCTTCCCTTGAGACAAAGGCTGCATGGAGGAACTATAGTCACTAGGGAATGTCTTCAAGGAAATGGGGGGCATAATGCCTCTGAATCTTGCTGATCTTGGACCTTCTTGCCTCTCTTCCCTGTGACTTGCATGCTTGAATTGTAATGTATATACACTAGACTTCATAAAGTGGACTTTTTTGGTGACGGCCTGTGAAACCTCCTTTCTTCTCCTGGTAAATCAATCCTTAGGTCCAGTTAGGCAGCTTCTAGAAGCAGGTTTGTGTAGCTGTAGGACTGTAACAGCTGCTCTTGGGCATTTCTGGCCACTACAGGGCTTCAGATGTTCCTCCACTGGGTTGGGAGGCACTCCTGTGCAGTTTGCTTTGCCTCTTTTCCTTTCATGTTTTGGCTTGCACAAGGCCTGTGGTTGCATTATATATACTATATTATAGTACACTATAGCAGGATTGACTATGCATAAATGATTTAGAGGTCTAGGAGGGAAACATTGTGGGATTAGTGAAAAAAGCAGTTAAAGATTATTCCACCTTCCTAAAAGGGTAGCCAGACGTTAGGAGTATATTTTGGCAGTTTGGTCAGTCTGCACTTCCCCAGTCCATTGCACTCTGCATTTAGCTTGTCTGTCACAGGGAGAGTTCCCTGTCCAGCACAATTTGTAATGTTTCCATGCATTTGCAGCTACTGTTCAAGGCTTGCTTTTTCTAGTGCAAAAAAAAAAAATTATGAAGAGACAGTATGGCCTGAAATGAATACTTTTTTCCAAACAGATTGTCTTCAAAAAAATAGAGGATGGGACAGGACTGGGAAACAACTTCTCAAGATTTGCCTTTTAAAATTATTTGCCAATATAATACACAGCTATTGCTAATATTCTATTCTTAGGAATATTTTTCTTCTGTAGCAGAGATGAGGAACAAACAGCTCTTGTCTGTGCACCAAGTGTTCCCAGTCATTTTCCCTTTCAGGAAAATCGGGAGGTTATGAAGGAAAAGACTTGATATTCATGGATTGTTTTGGTTTTGTT
This sequence comes from Ammospiza nelsoni, assembly GCF_027579445.1. NCBI lineage: Eukaryota > Metazoa > Chordata > Aves > Passeriformes > Passerellidae > Ammospiza > Ammospiza nelsoni. Next base: position 19,027,294 of record NC_080639.1, read on the forward strand.
TTTAAGCACTATGTTAAAATTTTAGCATCTCTCTTTTTTATTCTTTCCCCCATTCCTTTTGGAACAATTCAAGGTGAAGATGCTTGAGAATGTCTCAAGAATTTCAACTGGTTGAGAGGTTTAGAAGTAATTTGTCTCATATTATAAATATGAATTGTCTGCTTTAGAATATTTGCTTTATCAATAAGCCACCACCATTGTAACTTGGTAGTCTGAAATCTTCAAAAGGTTTTGGAGGAGAAAAATAAAAAATTGACACTGTATATCAGTCAACAAGACTTAAATCTGAGATTGCCTGCATTTTGCATGGTGTTATAACTTGTTAATTATCATTTTTCCTCTGTGAAAGCCTACATTGCCTACAGGTGGTAAATTTACCTTTGTGCAGTGACCTGGCTTGGCAGTTGAATCATGTTAACTCTTCTGTCTCTCAGAGAATTGATCCCCTGTCAGCAGAAATAAAATAGCTTACTGTTGTTAAGGAGCTATCAATGAAATAATTTTCAAGTTCTACTTAAAAATCAGTGGCACAATATGATCCAAGATCACTGACATGTAATGTTGACATAAGCTTGGAATAGCTTCCTTCACACATGTATTGTCCGTTTTGCAAGTATTCCCACTGCCTTCTCAGAAATGACTGTTTACTGTTACTAAGGGTACTAGTCTTTCAGACTTTATATACCTCTAAATATTATTTTGGCTATAACCTTCTAAAGAGATATTATAGAATAAAAATACTCCTGTTATTTGCATGTATTAAAACAGTGCTGATATAATTTCAGAAAGCAGTCAGAGTACTTTTGATTTTATATTTTAAATCTGTCTGATGATGGTATATGCAGAGACATTAAATAGATATTGAGTTAAACTTTATTATTAGCTTATTATTGATCTGTTATTTTGGATAGCAGGGGATTTGAAAATGAAATGCAAATATGAATGATTTTATAAATCAGAATGTACAAATGATAAAATTAATCTTAAAAAATATTTTTTAATTGGTAGGATTTTTCAGTCCTGGAGACAAGTCTCTAAGTTAATACTATCTAATGCAGTGAAGTGAACATTATTTCAGGATTCTCTTCCAATGTCCTACTAGCCTGATTCAGTTCTAGTCCTTAGAATTGACAGCTCTGCAACAGATAGAGCCCTTTGTCAGTGCCCAAAATCTTAAATTCCAGCACAAAAGAATTCTTATGTTAACAGTATTGAGATCTACATATCTGACTGCAAGGCTGTTGTTTATGGTTGAGCTGATGCAGATTTTTGATGTTAGTGACATGAAGAACCAATCTTTAGGTCAGAATCGGTGTGCACAGTGTTTGACCTTCCAATTCTCTGTTGAAAGGCAGCTTCTACAGTAGATCGGGATCAGCATTCACTGGATTTGATCTTCCAGTGTTGGGTTGAATGCGATGCTTTCACCAGTCTCCATTGTAAAGTCTGTCATTTTAAAAATAAGATTAGTTTATCAAATCAAGCACATTTTTTAACAGGAAGAGCAATTGCAGTTATGGAAGAGCAATTAGAGACTCTTTTTTTGTATAATGGTGTGAGAACCACCATAGTGCCTATTCAGCTTAAAAGAAAGGCATCAAACTTTGTTTTGTTACTGTGATGGACAATGATCTAATAATGAACACTTACACTCAGCCTATGGCCATTGTATTTGTCAGCATATATGTACTATGAAGAGTAAAGCAAAATATTCCTAATGGTGGTTTAAGTAGCTTTAATCCCTTCCATTCTCCTCTCTTACATTTAATGTCTTGGTCCTGTCCTGAGAATATAGTAACTGTTTGAAAGATGTTCTTTTGTTCATCATTTGTTGTTAAAATCACCAGTATGGTGTGGGGGATACTTCACATACAGCAAAGAGCTGGTAGATTCAGTTTGTTCTTACTACCAATATATACTGGCTGAAAACCTTTCCTTCCTGCAATATTCTGATGAATGGGATGTGCCAAGCAGAATTTGCTGACCTCTTGCTGCAAGCACTTGCCAGAGTTCTCACGGATGGATGAACTCTTATTTCCTCCAACTGATGATGTCAGTTGGGAATGTTCACCTTTCTTCTATTCCAAGTTGAAGATAAATACAGTCATGAATTGTATAAGTTTTTTTTTTCCAGTTTCTTTCATCTCCTTGTGCAAGGAGAGTTTGAGAGGCTAGTTTGTTCCACAGGAGAGGGAAAGAAAGGAGCAGTGTACACATGCACTGTTGACATACTCTCTGCTGATGGCTTTTACAATTGCTAACTTAAATCATAGGGAATCAAGAAAATATTTATATTCTTAATGCACATAATTATGGCTAAAATCTTGAGTGGACCATTTACTGTGCTTAATGTGGTATTTAGAGGAAATTAAAGTTCATTCTGGAGAACATTTTGAATGTAGCATGGCAGATGTTTGTGAATTGATTGGTAGTAAAGCCTGACTTAAAAATACATAATGTGTAAACACACATTTGGATTTTTTTGGTATTATCAGTAGACAGAGAAAAGTCAGTGCTTAAATACTTTCTGTCAAGTCTGATCTTTCCTGTGTAGATTTGACAAGTAGCTTAAAGTAATTAATTTTGTAAATCATGCCTCCCTTAGTATGTCTAGATCTAAGTAATTTTAAACTCTATGTGTATATGCCAAAATAACACTGTATAAAAATAAGTGTATTCTGAAAAAGACACCTTTTTAAATCAGCTTAATTCACACAAATCTACAACAAATGCATTCACACGTGGATTTAGTTGAAAATTTTTGTGATTGGCTAATGGAATAAGGAAAGTTTAATGAAACTCTGCGAAAGATATTTAATTTTACTTTTCAGTGCAATTTCCCTGTTCTGAATTTCTGAACTGCTAGAAATAATCACTTGTAGATGGACTGCTTTCTTTATTCTTGCTTGCTTTTTGAGAAACAACCCATGACTGAGTTGTTTCATGTATAATGCTGTAGAGGCTGCGAGGATGACCCACACAGGAGAATTTGGGGATTATTAACAAGAATTACATTGCTTGGAATGCCTGTAGAATGTTTTGGGTGAAAGTGCTTGTTGTGGTTCATAAACATTATTGGCATCTAGTTCTAAGTAAATCTTTTATCGTGTACAGCTTGTACTGGCTCTGTGAGAAGATATTAAATAGAAGGACTTGTCCTAAATCCATTACTTGGCCCATTGTATTTTTATTAAAGTCGGTGAGCAAGGGAATTGTAAGAGATTAGACATTGTTTTGTACCACAGAGGAGCTCATTGTCACTCCAGTTGGTGCAGTACCTGGCTTGTTCTCTTTCCTGCACCCAGCTGCTACAGCTTATTTAAACGCTTAGCACAATGTAAAAACATGATCTAGCCTTTTCTTTAAACTGCCAAATGTGTCTTAGTTGTCCTTTAAAATACCATTGTTTTTAAACAGTGTTTTTTGGAATAAATTCTTACCGTGTCGCTTCATCCTCAGTCTTCTAAATTGCCACAAAACCTCCAGGAAGAGCAGACAGCTGAGGCTCTGCTCAAGGGAAGTGAAAAGATTTCCAAGGAAAGCTGTGAATAGAAGGACTGTGGGCTCAGTGCACTCCATCCACCTCATGTGTACTCAGTAAACTGCTCTTGGTGCAGCACAGTTGAAGTAGCCATGAGAACCTCAAATAGCATTCTTCTCTATCTGTATCTGAAAAACCATTTTGAAATTTTGAAGGTCAGATGGAATAATAATTATCTGGTTTGATCCCTTGCATATCCCAACTTAATTCTTACAACTGTGGTTAAAATGGAATGTATGTCTAACAGGAAAAATTAACCTTTATTAAAGTATTTTCAGGCTAGAGTTAAATTACTTTTACTTGTATTAGCTATGCCAATAATTAATTATCTTCACTGTATAGAAATGAGACAATTTTAGTCAATGTTTGTCAAGCTTTAGCAGTTATTTGATTTCTCTATGGTAGTGTGAAAAACCCTGCATATGTGATATTTTTGTTTTATATATATATATATATATATGCAATAAGAATAAAAGCATAGAATTTAAGAACGCCAAATCTTCATGCATAAGCACATTCTCAAAACCTCTGTTTTTTTCTCCAGTTTTTCATCATTTCAGCAGAGATAAGTATAAAATTATTCCTGTTGGACACTAGGCTATTTATATACTCCAAGATTGCATTATTCTTCTATTTCCAGTACAGTTCATTTGCTTATGACCCTCCAGGCTTCTCAGCCGCTCTTGCAAGAGGGAAGTGCTGTGTTGGTAAATACTGTATCCACCCTCCCTTTGCCCCTGCCCAACAGTGTATGAACTTGAGGGTTTTGTATTCAAAAGTATGGTTTGCTTTTTTAGAGCTGTGGGGCAGTTCTGGTTCCTACATAGTTCCCAGTGTTTGTAAGTGACTGTTCCCAGAATGTGTGTGTCATTAACATGGCCTTTTTTGGCTGTTGAAAGATGGTAACCAGGAAAAGGCAGAGAGTTTTTTTGGAGTGCCATCAGAAACACACACGTTAGGGTTTTTATTTACAGTTGTATTCTTAGACGTACTGGGTAGGTGGTGTTGAATCCATTTAGTATATGCAGTGATTTATTAAAGAAACACCTTCTGCCACTGAGCCAGATTCTTTAGGGAAGTCAGATTGCGTTATTTATGCACCACCATCTTCATTACTGATATGCAAAGGTGTTGGACTTAGGAATGAAGTGAGAGGAGCTAACTAAGAGCTACAGATAATGTTTTAGGTACTCCTTGTAGCTTTTCCTAGCAGCAGAGAAGTGTAAATAATAGAATTTTAGACAATGGAAACATTTTAATAAAAAGTGCTTTTGAAGCTTTTACAGGGAGATGGTAAGTTTTTACATCTTGGAAGTTTCGAAAGGAATGAATAAGATACTGAAAAACACTGCATATGTCCCTTGGTGGGGGAAAAACCTTACTGTACTCACAGTTACTCTGTACTAGTGGAGACTTTTGCACTGCCTGCAGGATCACAGGGAATTCACTTGCACTTTGAAGTGTGAAGTGATAATCCTCACAACTGCTTATTTCTTTATTAAATTTACGGAAGTTAATTACATGCCCTGGTAATTTACAACAAAAAAATCACAATTCTCTGATGCCAAGTAGGCAAGTGGGTTTCCAAGCTTCAGTTTAGTCCCTCATGCTGTAAGAAGAATTGGCATTGGCACACATTATTACTATCATTCATCCAGAAAGTCTATTAATGTATGCACATTTTTCTGCACAGTAGTGTTTCATGAGTAGGTCTTGGTAAATCTGCTATATGCAATTTACATGTATTTCATTATTTTATACTGCTGGACTTACTGTTAATGTCCTGCTTAGCATTTGTGGGTTGAGTACTTGTGGTCTTTGGAAAATGAGTGCAGGACATAATTAAAATCATTGTATTTTGTATGGCTAAATATACTGAGTATTTGTAAGTGCTAAATATATTGCCATGCATATAGTCAGAAATGAACTGATTTTACAAACATAGATATTTGATATTCATTAAGTTTGCTGCATTTCATATGCTTTGACAACTGTAAGGAAATTGAAATTTGGGCGGATTTTTGATGGCTTTCTGAATGGCTCTTGTTATAATGTTGCTAGTTGGAAAACAAGAGTACCTCTCATCAAAGAAGGCGAAGTGGATCATTCTGCTTGTGACAGATTGACCTCTAAGTGTACAATTGGGGATGCCAGATCTAATAAAACGAAGTGGATCATTGCTTTGTATTCTTTTATTAAGCATCTCAAAGTTAACTTGAGTAGTGATGAAATGTGTTTAAATGACTAGTACAGTGATAGAGAAGATAAAAAGATCAGGTTGTACTCTTTTACCAGTCCTAAATAGAAGCAGATTATTAAAGAGGGTGCTACATGAGAAATAACCCCAAAATGTGCTATTTGTATGTTTGTTGAGAGTACTGGGGCAGCTGAGTTTAAAAAAATTACATGGAAATATGTGCCTTACTTCATGTTGTCATTTGTATTTAACAATTTCTTGTTAAAGAGTTAAGTCCCATGTCAGTGGAACACCAGCACTGATGCAGGGGAATCTAAGTTCAGCTCACCCATTTTTGAGTTTCTGGACTGCGTACTTACATTCTGCATGGTGTGACTGCTGCTCATATAGTCCATGAGAGAACTTCTTTGTATCTCACTGCTTCATCAGCTTCATACAAAAATGCTGCATTTGCTCACAAGTTTCCATCCTTTTACCTACAGAAAGTTTTACAATATTTTGCCAGCCTCCCTATAAAACCAAAATAAAATTGCAAGTAGATGGTTATTCGTTGTCCCTAGCATACTCAGCTGTAGATCTGCCTTACCTGTGGAAATTGTCCATGTAATCACTCCTTTAGAACAGCAGTTGCAAACAGCTTTAAATCAGGTGTATAAACAGGTAATTAATAAAATTAGGTCAGTGCCAAAATGGATTTAGACTGTGTGTCACTGTAAGTAGCAAATGAGTGTGGAAGAGGTTTTGATTGGCAGCTCTGTGCTTAGACAGGCTTTAGAAAGGCCAAACTTTATTTGCTGTGTTGATGCTTGAAATTTTGTAGAGGTTCTGTGTTACGTAGCTCCCCTTACAGTGTGAGTACAAAACATTTCATTTCTTCTTAAGCAGAAACGTAAAAGTTTGGCTCCAGTGACTTCTGCTGTGGTGGGTTTTTTTCTGTCAGTTTTTTATTGACTCCAATTTATATGTAGCAATGCATTGCTATTGTGGGAGAAACTGTAATGCTGAAAGTCATGTGGTAGGTGCCTATAGAACTAGTTCAAAACCCAAAATAGTGTGTAACCAGAATTCCTTCACTGCTGAACAGGAATCTTGGTGGTTGTGTTGATTTTTATATATATGTATTTAAAGAGAAGCTGAGGATAAATATCTTAAGTGAAAAGTACTTACTGGTAGAATTGCTTCCCTTATCTTGTTTATACAGATTAATTAAAAAAATAAAAAGCACATAGGGTTAAAGATAAGATAGTGCCAGTGTTTTCTTCTTTATGTGTAATCTTGTTGCATGTCTCTACATAAGCTGTTCTGGCCACTCATCATAGTAACCAGCTGGGCCATTTCACCTGCTGGAGCCATTAAAGAGGACTCTCTCCCCCTAGATTAATCCCCTCCGACATTAGTTTTTTGCTCTGACAACTGGAGCAGGCATTCAGAATTTGCAGGTGGCCAGTGTGACGCACATAATTGCCTACAATTTTAGGCAATGAATAAAAATGGTCTACATTACTTGTCAAAGGTTGTATATGCAGTGCCAAGTGAGATCTATGGGAAGCCTTTTAGGGTTTAAAGAACAGTTAATAGCAAAGCTGCACAGTGCTTTTTTAATCATAATGCATTTGTAATATAGCACTTTGATCTTCTCCTTGTAGGAAATGGTGTTATATTAGCCACTTTTAAACATTTATGAGTGAAATTCAGTTATAGGAGAGTAAAAGTGATTATTCTTAGGCAGAACATGTTAGATTTCATTAAAAGTTTTAGCTTGCCCCTTCCTTGTTAAAATCTGTGGGGAGTCCTGTTCCTGGAGGGTTTCAAATCAGGATCTGAAGATTTAGAAGAGCTTTTTTTTTTTTTTAACCCTCCACTAAAGCTACTGCAAGACTAGAAAAGACGGTAGTAAATACTGATGTTATTTGTGGTTGTTTATAAATGTACTTCAACTGCATAGCATTAAGTGCAAAAAATGTTGTGTGCTCAACAGTTCAGGAAATGTTTCCTTGTATTATAAAGATCTTAATGCTCAGTTGCATCAATTTCAGCTTAAAAAAATGCATTATTTAAAGCATGATCATAAATTATCTACAACAAAAAATAGGCGACTCTAAAATGTACTACTCCTAGAAGAGCAGAGTTTGACCTTTCAGACCCAAGAGCCTTTTATTAACACCTGCCTGTAAGGAAAACCGTGCCACACGCAGCTTTCGGATTCACGACCACAAAACTGATGAGGAAAGGCTTGAAGGGTTCAGTTTGTGTCACTTGCTGTTTGCCGTTTCCATTTCACAGATGATTAATCTTTCTGTGAAGAAAGGCCAGAGAAACAAAGCACATTGGGCTCTTCCTGCAGTTACTCCTTCTGAATGCACACTAGCTTGCTAACTAAAAGGCCTTTAGATTTCCTGCCGAGAGAGATGTTCTGAAAGTGAATGCAGCTGGTTGGAGGTCACCAGTGCAAGGCTCTTGCCATTGTGTAATGGAGGCTTTGGCAGGTTTCATTTTGGGGGGGGAGGGAGAAGGTGTTGGCGAAAAATTAATGCGGAATAAAAAGGGCTTTGGCCGTTTGAATTAATTTCTTGAGGGTGGATCATCAATAATAGGCTCCATTTCTTTTGCTCACAATTTAGAAAAAAAAATTTTTTTTTTGCTGTGTTTTGTCCCACCCATTCCCTTTTCTTAATGGCATGTTTATATTGTACGTGGTCTCTCCCGCTGGATGCTGAAATGTTGCATCTTACTGAGTTCGAAAAGCAATCTAAAATGTACTGATTTTTACATATATTTTATGATCTCTGCTGATGTTCTTGGTGACAAGAGATGATACTTGAGCCTTGTGTATTTAACTTTCTAATTGTGGGATTTGGATGACTTCAATAATCCATATTGCTCTTTAGCGACTTTGAAAGCAGCAATTTCTGCTTGTCTGGGAGAGTAAAAATTTGTTTATAAAAGGTAGTATCTAATTTTTCATTTGTGTGTATGTTTTGAATCTTAATGGATACACGCCTTGTTTATGGAAGAGAATAGTCTTGATATCCAGCTGAGTTTTTGACTTTGGGTTTTTTTTTTTTTGATCTTGCGTAGGACGTAATGTGCAAAATCAAGACATGGGTAATAGATGAAAAGAAAGCTGTCCGCTTCTATCATGATTGGAATGACAAAGAGGTAGGCTATAAATATTACTCCATGAATTGACTTCTAATTTTGCTACCTGTTACTGGTTCTTTTTCAAGTTGTTGGTTTTTTTGGTATTTTTTAAAAATTTCATATTCATAGCTTATTGAACGTTGAATTTATTCGCTGAATCTATACTTATCTATGATTTATGTATTACACTTGAATTCTTGTAGCCTTCTCAGACATGCCATGAGGAAAATGATCATAAAATTCATTCAAGTTGATTTACACTGTTTTTAAAATTCTCTCCCTCTATTCCCACTTCCAGATTGATGTTTTGAACAAACATTTGTTTTTTACTTCAAAACCGATGATCTACTTGGTTAATCTGTCTGAAAAAGACTACATTAGAAAGAAAAACAAGTGGTGAGTATACAGGTTAAATGTCTAAACTTATATTTCTGTTTCACATTTTTCAATGGTCAGTAATTCCTTGCACATTTAGATCACCAAGGATATTAGTTGAAATAGCTATGTGAACTAATCTTGCACTGCTGTTACTTGTTATGCTCCCACTGACATGCTGCTGGAGTACAATGCATACGGTGAAACCTTGACTGAAACTGCAGAAAAGAATATGCTTTCCATCCTTACAATTTAACATGAAGCCATTAACGTTGAAGAAAATAGATTTGATTTAGAAGTACTAATTTAAATAAGCATGTGGCTTTATCATGTTCTCTAATGCTGGTTGTCTGAACAGCATCTTTTTCATTCCAAAGGAATGAATTGAGTGCCAGAAGACTAAAGCTATGTGAGTTGCACAGAAGTCTTTCAAGCAAAATTGCACATTTTAGTGTTACTCTTCTGTTTGTAGTTGGGTGCCTGGCTTTCTTGCCACTTCTTGTGCCTTGCTTGTGGTTTACAGGCCTCTTTTGGTGGGCTTTAGTGCCATGAATAGCTCAGATTTTAGTCAGGTATTTCTGGCATCAGTGTTGTGACTCAGGTACATAATGTTTACAAAATCAGTCTATCAGAGGTTCAGTGAAGTGGATGAAGATCCAATCCTAACATGGTAGACATAAGGTGGGAATCCACTGTTGGGAAGTACAGCATTTAGCATGTCATTGGAAGCTCTAGATGGCATAAATATTGCTCTGTGGAGGAGGGAACAGATTGGGTAGTTAGCATATGATGAAGGAAAATCTATAGCAGTGTGTTTAGTTTAAAAAATCCCAACCAAACAGCAAATATTTTCTTACAATTCAGAATTTTAAACACTGTACTTGTGAGACACTTTGAAGATGTATAAATGTATGTTTGTGAACAGATATATGCATGTAACTCATCCAAACAAATCAAAAGTATCTAAAGCGGAATATCTGAATTCTCCTAAAGTACACCCTCTGTTTCTCCCTGTACTTCATTAAGTACTTAGATGCACATGGTTTCAATTTTCCATTAAAAATTCTCATTTCCATATGATATCAAAGAGTGAGAAGGCTTTAAACTGAAAAATAAACATTCATAGACTGGAAGCCAAAACAATAATTAATGTCAGATGGTTAACTCCAATAAATCATTAGAATAAATTCTGTGAAATTACTGCAACTAAAACTGTCCTTTTGATACTCCAAGACATTTTGTGTTGGTACTAAAGAACAAAATTTAACGTATTTTAGTAGCAAACCCTCTCAGTCCCAAACACAGACTTCAGAATAGACTTCACAAGCAATGTAATAATGTAAGCTCTTCATGTTTGTCCGAATTTTATAATTTTAAAATAATTTTTTCCTCTAAATATTTTTTGAGTATGGCAATTTAAATATAAGAAATAGTTCTACCCAAAGAAGTATTTAAGATCAGGGTAGTTGTATTTGCTCTGTTCCTGTAAGGTGATAGTTTTTCAAAGTAAAAATGCTATGGTCTTCAGGCTTGCTGTGAGAGTATGGATGTGGAAGCTTATGTGCAAATGGATGAGTCAGTTTCCATGTCCTAAAAAGGATCCTCACACCTGTATTTGGCTGACTACAGGTAGAGCTCAGTGGCTCTGGTTGTACAGTAAATACCATTGCCCAGACCCTAATGGCAGCCAGACTGCTTAGGCGACGCCAGTCTGTGATTTAGCTGTCGCCAGTCACCCCATGTTTTTTGTGAGACTGGTTGTGATGATGACATAGTTAAACCCAATTGAAAGCAAATCTTTGGATAAATTGCAATTTTTAATTTGTAAAAAATCAGATGTTTGAGTTGAGGAGTCATATTATGAAACAGTTTAACTGTTTCTATTACAATTAGTGATGTAGTTTTTAAAAAGTATAACCAGATCTCATGGATGTGAGTGTAATTGTAGCTGAAAGATCAAAGCCTGGGTATCTGAGTGATGTTCCAGAAGAGAATTTACCACATAGCCATTTTCAGTACAGTTTCTGCCTCCTGCTGTTCCTATTTTCCCTCAAGCTAGCCATTGACTACCCCCTGTGCATCCCTGCTCGTAAAAAATGATTGAGGAAGTATTTGTCATGTATTTATGAGTGGGAAACATTGTGTGATAGGGAAAGGCATCTACTAGAACCAGAAAGATTGCCATTTCTTTTCCTTCAGCTACTCTGCCACAGCCTTAAATCCTCTGTTTATGCAACACAGCTTTTATATTTAAGAGCAGAATAAATGTTTTCTATGAAGGATGCTAACGGTAGGCTTCTGTCATTTATGTGGTGCAAGCAGATGTAAATGATTAGAATATATTTTACTGTTAGATACCACTTTCTGATTTTTGTTATTATTTTGAGGGGTAGGTATTCATATTTGAAATACAAGCCACATTTAGTTGTAGTCATTCTTCTAAAAAAAGTTTATTTCTGAGCTTAATTCATAATATAACAAGAGACTCTTTTCATCAGACTTTTGCAACTATAATAGTGTTTAAAACAGCGAAGGAGAGAAGAGGCTTTTTGATTTTTGTATGGAGTGGAGAACTGAAATTTTCTTTGTTTTACTCGGTCACTCTTTCAGAATTAATGAACATTTTAATTGTTAGTTAAAGCACACTTATATTTAGGTGCCAGTGTGTCATTTTTCAATCCAAGGAAAGAATAAAACACTGTGAAAGATAGGACTATTGTGTGTTTGAGTAGGTGTATTGACCTTTTGAAAGATGTAAAAACTGGAATGGCTCCAAGCAGTTACTTGCTGATTTTAACAATGTTGAATTAGTCATTCAGTTGATTTATGATTAAGACCTAGCCCCTGAAGAGAAGCTGACACGGCAGCTGTGTTAGTCGCACTTGTGTTATGATCAGATGACAGTAATCTTGATGTTTATGGGGGAATCCACTGAAACCATTCCTAATATGTACTGCGGTACTCTAAATGAATATTTAAACTCTTCTTTTAATAATTCCTAATTTTTTTTTAAAATCTGGATCTAGTACCTTAACCATGGTATACTGTATTCTAGTTTAACCATGAAAATATTGAAAATAGTAATAATAATAATAATAAGTTTAAACTGCATTCTAGCCCCAGGATGTTACATAAATCCAGAATATCTGATTTATCAGCCCTTGTAAGCTTTAAATATAAAGCTTTATATTTTAGTCTTGCTATAGAGCATGCATCTAGTGGCTCATAGAATGGATTCCAGTTATGAAATATATTGAGCTAAATAATGAGTGGATGTAGTGGATCATGCTTAGCATCATGTTTGGTTTGGTATTTTGGGCTTAGTTGCAGCAAGCACCAGAGATACTGGTATATGTTAAAGCTTCATATCTGATCTATAGACTCAATTTCTCTGGCCCAATAAAGTGAATTTCATCCTATGCTTATCTAGACTGTAATTCAAAAAGCCACTTATGCTGCTAAAGATTTTCTACTATCTCTAGCATTGTAACTAAATTGTCTGAGACTTAATTATGGATTTCTAAACATTGTTTTCTCTAATATAATTCAGACTTGTTGAATATCCAAATGTACATTAACATAATTTTAAGGGGTTGTTTCTCAAAATGTTATGGTAGGCATTCTGTTAAAAATGTTGATCAGTGTTGATAGGATAGAGGACTTTAGTATTTTGCTCCTGTGTATTTAGAAAAGTGACACATATGTCATAATAAGTAAAATTTTGCCCATTAATTTTCATAGCATTTTCAGTGTTCTTAAGCTAGAAGAGGTATAATGAGGTCAGATGAAAGGTCCATCTTTTCTGGTGTCATGTTTCCGACAGGCCACTAACAGATGTCCAGGGAAGATTATAAGAACAGATTAAGCAAACAGACTATGTGCATCCAGCTTCTTGCAATCTGTTATTGTAGAACTGACTGAGCCAGATATGATATACTTGTGGTTAATACTTTTTGACTGATATTTATTCTATAAATTTACCCATTCACCTTTTGAACTCAAGTATACTTTTTGGTATCCCAATATCCTGAAGCAGGGACTTCCACAGCTTAACTATGTGCTATATGTAGAAGTACTTCCTTATGCTTGTTTTGGATCTGCCACATCATAATTTCATTTGATGCTCCTTAGATCTTGTGTTATGAGAGTGAATAATCCTTTTCTATTCATCTTTTTCATATTGCTTCAGATGTTCCAAATATTAAAAAAAAAAATGGAGGAGGTAGGGAAATCTGACATGAAGAAAGAAATATCAAGGGTCAAGTAAAAGGAACACTCCATAGGTCTGAGTATGAACTAATCTCTTTCAGTAGGTCTTTCACTTTTAAACTAGTTAGGAAACAAAGTTATAAATGGAATTATTTATTACCATTTATGGTAATAAATGGAGCCTTGGAATCCTTGGTTGTATTTCTGCAGGTATGGATGTTTAGGCAGTGACATTTTATTCTGATAGATATATTTGAGAAATTAGTTGAAGGAATTTTCAAATCATAACTTGTAATGCCAAGGTGGTGTTGACATGTTTTCTTGACATAGCTGCTTAATGATTTTAAGGTTGTCTTCTATGTTTACAAATTTGGAAAATAATATTTAAAAAATATATTACAGTTCTTGTTCCTGCCTTACAACTGAAATGTTTTAAAAGAATATTAGTAGATTTATGTTATCTGGGTATAAGGGTATAAGTAAAGTTTTGCACACACAAGTTGAGAAGTCAGATATTCAAAGCTAATGAGATCCAGAAGTTAGGCATCCTGTGCTACATCTTTACTGCCTGACTGAGTGTGTCTTACAGCTCAGGCTTTCAAAACTAGGGAATTGCAAATGTTTTTCATGGAGCACCTACCTAGTATAGTAAGGGATAGTGCATGTTATTTGCTTAATAAACAGTTATTATTTATTGGTTGTTATACAAATGAATTAATGAATACAAATTAATTAGTCATCCATCAGCCAAATGGCAGTCTGTTTTCTTTCTAGCACCATGTCCTGACATTGCCAATTGACTTCTTGGAGTCTTCTGTTTTACAATTCCAGTGACTTCATTCAGTTGTTCTGTTTATCCCATACTTTTTGCCCCACTATTTTCCTAGCTGATATGTTCTCCATGGGTCTTTGCCAGATTCTCTCTGCTTTGATTTCATCCCATCCTTGTTGGCTTAATTCCAGTCCAGTCTTTTGGCCTGGATGATTTCTTTTGCCAGACTTCCTGCTTTGGTGTGCTTTCTTTTGCCTGCCCCTCTGGAGTCCCCTGTCTGTTTGAATGTGAATGCATATTGTTTGGGTAATAGCAGGTGTTGGGGACATGTCTTTAAGCATGGAAAGATGGATCCCATTCTCAGCTTCATGTGTGACCTTGCTCCAGACACAAAAGCACCTTCCTGGAGTCTGACTTCACTCCAGTGTTCACCTTCTGCCCAGATGTGATGGTCTATCTCTGATAGCAAGTTTGGTCTGTGCCAAATGTATTGGTTCCTATGTATTAGGACAGTAAATTTTTTCAAATGAGTTGTTTCTGTATGTTTTAAAAATGGGCAGTGTTTTATGGTGATGCTTTTTTCAAAAATTCTGTTCCACCTGATTACAACATGGCACTACTAAATAGCTACAGTGTAGGTTGCCAAGTCAGGAAATGAAACCTCAGTGGTTTACTTAGAATATGCTGACTCCTGAACTAGCAAAAAGAGGACTGGTCATAGTAGAGGGAAAGCTGGATTTTGGGAAGGTCTGTCCTGGGCAGATTAAGGTACCATCATACTATGCTTAGAACCCCTCAAAGGCTGCAGACTGTAGAGAGAAGAGTGAGCAGGGAAATGAAGAAAAGCCTCTCCAGTGTTCAGAGTGACATGTGACAGCCCAGCACCCCAGAGCACCAGAACCAGCCCAGCACAGCAGCCATGGCCTGTAGGTGCACAGTTTGTGGTGATTGGGAGTGGGGCTGTGGGAGCCTCGTCCCCAGTGGGTGCAGCTGTGCAGGGCAGGTGAGCAGCATTGGAGGCAGTGGGACAGGGAGTGCCCAGGGGCACTGACCAGCCACCAAAGGGGCACACAGGTGTGATGCATGCAGATAAGGATATAAAAGGTTGTGCTGAAGGAGAAGGGCAGGTGCCTGAAGCCTTGTGAAGTGATATGATGTAGGTCTGTCTGGACATACACTTGATGCCTTCTGTTGTGGTATGGTGTTACTGTATGGGTGAATGCTTAAAGCCTTCTGAAATTGTGGTGATATCTGTGCATCACGGCCACCTCACCTGCAGCTAATGTTTGACATTTGCTGTGACAATGACCCACCAGGCTTCACGTACTCGGAGAGCATCAGTGTCAGCGACAAGCAACTTCTGAACTTCATTGCTGTGTGTATGATCCCTGTCCTGTCAGCTGCATGTCGCCCAAACCTGCTTTGAACAGTTCAGCTTTGCTTCCCATCTTCTCTTCCTTTTCTTCCTCCCTGAGCAGATGCCCTTCCCAGTGTTTTTAATTTTTTGGTTTGGCCATCATCACTAGTTTCTGATCTGTTTATATCCGTTTCTGTGGGTTCAGTTGTAATGTTGAATGACTGCAGATATGGGTGTTTGATGCCCGACCAGTTTTATAGTTGGCTTGTATAGTCTTATGAACTGCTGTCTGCTAACAATGCTTCTAATCTGCCATGTCAGTTGAGTGAATTTCACTCTTACTTATTTTAGAATAAAGTAGTTTGACTGTAAGCCTGTAGATACTCATGTCAAAATCTCTTTAACATTTGAAGATACTCATGAGAAACACCATTAGTAACAGAAAAGTAGAACAGACACAGAGACTGTGTGTCTTTTGGGTTGTTAAGTGTTAGAAGCACAGTCCCCTTCACTGCACTGTGCACAGGTCTTACCCTAGAAAGTAGGATTTGGGGTTTTTAATAGAGGGGGCTTTTGTCCTGTTTTGCCTTACCAATAAATTAATAGAGATTTTTGCAAGAGATTGTTATTCTTGTTAACAGTTGTTCGTCCTTAAGTTACTGAATATTGTTACTTATTTCTTCTTCATATTAATTTATTAAGCCCTGTGCCTTTCAGAATGAATGAACATTGTTACCCTGTCTTTGTCAACTAGACAACTTAGAAGTTGTGCATAGCCCTTAAAGCAAATAAATTTCTCTTTCAAATCAAGGGGAAAATAGATACTAGGAGGGGAGGTTAAAATGGGAGGTTGTGTCCCAATCTGTTGGGTCACTGTTCCTGTATCTGATATGGCATTTAAAAACCAGCAGCTGGTTTCTTTTGAGGGTCTATTGAGAATCATAAGATTGAAAGGAAGCTGTTGAATTACTTTGGAGATGAGTGGCTGTGGTCTCACCTGGTGTGATTGATGGGAGTAGCTCCCTCTCTGTATGAGGATCTGATACCTCCTTGCTACCTCTAACTGGGTTTTGAGAGAAAAACTCTCATGTTAGGCACATCAGCAGTTGTAATAACTGACAGATGAGCTTTGATTTTAGAAATTTTTTAAAGCAAAAAGTGCTTTGATAATATTGTCTTTTGTTAAGAAATAGACAATACACTTGTATCGCTTTGGTATTCTGGATTAGGAACTGCAGTCAGCATTGCTGTAACACCATCTCTTGAACAATGTCCCAATTGATAAGTATCTTTCTTTTCATGATGTGTTACTCAGTATTGCAGTGTTTGATTTGCAGACAAGTACCTGTATATTTGTTTAAAATTCTGCTTATTGAATTAATTTCTTGAAACATTTCATGCTATCACTTCCTACAGAATTGTGCTAATATCTTTATGTTCTCATAGTTGAAGCTAATTTTATTCCACCTACCATTATTTCTCTCATGCATGGTGTTTGAGATACCTGTAGGGTCTGGGAAAAATACTCATCTTGAAATTGTTCTTTGTGAGTGGTCTGCAAATCTCCTTCTCTGGGGGAAATACCTTCTGTAACATTGTTCTGTTTGCTATAAATAGGGACTACATGGAAACATCAGGCAGTCAAGCATTTATTATAAATGGAAAAACACTATTTGAGGAGGATGATTCTTTTATACAATTGGAAATGTAGGTTCTGTGGCTTTGACATCCTTTTTTTAAGCTTCATTTTTCTAAGTGACTTCTTTGTTTCACAATTGACACACATTTTTCATTGATGATTACTTTGAAAATCTTATGCATTTTTTAAAAATAGTTTTCCTTTCAATTTTATGGTTATTTACAGCTCATTCTTTTGTATTAAGTATATGGAAATATGTTTTCATTTAACTGCTTGTTT
The DNA here is from genome assembly GCF_027579445.1 of Ammospiza nelsoni. Lineage (NCBI taxonomy): Eukaryota > Metazoa > Chordata > Aves > Passeriformes > Passerellidae > Ammospiza > Ammospiza nelsoni. The sequence goes on from NC_080639.1 coordinate 19,044,804, forward strand.
TTCCCAAGAAACATATCTTACCTTCTAAGGTTTTGGCACAGTATTTTATTTTCACAGCTAGAGTTTCTTCTAATCACTAATATGGATGACTGATGTTCAGATGTTGGTAGTCACTAGTCTTACAGTGGATGGAACCATGTATCCTTGTCTGGAAGCAAGGAATAGATGTGTGTCCATGATTAAATTGAAGAGGAAAGTTTGTACATTATATATGTTTAATTGAAGAACTGTCAGATGAGGCGTTGGGTATGAGTATCTTGTCATCCTTTTTTACCAATGCTTGAGCTTAATTATTGTTAATTTTAAGAGAAGTTGATTAGAAAATAAATCTAAATAATGTTTGGGACTTACTGTGCTCTGGTATTAATTTCTAAAGCCTGAAGAAATGTTTGGAAGATAGACTTTTAAAAGAGACTTAAGTATGTGTGCTGATATTGTCCTTCATTGGGTTTAATGGGATTCATTGTATATTGAGTCTTCCTCTTGTTCTCATTCATTGGCACAGTAGTACATTCCTGAAGCAAAAATGTATTTCAGTCCAAATGGCTTTTATTAAAGAAAAAAAAGAAAATAAAGTCTTACACCTAATACATTGAAAACCTGCACAATGTTGCCGATCTAAACCATGTGATGGTACTTCCAGCTCATGTTTTATTTCAGAGGCTCATTAAATGCATACCTGTTTTTTATTTAATAAAATCTTAATGTCCCAGGATATTCAGAATAATGAAGTGTGCATGCATGTGCATATGTGTTCAGTTTCCCATAGGATTTTTGAAAATTATTATTAGTAGTATTATTTAAAAATAACTTGATGGAGGGTAAATGTTTGTATTTGGCTCCCTCTATCTGTCTGTCTCTACTTGTCTTTGTAAACTAACATTTTTTCATAACTTGATGCATTGTATAGATTAGAATCAGCAGATAAGATGTCTACAAGTATTTTATATAGGCATTTGATAAAATAAATAAATAAATAGAAGTATGGTAAAGAGACACAGAAGACCAGTAAGAAATTTAGTTTTCAAGCTTAACAGCAAGGTTAATGTCTTTGTGCTCAGACAGTATCTTGTTGAAGTACATTTCCATTCCATTCAGTGTCTAATTCTTGTACTAGTCTTTTCTTAAAGACGCAGCTATATGATCAGTACAGTAAATAGAAATGTGGGTTTAGCTGCCTGTCTTGCAGTAGTGTGTAGTGTCTGATAGCCTTTTGTTTCTGGTCTCTAGTTATGTTAGTACCCTATTGACATAGAAGGTAACTAGATTGTTCTATTACTGATTTTTGACAAACAGAAATTGTTTGATATGCTAAAGCTCTTTCTGACAGAAGATAGAAAGTTTTGACAAACATGCATGGCACAGCAAGTGTCCAATTCTAAAGAGCAAAATAAATGCAAACCACCATTATGGGGAACACAAACAGCCTGAAAGCAAGTTATCAGTAAGCAAATAATTGTTGAACTGTTATGAATGGAATAGGATGTTGAAATAGGGCATGATTGGCTGATGTTACATATGTCCTTGATTACCTTCCTTGTGCTTTTATCCTAATAAGTGACATTCTTTGTATTCCCTTGGATGGCTAGACAGTCTGACACTGAAGAAGAATAAATATTGCATGTGGTACACATTAAGCTGTCATCTAGGACAGCATTTATAAAAAGTAACTAGAAAAATTCATAAGAAATTCTGCAGTGCTACAGTTTCCTGGCTCCAGTCATAATTGTCAAAGTTCTTGACACATTCAGGTCTTCTGAAATGATTTGGGTTTACAGCTACTTGGTGTATGAATAATTATTAAGGATTCATTTTTTCTGATAATGCAGACTGTTAATGTTCTCAAAATGATGCATTTTCATGGAAGACCATGGACTGATAAAAAAAGAAAGCCAAACCAGTGTTGTGTATGTAGCCAGTTCTCTTGCAGCAGTTGGAACTAAAAGATGTATTTTTATAAAATAAAACCAAGTGATAAAATTAAGGAGCTCATTTTCAAATGCTGTCTTTGAATTTTGGTAGAAAATCCATTATGAGCTCATGTATTGTTACAATTATTGTAATTTGGAAATGGACCTTTTTAATGTAATATATCGACCTTCTGTTTTTCTGCACTGACTTAAAATTAAGACTCAAAAGCAACATAGCAGGATATCATCATCTCTGCAAGGGCAATGAAGAAAACCCCTTTTGATCTATCTAAGCTGATGAGTTGGTGTTTGAATGGTAATTATTTTACTCTTTAATTTCAAGAAGAGGGAAGTGTAGGAATTCCATTCTTCGTACTCTTAAATCCCTGAATTCCTTGTGATGCCTTGAAGATTGACCAAGAAATATTTAATGGCCCATTTGTGCTTCCATGTATTTATCTGATGCCTAACACAATACCATGGTACTCGCTGCATTTTGACACAAAAATTTAAGATAAATATTTTAAAGGCTTCTCACAGTTCTGTCACTGGCCATGTCATTGGAACTGTTCACTGCATTCATGGTATAACCTGGTTTTGCCTTATATGAAAATGCAACCTTCTTTCATTATTGTTTAGTTCATGAGAATAGGGGTTTTTTTATTATTACTATTTTTTTACTGAGTTAAACATATCCCATAAGGAAGAAAGGAAAAAAGCCTGTTACCACCTCATCAAGTTACTTGAGGATTAACATAATTTTATAGGTGACATTGTGCTTATTCCTCTTCCAAGCAGCCTATAACTTACAAGATCTCATTGTGAGTAGCTTGGAATGGGAAAATAGACCCATTGGCTCTTTCATAAAATTTGCATTTAATGTTAAATGGAAGTCTTAAAAGAGTTCTTAGAAAAAGGTTGGAAAAAAAATCTGTATTCATGTGAAGGGATAAAGCTGAAACACCTGTTTAGGTTGAAAAAAGTTTTCTCCGAGTATAACACTACTCAAATGTTACAGGTAACTGTTAACTCTGTGGACCACTACAGAGCACAAAATATTTGCCCAACTGGTAAATTGAACTGTAAGCCCCACTGTGGGAAATTGCTTTGCTGTGCTCCAAACAGCAGTTATCTTAGTAATTGTACCTGAATTCTTTTGTGGCTAATAGACAGCTCATGTACTTCTTACCATGACAGAATTAGTTTATTGCAATATTTTAATAGTAAAAATTTCAGGTAAGATGTGTTGATGTAGTTTGAGATGGGCTGAGTGTGATTTTTAATTGGTGCTCTGAGAGCACAGGCGTTGGCGTTGACAATGTGCATAACCCTGCATTTCACATTCTAAACCGGCACTCGCAACAAGGAGCTTATCAGAGCAAATTGTCTAGTCCATCCCCTTCCTCACTCAAAACCTAATGACCCTTTATCATCATGGTTTAGATTGCTGGACACAGATGTGAGAAAATACAAGTAATCTACAGGTAACTACAGTAGCTGCACTGATGTTCTCAGAGAACTGACTGCTGGGAAGATAAAAAGCTTCCCACAGAGCCTGTGACTTTCCAGCAGCAAAGCACATCATGAGCTCATACATGAAGTTTTATTTGCTGAAGATTCACAATAAGATGCATTAGGACATTCAGCAGGGTCCCTTCTTAGATGAGCACAAGAATTCAGTGGGGTTGTTAGTTGATGCACTAGTGCATGGCTTCACACTAAAAAACTAAAACTAGAAAATGCAATGATACCGGTAACATTTCTTTTTGAGAACACCACAGACTACAGCTGTAATGTATTGATGTAGTTTGTTCCTTGTAGTAAGTCATCTAATGTCATTGGACTTTTTGTCCTGCTATGGAAAGTATTCAGGTGTGAAGCAAACGTTTTGTTAGGAAAAAAAGCTGCTGGCTGTTGAAGCTAGCAGGACATGCAAGATACAAAGAAGTAAAGTCTTATAGGAAAAGACTTGTGTATAATTACCATCTTTTTTACTCAGCTTTTTTTTTTGTTGTTGTAATCATAAAGTAGATCTTACAATCTGTGTTCAGGTATTTTGCCAAGGAGTGGGAAGGAAATAAAATATTCTTCAGATAAATTTCACATACCCTAAGGTTAATAAGGTAATGATCTTGTTTACTATTTTTAATTTTTAAAAAATTTCTTTTTGTAATTCAGTAAGTTGTTTTTAGTGATTCAGTTAGGTTGAAATGTATCTATTGAACCATATGGGAATGATCAATGGCAATCAGTCTTTCCGCACTCTTTCTCTTCTAAAGTAACTTGTGTATGAGCAAGTTACTTATGTAGAAAAAAATTAATATGAATGCTGAAATGCTTTTTTTTCCCCCCTCTTTTTTAATAATCTGTAAATTTAGAGGTTGTGAGGAAAGAGATAACATGGCATGAGAAGTACAGCTCATCCGGAAATAATGATTCACAGAGGGTGGTATTAATTATTAAGCAGCAGTAAGCGTTACAGTGGTCATCTTTGCAGAGAGTGGTAATCCCTCAAAAAGCCTAAAATGCAAGCCTAAGAAAACCTGTGAACAGCCTCCTCCCACCCAGAAAGAAAATAGAAATCTCACAAACACCATATCCCTTCCTTTGGCAGTATGAACAAGACAAACTTATGTCTGTTTTTTAGGTGAAGTCCTTCTGCCTTGTTCAGTCATCCTCAAAGCTGCTGTGTTCTTAGGGAGCTGCTCCACTGACAGTTGCTGCTGTTGGTGCCAAAGCTCTGAGCAAGAGGGCTGGCTCTAAGGCTGTGCCTCGAGCTGAGCCTGTGGCCACAACAGCAGTGTCCTTAATTTTCTGTCCTGTTGTTTGATTCTCCATGCAAGTCAGCTACAAGGCACTCTGAAAACTATATAATCTTTGCTACTCACTCTGCTCTACTTCTTTATGCCCAATTTCCAGATTATGCCAACCTAAATGGTAATAAGCAGAACTCCGTATTGCAGAGGCTAACAGACATGGTCTGAGAAATTATTTTCTGTGATTACACATATCTTGTGGTTTGCAGTAAAGACATGCAAAATGTTTTCTATTGTTTACTAGCAAATATGACATATGGGGAAATAAGTATATATTCCCTTGTTCTGTTTTGTCTTTTGATTGAGGAAGACAAAAGAAGTAAAGGACTATACATTCTGAAAGAACAATTCCCCCCCTTTTTAAAGTTTTAAATTAATTGCTATGAAATCCATGTACAAATTGCAGCAAACATTTGATGTATCCTTTTATGGAATATGCTGTGTTTCATATTCAGTAGTGGCTTTAATTCTCAACTACAGTAGGCATACAGAAAACCAGAAAAAACGTTGGCTGTTACAAAGTTTTGTTTGAGCTTTTTAAACTGAGTGATTAGCAGAAATAATGACCCTGTCAGCCTTAATCACATTAAAATGTGGTTAACATCATTTAATTTTTTCCACTTAATATGCGAAAATTTCCAGTAGATTTGCAGTGAAGGCCATTGAAATTCCATTAGAACAAGAATAAAAATTTCAGGCATCATTTATTCAGAGAGGGAATAAAGGTCTCGTCTGAAAACTGCTGAATCTTCCTATTAGAGAAACTATGAATCATTGTATTGAGCAGTACCTTTAGCTTCTATAGTACTGAATCTGGGTTGCTTCTGAATGAGTGGAATGCATTTTTAGCATGGTGCTTTTCTGAAAATTGCAGCATGTAAGTGTTTTTTCAAATTCAGTAAGAGCTTTCTCTGTAAAGGATTGTTATGTAATTTGTTTTAACTGCTGTAGGGCTGGGGAAGTGCTTCTGGTTTAGGCATCTCATCACTTAAGTTCCGTACTTTGTGTTATTTTTATTGCAACGTAAATAAATGTCCTCTTTCTGATTGATTCATAATGTATAGTTGGGCTTTCTTTGTGGTGAAAAGCAAAATTGAGGATGTGCACAGCTTCAACTTGAATATTGTCATACGAAGTCTTTTGCACTGTTGGCATTTCTTATTGTGGGCTCCACAGGTTTGTACCAGACAAACATGTACAATAACCTTGAACGTGCTAGAAAAACTATCAACTATCTTTTCTGAGAGAAATTTTTGTTTTGAGGAAAGACACAGAATTAGTTAGTGTTACCATGTTTCACAATTCTATATTTACATCCCCATTTTTTTGGTGCTTTTTCTGTGTAAAGATAAGATTTTATCTGGTAAGTGGAAGCACTAACAGTACAACTATATGCTCTGTGCTTTTCTAGACTTTACTGAGAGACTTGTATCTAATATTTTTTTATAATAGATATTACTGTATATATGTGGTATACATCTTTATTGTCTCTGGTACTTAAACTGTGCAGTGGATTGTTTGTTTATTTTTGTTTACTAGAATGGTATTTTATACCTGAGCTTTGTTTATTTCAGCCTATTACATAAATACTTTGTCCACTTTTTAGTGAGAAAAATCATCAATATCCATTGGATTTGTGCAGAACGAATTTCAGAATGTCAGTATTTGTACAATTTATTTTAAAAAACTATAAGAAAGTACAGTAGTAGATGATTAATGTAATACTAAATACTGTGAGATACACAGTGGTAAAGGAATTTTTCTTTGAAATAGCTGTTGCTAAATTTAAGAATTGAGCAGACCTAAGAGGGATTTGCAAGTGTCTCAGTTGCACCTCTGTATGTTGAAGCATGAATGAAGCTGAGCAGGAAGTGGGTCTGTGACCAGGAGCAGAGCTGGTAACCCTGCAAAGGAGATAAAAGGAAGTAGGGGTGTAGCAGTGACCACAGCAAGGGTAGGAGGGAGGTGTGAATTCAGTGAAGTGCCAGTTCTGAGAGTTGCCTTTGGAGGCATCATGCTAAAGAGCTCTTGGACCAGGATGGAAGGCTTTGAAGACTGGAGAATGACACTGGGAGAAGAAAGCAGAGTGAGCAACAGAATGTGAAGAACTGTTGGATGGGAAAGTGGCCATATTTTAGGGAAAATTATCAGAAGAGACTGCACTCAATAGATTTTTCTCCTTGGAATGCATGGCATGAAATTCAGAGGTACTATGTCTTTTTGTTTCTGAGCTCTTAGCAAGTACCTGTGACACCTTGCAGCAGAACAGCTTCTAATTTACTGAGGGGCAAATGCTCACTGTAGTTCCATTAGCTCAAAGGTAGGTTTGTGTAGTGGGTATTTAATGAGTACATTCACTTTAGGGTTCAGCATGTTTATTGGTGGCTTTTTTATAAATTGGAAATTATGTCCTGCTATATTAAGTGTCTTAATGCTGTAATGGGACACATTTCAAAGTCAGAAAATGCCACAATGAAGATTGTTAGTGGTGCTTAGGGGTGTACCTTTCCTTTATGGCCAACCTTGCTCCATGGAAAGGACAAGCTTGCTCTTGAGGATGCAGTAGGGTTGGGTAGGTAGGAGACCCCTGATGATGGGATTCCCTTTTCCTGAAGCAAAACTCAATACTGTAGAAGGAAGGCCTTATGTTAAAGCCACATGCCTGGAGATTTGGTGATGAGGGACTGGATTTTTTGTCTCTTTTAAATCTCCGTTTCTGATACCAAGTAGGAAAATTTAATTTAAAAATTTTACATACTTCAAAATTAAAACACTCTTAATTTTCTTCATTTGACCAGCTAGTATATTGAAGTCCAGTGCTATTATTAGTGCTATTTAAAAAATTGTACCTTGTTGAAATTTTGAGATGACTTACTGCCAAGCTGTGCTTCAGCCACCTCTTCTGCTTTACCTGTGCTGTCCTTGTGAGTGGTACTGGTAACTAAGTATGGTATAGAGGGCTACTTCTGGCTTTATGTACATTTTATTTTGGAAGAGCAGAAGTCTGGTTGTCCAGGAGTTTTGAGTCTTGTTTCCTTACAACAGTGATCCCACATTTATACTCCTCCTTTAGGAAGCAGTGGCATCAGGCAGTGAGCACAGGTAGCATCAGTCTGACAGTCCTACTGCTGCTGGTCAGCTGGCCAGCACTAGCCAATTCGAGTATGTGGGGCTTGAGTTCTTTCTGCCTTCCTCCCAGTGAAGGCATTGGTTCTTACAAAAGGTGTAGGAACTTGATTTGTATGAAATTGAGACCTCTTTGTCCTCCTGTGCATTTCTGCATAGCGTTTAAGTACTTCTGAATTCACAAAGTGTAGTGCTTCCTTGTAACTATATGGTAATCCCTAAATTACTGTAATCCCTCCTCTGCATTCAGTACAGAACCAGTTATTGTTGGTAGCTACACAGTATAATGACTTCCATAAATTAATTAAGGTGGTGATTTGTTGTGGATTTTTTTAAACACTGGCTGATTGTTCTGCACTTAGTATTGGGAGGCAGTTCACAGAACCTTGCTGCTGCCTTGGGTTGAAAATGTTCAGCTAATTTCCAGCCTCTGTTTTTCCATGGCTGGTTTATTTCATTGGTGTTAAGGCAGCTTTGTCCTGTAGACTAAATAGTATCTTATCTAATTGGTGTTTATCTCCTTATTTAAAGCAGGTATTATCAGTTTTCTCTTTCTGTGTCATTTACACAAGGTTCAGATCCCTCTGATAATTTGAGACCTGTTGTGAACTTAGCTGACCGCAGCTGCACGCAGGGCTCCGTATGCTTTCAGGAATACCTTATATGCAGATACAATGCATCCTGTTAACAAAGGGAAGCATTTCCAGTAGGATCTGTAGATGATATTTTCCTTTCCCCTGTTGCATTGTCCTGGTGGCTTAGATTTGCTTTGAAGAGCACTAACCTAGTGTGAACTCTCTTCTCTGTCACTTGCAGTTGACAATGATGATGACTTTCCTTGAGGAAAACGTCTCCTGCCCCTGCATTGAACATAAAATTTGCATGCAACTAATGTTTGTGTCAAGGTCATTAATGTATTTAACATGATCAGTCCTAAATTTGATCCTGGTGAATTTTGATTTAGTACCCTAAAAGATTCATTTGTTCTCCTGTTATCATATCCAGCGCATTGCTCAGTCCTCAGTCTCTACAAATCCACTTCCCCTTCTTCTCCAGCTGAATGAGTAATTTTACACACAGCACACTTTAGAGATGCATTCCTCCTGCACAGAAAATCATATGTCATATCAATGAGAGAATAAATTTATCAGGACATGCTTTATTTTTTCCTTTAAACCAAATTACTTGTGTTTACCTAAGGTTATTTTCTGTCATCATTTCTTCTTTGATGGTGTCATTACTCAACCAAACTAAGACTAAAATTGCATTGTGTATGTTGATTAAGTGACTCTTTGGTGGAGAAATGCATAGACTATCATTGCCCAGAATAGCTGCCCAATATGATATTTTAGTATTTTTCCTTTGGCTAGGTCTACTTTTAACCATCTGTTACTTACTGGGGCTCTTCCCTCTTGAGCAGGTCTTTTCCAAACTCAAATTCTAGGCTGCTTCTGAAACAGAAGAAAATGTGAGCATTAAAATAGGAGCAGTGCTTTTAATTGAAAATGTCATTGAGAAGTTCATTGTTACTGAAACATTTCTCAAACTGTATGTGCTAGAAGAGTGTAGGTGATTGCTTGAAGCAAATAAACAGCATTTCTCATGGTAAGAAAGCATCTGGATGGAAGCTGAATAGTTCAGTGTCAGTAGTGCTTTGGATGTTTGTATTGTTTTTGTCATCACTCACGTAACTGTTTTCAACTGCTGTTTTGGACAGTAAGAATGAATTTAAAGAAATTAGAAATCATTTTATAGAGGCTGTTAGAAGTCAGGATTTTTTTTTTTTGCTTGGGAGATGATTAATGTTTTACATTTTTAATGACTGCACATTTCTTGTCATAGTTTTTCTTTTCAGTGTAACTGTAGATCAGATGACATTCCTTATAGTATATCCCATGCATGTTTGAACTACTTTGAAAAAGTGAAATGATGTAATGTTTAGCTACAGAGAAACGTCAAAAACAATGCATTTATATGATATGAAAGATTTGCAAGTGCAAGCTAGCAATTGATAGTAATATTATAATTAGCTCTTTATAACAGCCTGTTTTTTATTCATGAACATTTTCATTTATGTTGACAACTCTCATGTTTGCCACCACACATGGAGCCTTTTCTTTACTCAGGAGAGACTGAACACGGATTAGTATGATTTTGGGCTTACATTCTGACTTTATTGAAAAATGGTTTCTGGGCCAAGTCACAAAAATAAAAGTAGCTTGCTTTTTAGGTTTGGCTTTTTGATCCTATTGTTAGTGCTAGTGTTTGTAAGGGTAAAGCATACTACAGAGCACTGTAACTTCAAGGTGGAGTTCTTCTCAGTGAAATTGGTTTTTTTATTGTTGAAATTGCTGAGGGCATTGAATGCTTCCTAATTCCATAACTGATACAAAAATGAAGCTTGGTAAGCGAACAATTTTATAATAAATCAAATTTTAGTTCTGTGCTTTCAAATAAAAATGTTTTGTGCATACCCACCCACAGAGTAAGATTATTTACTTCTGACAGAAATATACTGTGTCATTCCATTTTCAGCCTTAAAAATCTGTGTCTAACAGATCCTTTAGTCTGTCAGATAAATGAAGCGTGACACTGATCCAGATACTTATTCTGGCATCTGAAAAAAATCAAAGTTACCATTCCCCTAGGACAAGTATGTTTTAGTAGATGATTCAGACATGGTTAATTTTTTTTTTCATTTCACCATAGTTTGGACAGGTAAACAGACTGTGTCTGTGGAATTGAACATTTCTGTGACAGCTTTTCAAATTAGTGAAGTACATTTCATACAAGGCATCTCTGCATGCTGTGAAAATCCTGAACTCATTTAGTGCTTTACTCAGACATGGACATGTTCATATGACAGTACAGTGTATGCTGTTGGATTTATTAGACATTGTTTTGGGGAGGTTTATCAGCAGGAGGCAGGACTGAGGCCCATCACATAATTTTATATGAGTGTCTCAGGCATATAAGGTAAGGGTTAGTTTCTAAAGCAGCCTATGAAAAAAGGAGAGGGGAGATGCTTTAAGAAGAAAATGAGAAAGGGAGCCCTAATTTAAGTACTCTGAATTGCCCTCAGAAGAGCCTCCTACTTCATTAACTATATAGGGAGCAGAGCTAGATTAGGTGTCTAAATCAGGGGTCTGAAATAAAGCCTTGTATTCTTTGAGTTGCTCTAGGTTGAGTATTAACCATTCAATATCTTTGATGTCTTTTTGGTCAATACTCTTATTTATTAATGGCTCATAACTTTTTGAGTTTATATATTTGAGACTTTACTATAATAGCATTGATATGAATTGTCTTGCAATGTACAGGACTCTCAAGAATAGTTTTCATGTGACATAAAGAAGTCCTGTCAAGAGACAAAACTTAAAATTATTATGCCATAGCATAAGCCTGACTATGGAATAGGAACTCTTCTACTAATCTGTAATAGTATCTCAGTTATCACCAATTTGCATGGAAGCTTTGTGACTGAGATTTGCTCCTTCTGCTATGATTTATGAATGAATAATTGTTAAATTATTTTGTTATAGTTTTCAAGATATCCATTGTAAATTATGCATTTTATAAATGAGAGCAGAAAGAATGACAACACGGGACTTTAAAAGTATCTTTCTGGTCCAAAGTATATGTGCTTAAGTAGGGCTTGTTGTGCCCATAACTAGGAAATGTAATATGCACAGTTTGTTGCAGTCTCTGTTGTTATGTGGGTTCATCAGTAGTTGAGTCTTGGCTGTTCTTGATCCTTGCAACAGCCATCTCTTTTTTGTCTTTTTAGTTCAGACGGAATTAGTGTTCCCAACTGGCAGCCCAAGGAGAATTGTAAGCCATTCATGTGCCGGCAGGTGCTGCAGTGGCAGTGTAGTACCACTTGTTGTTTGTTTGAGTTGGTTGTGATACCAATTTGTAATTGGTTTCACTCACCTTAGTGGGGACCATAGTTTGGATAGAGATGTTACTACAGTCTTGGAAATCAGATCAGAAATGAATGTTTTGAAATTGGATTTTAAGATCTTTATTCTTCATAAGTGATGCATCTTACAAATGTTTTACCTTGACTGAGCTTTTGTTAGATTATATAAGCTGTATAATGTACTGCTAAATCTTTTTTTAGTGGGAGCTATACATATATATATCTGCAGAAAAAATTATCCTGGATTATTTTACTTCTTTGTCTTTCTACCATCTTGGTGTCTTTTAATTCAAAGTCACTGCAATACACAAACTTTATTTTTCTGTTATGCATGCTTCTCCAAGAAATTTTCTGTTCATTAACTACTGTTGATTCTTGATATACAGGTTCATGTTCTCTGATATTACTTCTTTCACAGCTCCCACATTTTGCTAACCAAAAAAGTTTCATGTCAGTTGAGGCAAATCTTTATATGAAATACATTCAAAAAGTGGTTGGTCATACATACAGATTTGTAAGTGAAGCATTGTGTCCTTGTGTGTTTTTAGCATACCATTAAACAGCCAATATCTCTGGGTAGCTCTCTAGACCAGGCAAGCTGAGAACCCTCTGCTACTGCCATATTATGTTAATTTGTTAACAGAGCTTTATCTTGAGGGCATAAAGTTCTTTGATAGGGATTTTCAGAATATTGCCTCGATCTTTAAAATTCTGTTGTCAACCATTGTTTTCAGCTTGGAAGAATCCATTTATAAGTGATCTCATATGGGATAATTTTTACTCAGGAGTCCTGCCATTTATAAGCATTTTTCAGTAATAATTAATGAAATTCCTGATTGAACTTGGCTCCATGGCATTGGGTGTTTTTTGGGTGGTTGGCTAACTTAAGACATCCTGTCCTTAGTAGTCTTTACTTGTTCCTACAGCACCTTTCAGTTATATTGGCACAGCCATTTCTAAGGATATGTGGGAAAGTGAACTGGTCCATTTTAAAAGGCAATAGCTGGAGAGGGGAGCTATGAAAGAACTAAATTCTCCCTCCAAAAGCTGCTTTTTTACTGGATTGTTTTTATTGGTGAACAGCTTGAGTATGCCTGCAGGGAGTGCTGTAGGGGCCCTGCTCCATGTGCTGCAGCTGCTAGCAGAAAAGCAAGTGTAACATCTGGACGGGTAAGGAATGAGATGAGAAGCTCATGTCCAGGTTCTGAAAATGTTTCTTTAAAACCTGGGATGCAACTTGAATAAAGTAGTAGGTGCAATACTAGTCACCCCATCTAACAAATGATTTTGCAGAATTATTGGGGATTTAAGATAATGGCCATGATAGAGATCAAGGCTTTGGAAGAACTTGGCTTTGACACATGAGGCAGAGAACCTGGGATTACTTACATTTCAAAGGAGAATGTTAAGAAGTTATAAACCCATCTATAATAAATGTCAAATAAAAGTGTTGGTCAGGAAAGGAACCTCCATGATTTTGTTTTTGATAACAGTGTAAGTTGAAATTACAATGAAGTTTAAAAATTTTAAATCTGGATCTGGTAGAATGAGATACTTGATGCACCCATTCTGCCATAAGATTCCTGTGATCATGGGATGTGTGGCAAGTCCCTAAAAGGTAAAGAATTTTAAGGGCTGTTCCACTTCTTGTTTTGAGGCTCAAGTCAATCTGTGTTAGGAGATGTCAGTGACATTAATCATTTGAGATGGGTCCTCCACGCTGGCCTCTTAGAATGTTCAGGTGGGTGCAGTGACTAAATATTGGAGGTGTTATGGACATTGGACTATGGGAAGATGCTGAGGAGCTGAAAGCACTCAGGATATGCAGGATAAATGCAGAGCTGAGCTCCTCAAGCTCTTGTCCTGAGGGGCTGACAGGAGGTGCTTGGCCAGGGAGCAGCCCAGTGCATGGAGGCAGGGCTTTTGTTCTGAACTGTTTCTAGAAAGCATTTGCAGGTGAAGGCTGGGAAAGGGCTTTTCGAAATTGAAGGATTGCTGTGTTTCATCTGGCCAGCTGGGAACAGGGAATAAAAAAATAAACTTATAATCATCACTGGTGATTTAAGACGTGGTTGCTGAGGTCTGTAACAGGTACTCCCAAACCTTCTGTAGATTGGTCATCTTCATAAAAACTCATCATGGTGAGGGAGAAGGTACCTTTTTACTCCTCTATGTTTTCCTGTTTAGTCATTCTGTCTTCTTATGTAATGCAAGAAGAAAGGGATATTCAGAGAAAGGCAGTTAGAGCACAGTGCTCCACTACAGCAGAGTGACAACCACCTGTGCTTTCCTCTTCCCCTTCTTCACTTCTGGCACAGAGCATTTCTGTGATACAGAATCACACATTTGTTATACATTGTATTTGTATATACATTTGTTTTGTTGGTTGTACCATCCCATCCTTTGTTAATTGTAGAAATTTGGAATGAAAGGTTACTGAAGCTGTGTTTCTTATCTCCATAAGGATACATGTACATATTATCCATAAGGGTACATATATATGTTATCCATAAGGATAATATACATATTATCCTCATGTGAGAACAGTGGGACCAGATCTCCATGGATCTGTGCCTGGGACCAGATCTCCATGGATCTGTGCCTGCTACCAGAACAGAAGGGAAGGACATCACCCAGGCGCTGTGCCATGCAGTACTGGTGCTTAGGTAGATAAGGTCTTCCTCTCCCATCCTGCCAAATCAACTAAACCTATGGTCCTCATGGTTTTGGGAAGTGGCAAAAGAAACAATTCTTCCTAACTCATCATCATTTCTGATAATTTGTGGTTTCATTTGGAACCTCATAATGGATGTGATTTCAAAAGACAAAAGAAATTCACAAAGAGGAGAGAAGAAATAGAGTATTTTTAAGTCAATGATTTTTCTTTTAATTTCAAGAAAAATGTTGGAACAATTCAATGTTTTAATCCCCTAAAAGCAACCCAGTTGTCTTCACAAATTCATGTTGACACTTCATTACTTGTTTAGATTGTCAGATGAATCTAATATTTTGTTTGTGGTAAATGTAACAGTCTTGCATATAGTGAAAAAATATACTGCATATTGGGATTTTTATTAAGCCTTTAAAGGTTTCAGTGCCTCACAGCATTCTCATGAACAAGATAGGAAATAGTGGCTAGGTGGAAACTACTGGAAGTAAAATGTGCAAGACTGGTTGGAAGATAATACACAGAGCATGATTATCAGTGGTACACTTCCCCAACAAAGCATATCACATTATGAAACCTGCAGAAGCAGCTACTGGTTGAATGCTGTTATGTATTGCCATTAATGAGCTGGATGATGAGCACTCTTGTTAAATCTCTGGATGACCCCCAGTCTAGGAGATGTCCACATATGTGTAGAACAAAATTAGAACTTAGGAGCATCTCAAGAAACAGAAGAAATCATTAGGAAAAAATAGCCATGGTGAAGCTCCTGAGAAGGATTTTATACAGAATTAATTAACTGTGCAAACATAATATTAAAAATAGCTAGTCAAATGGGGTGACTCAATAAGTTATAACCTGAGCATGAGATAATGTTGCAGTGCTGTCAGAAAAAAGCAAATGCTAGACTGGGTTTAATAAACAGGAAAATCACCTGAAAAATTAGTTAATCCTCTATCTATTTGTAATGTTTATAAGATACTGTTATTGAAAGCTCTGAGAACTGCATTGGGGACTGTGTGCTTTCATAAACTTTTAGACCAATTGAAGAAAGTCCAAACAAAAAGGTTCAAAGTTAGAAGCAATATGTGGCTTACAAGGAAAGCTGAAAATAAAAACTGCCCACATTTTTAAAGATCTAAATAGGGAGAGTATATTCTTGGTCCACAGTCTATAGGCTCAGTTTAACTAAAATAAAGGTGGCTTAGGCTCCACCTATGGAAAACTTCAACAATAGGGAGCAAGCACTAAACAGATTGAGTTTAGAAGCCTTTAAAAATTGGTATTGTACAGAACTGCCAGCAGGAAGAGCCTGTTGGAATTTCTAAGTCCTTATTCTCATTCCTATCTGTGGATCTTTTTCCCATTCTTTTGTAAATTTTGATCATTTAGTTTTATCTTACCTACATTTGTTTCTTTCCTTCTTGTGCTGCCTGATATTTTCTTTTTCCCGGCCGTACTCTTTTGTTTCTGCTGGTTTTCACTCGTAGTTCAGGTGTAGAACAGAAAAACACTTGTCTCTCTTCCATTAGTTTTTTTGGTCTTGCTTGTACAAAAGCATACTTTCACAAATCACTTTCCTTCTCAGGGGTCAAGTTTTCAGATCATCTTGTCTTGCAGGTGTCCACTGAGCTTAAGCTTTCTCTGCAGCTTCTCTCTTCCATCACTACTTCAGATTTCCATCTGAACTCTGTCTCTGTTCCCAGCTGGATCTCTCATGTGAAACTCTCTCAAATATTGATTTGTAGGTAATGTACCTTCTGCAACTTTTATACCTTTTTATTTTGGTTGGCTGCAGGTTTTGGTTTTTTCTGCCTCAGTAAGCATCCCCATTTTAAAGTGAAGGCACCCCCTTCTGTACAACTCCCATTTCTGGTGTTCTTTGCTTATTGGCCTTCTCAGTGAGTGCCATCATTTTTAAACCTTTCTCCATGGTCTTTTGCATCCTGATTTAGTATCAGGAGTTAACTCTGGTAGTTGTCTTGATCCATCTGCACTTGAAGTCACTGGCCCCTGTGGTTTACTGGAAGTACTGATCATGCTGCTGATACTCCTTATGTCCTTATCAAACAACAGTCTCAGTGCTAGGTGGAAATGAGCATCTGAATTCCTCTTAAGTGTTTTCCCTGATCAGAAATTTGAGTGCTGCCTTCACTTGCAAGTTGATGAGGTCTGGTTTTGCACTTGCCTTGGTTTTGTTCTTGTGTCAGGCTTTTACACAGTCATAATATGCTTTTCTGCTTGCCATCACAGAATGAATGGATGTCTTGCTGTCTCTTGAGTCTGTATTTTTTTTCCAGAAAAGATATTTTGTCTGTTTTCTGGCATCAGTCAGACTTCCATTGTGGAACCCTCTCTAGTTGCTGTTGGCACACTCCTCTCCACAGGGAAGGGAGGAGCCAAGCTACCCCAGTCGGGAAAGTCTGTTGGATGTTGCAGAAATCCCACTCTCTTACACTGTTTTCACTTAGTTTTTGGTTTACTTTGTAAAGCAGGGTTTTCATCTCAAGCAATTCCTCATTTCTTAAAGTAGTTTCAGCTGTTAATCATGGTCATTGGTGCTGTCAGTTCTACTTTTTGGTTTTTTACTTTTCATTTTGTTACATTTTAGCATGCAGTGGCAGTTTTTAAGTATTAAAAGTCTTTAAGCATAAAATCCAATACTTTTCATTATTCATTTTCAAGTATAGCATGAAATAATGGAGAGATACTCCAGAATTTGCTTATCTTAAAGGCCCAAAATGAATGTACTATTGCTGTCCTGTTACAGACATACATAATTTTCTTTGGAAAAATTATGTGCTCAAATAAAACAGACTATGACATTAATTGTTACCATTTGTTAAGACCATTTTGATCTGTTTGGCACACTTGGTTATCTGTAACAGGAAGGCAAACATGCACTATTATTTTACTGATTATTAGTTAAGCATTCTACTTTGGGGAAAACGTGAATTAGAAATACATCAATATTTATGTTTGAGTGTTTACTTTTTTGTGTGTTTTCTTTATTTTGATCACATTTAGGGAATTCCTTGGTACTTTTTAGTAATTCCTGTGACACTGAAAGTCACAAAAGTAAAAGACTCGGGCAGAGAACCTGACTGTACAGAGTGTGATGCACTACCTTATTCTTTTAGAGAGGCTGTAGCAGGTCTGATGTCAGTCACTTCAGAGACCTTTAGACCTCAGTGCTCATTTATTGGTAAAATGTACCAGCTTTGCTCCTGCATTATGAAGATCGTCTGTCAACACTTTGAGATATTCTCCTTTGTTATTAAGCTTGTGATGCTCTACACTGTCAGGTTTTTTGCCAATTATAGTTAAGGTACAATGGTGTATTCACTGGATCAAAGTCTCACACTGGCGGTAGAGGAATGATTTGTAAGTCTTTATTCATCTGAATCGTACAATAGAATACCTGAGGAATGCAAATAATCCCTCTAAGGACTCAATAGAAAAGCTGTTAAAATGACAGTCTAAGACTATTATTATTCTGAATTGGTGTTTTAGCCAAAGTAATTATTTCTTATCTTGTTGTTCCACAATAGTTCTTAGTTTATTAGTTATGATGACCATATTTACCAAACAGAATTTGAATCAAATTTTTTACATTATTTTCATGCTCATTTCACTTTTTCAGGTTTACACATTTCATTCCATCTTTCTTCATGTGGCACATTATTTAATTAGTCTGGAGACCAGTGTTAGGTAATTCCTTAAAAAAACCCATCTATAAAGGATGTATGCACATGTGTCGAAGTACACTCATGAATCGTAGATTCATTTTGAGACATATTTTCTGTAAAATGTTGGCATTTATAAGCTCTGAACTTTGACACCCAATTTGTTAGCCAAAATAAGTTAGTTAACTGCAAATGTTAGTTTTAGAAATGCTGTTAAGTGTCAGATCTCCCATTGAGAAACACACCTTAATTGTGATTTTCAGTTCAGATGTTTCTGGAGGCAGTAGTGCTTCAGTATCAGTCCTGGATACCAAATTCTGTTTTCACTGGATAACTGGAGGCAGGAAAAGATTAGTATAATGAGGATTGAAGAACATTGACGGGGTATTTACATAAGTAAATGATAGAAGACCAGCCTTATATAACAAATGTGTGAAAACTGTTGAGTGAACTTCTATATTCTTTGTACCATCTAAAACCCTACTCAGTCGGCCATGCACTTAATCTCATAATAGCTCTGATCCCCTGCTATTTTCTCTGACAAATGTGTGTTGATGAACTTGTGGTTGACTTCATTTTTTTCTGAAGTGACATTTGCATTGATTATTTAAAGGTTTGCAGGCCACAGTTTCAAAGCACTTTAGTATAATAGCAGCTAAAACCTTGGTCTAAATCTTACAGATTAGCAGGACTGAGAAAAAGAACTCAGCAAGCATAAAGCCCTGTGCTGTATGGTGGGTGCTTCAGGTCTGAAACATTGCTGGCACCCAAAGTGCTGAGTTTTATGATTCCATTATTCGTGTACAGGAAGTATTCCCATGGCTCCTATGTTTGCTTGCTGAGCATAGAGCTGTCATTCTTACCTTTCATACGTGTTTAGAAATAGTGTCCTATTAGCAGTAGTGAACTCCTCCCAGGTAATTTATAAATGTCTCCCTTAAACTTACAATAAATACTTGCAGTCATGAATATGATGCTTGTGTTTAAAGATTTTTTTAAACACCATCTACTGCTCTAAAGTTTTCACAGAATCACAGAATATTCTGATTTGGAAGGGACCTACAAGGATCATTGAGTCCAGCACCTGACCCTGCACAAAACCATCCCCAAGAGTCACACCATGTGCCTGAGAGCATTGTCCATCTGGGTGAAGAAACTGTCTCGAGCACCCAAACTAAACCCCCCCTGACACCACTTCAGGCCATTCCCTCATTCTTTGGTCACCAAAAGAAGACATCAGTGCTGTCCCTCCTCTTCCCCTCAGAGGAGACTGTCACTGCAGTGAGGTCCCCCCTCAGTCCCCTCCAGGCTGAACAGGCCCAGTGACCTCAGCTGCTGCTTACACAGCTCCTCCTCAAGGCCCTTCACTATCACTGTTTCCCTCCTTTGGATACCCTCTAAGACCTTTGTAGCCTTCTTACATTGTGGTGCCCAAAACTTCCCCCAGAACCGGAGGTGAGGCTGCCCCAGAGCAGAGCAGGACAATCACACCCCTTGCCTGGCTGGCCATGCCGTGCCTGATGTACCCCAGGACACACCTGACCCTCCTGGCTGCCAGGAGGCTGCCAGTTTTGTTTACTTCAGTAGGGTAATTAACATTCAAAAACTAACACTGAGTTTTTAGCTCCAAATTTGTTGTTTCATTCAACTAAAAGAAATTATGCATAGCAAGCTATTGTAAATGCTGCCAGTTACTGAAGATGAATAGGATTTTTTTTATTTATTTAAAAATAATTGTAGTATAGAAGGCAGAAGCTTTGCCCTGGGACAACAGTAAAAAGGTGGGAAAAACCAGTAGAAACATGGAACTGTGTTGATCAGCCATGGCATACTCCAAGATCAATATGCAGAAAAAGGACATACAGCTTGCTATATAGGAGTGTAGTGTTCTTTCCTGTCTGCTAATATCAGCAGTCTTAGCTACTGAGATGCCTTTTTTTTTTTTTAATTAAAAAAAAAGTCAGGAAAAACTGAAGGCCCTCAGTTTTACCACATTTGATAAATATAATTCTTGGAAGTACCTTTTTCTCTCAGAAAGTTTTATTCACTTTTTAGATTGCAAGTATTTAACCTCTACCAAACACCTAGTTATTGTCCCAAATTATGCCTATTTCTGTAGATTAAATGCCAAACAGAAACCAGGAAACAGTGAAATGTTAATGGAGTACACCTGAAGCAATTGCTGCCTGTTAATGCCTTGACCTTGGAAAGCAATACACAAAAAGATGGCATCATAAATCCGTGCAATTCTTATGAATATGTATGTGCTACTTGATAATAATGAATGTGGTACAGCCATGCATGCACTACAAGATAATGTTGTGCCCTTTGTTGTCTACAGGTTGATAAAAATTAAAGAGTGGGTGGACAAGCACGACCCTGGAGCTTTGGTCATTCCTTTTAGTGGGGCCTTGGAACTCAAGTTGCAAGATATGAGTGCTGAGGAGAAACAGAAGTATCTGGAAGAGAACATGACACAAAGGTTAATTAGCATTCATTTTCCCTACACTTTATTATCAACTATTTCCTTGCAGTAATTTAATTGCTTGCGCTGATAGAATAATAAATGACAGAGTAATTACCATTATAAAGAGAGAATCTTCTCCTTTCTTTACCATGAGACAGAGTGAAAAGATTTATTTTAAATTAAGTTTTTAACTGTCATCTGTCATCTCTGTACAGTGTTTTAATTATAACATAGGTATTAGTTATGTATATTTTTGAGAAGGAATGATCACCAAAACTGTTTCGTCATCTATGGGGAATAAGGACAGCGGAGAAAATTTTGCCATAATTTTCTGAGGAACTATAATAAATTGTTTCAATATTGAATTTCAGTCAAACAGATACGCTTTCATGACCTGGAGTCCTGAAAATTGCATGAGACAAGAGTGCTGCCTGATAGGGTGATTTATATTTATCCCATGTTTCTGTAGGTTGCCAAATAAACAAATCAAAATGCTATCTTTATGATTTTGCAGTAAAAAAGTATTTCTTTTGAGGAGAGTTCAAAGTAAAAGGCTACTGCAATTATTGCTCTGTTCAAAAGTAGACCTGATATCTTCAAAATATGTGATGTCTTTCCACGTAAATTGATTACTTGGCGCATTTAGCTGTTTTATGTGTATGTGCTGAATGAATTGGATTCCTTCCCCCCTTTTTTTTTCAGTGCTTTAGCAAAGATCATTAAGGCTGGATATGCAGCACTCCAACTAGAATACTTTTTCACTGCAGGCCCAGATGAAGTGCGTGCATGGACCATCAGGGTAAGATTCATACTTATTCATCAGCTATATCCAGTTCCACACTATTGAATTCAGATTGATATCACTGACTTTGAAGTTTGTCATGGTGGCGGTTAGCTAGTCATTACAGATGAGGTTTTTGTCCAGGATAACTTTAATTATTTGTGAGCTGCTGAACAGTGAAAGTGGAGCTGCATTGATTGAGGCAGGTAACAATTGATTCTGCCTATTACATAGTCTGAATTTCTTCATCCTGTAGAATCTGTCTACCCTCCTCCTGTGGTCAGAGATAAGACGTACCAGTATTGTGCTTGCTTAATCTGTGTGACTGGGTTTGTCTGCAGTGAAATTGATGTTGCTTTTCATTTTGTATTCACTAAGTTTGTTTGGGTTGCGGATGGTTCATTCCTCCTGTGCTTTGCTGGGATTACATTTTAGCAATAAAAGCAATATAACGTCATTATATTCCTCGTGGATACACAGTTGGGCTCCAAATCCTAAAATCAGTGTGCAGTAATTCAGGTCTTTTACTGACTTTAGTATTTAGACCTAGTTTATTTTGATAGTTTTATATGTTTATCTGGGAACTTATGTAATGTCTAAAACAATATTATGTATTTTAAATATTGATGTAGAATGGTTATAGCCACAGACATCAACGGATTTATTCGCTTTATTCCCAGAGGACAGTAAGAGCTGAGCTGTAATGGTTTGCCTTTGAATGTAAATATGTTGCAATATAAAGATCAATATAGAACAAATATTTTGGAATGTGTACAGTTGCAAGCTCTTACCTTAAAAATTACAGCAATATGAACTTTTGAAGGTGCAGTTCAGTCTTTGAGCTTCTGTTTTTTGCATCAGTGTATTTAGGGCTGTGCAATGAGTTTCAGAGCTGTATTTAATTTCATTCACTGGAATTAATTTGTTTTCATTAATCAACATAATTTCCTGTAAATTTATATTTTTAATAGTACTGCTACAGATGTTTGTGTATGTGTTTTAGCACGTTAAACTTATTTTCTTGAAAGCATGTGTGGGGTTTTTTTAGCTTTTTTTTCTCATCTCTGTTTACATGATAACTGCTTGCTAAGGTCCCTGAAACAGCAACCAAAATAATATAAAAGCAGGATTTTATTGTTCTGATTCTTGCCATAGTTTCAAAAAAAGCATATTGTGAAATTCCACTTTTTTCAGTAGAAGTGCTTGCTCTTTATTAGAGAATTTGAAAGCTGGTTTATCTTAAGACTGATTGTGAGTATCTTTGATTTAATGTGCAAAGATACTTAGTCAGGTAAGCATCAGTGAGTAGCCATATTAAGCCAATACATCTTTTATTGTAAAAACTGTGCTTTACAGTGTCAGACTCCTTAGCATTTTAACATGCTTTATTAAGCAGCCTTTAGGTCACCATTATTGCTCAAATTTCTCTCCATGGTTGTGTGTGCACAGAATGTATGTCCTTGTAATTTGAAGCATGCAGCTATAATGCATTCTCCTCTATTGCATAAACTTAAATTATCGTATAGTTGTCGGTAATTTTTTATTTTTTTAGTGATTCAGTTGTTGATGTTTTGGTAAGAATACTCAGTTTGTTCTATAGCAAACTTACTAAAATTGTTCTGAAATAAAAATAAGCTAATGTGTATGGCTTGGCATCCATACGTCTTCTCATTGCAAATGTTGTTCACCATGAATGTTATCTTTAATTGAAATTATTTGGATGTAAGTGAAAGTCTTCAGTAATTCAGATTTTAAAGTTATTTAAAAATCTTTATCTTCCTCACTTTCTGTGTAGAAAGCTAGGGGTCGAAGCAAATCTCACAACAAAACACAGTCATAGCTTCTAAAATCAATACTGCTGTTGATAGCTATTAGGAAAAACAAAGCTGCTGTTCTTTAATGTCGGTTGGTTTATCTGTGGCAAAGGCACTGTGTGTGTCCCAGTATTGAGGATCGCCCAGCTGCATGTGTGGCATTTTAGCTGATATGAAACAAAGTTTCAGCAGAACCTTAAAGCATATAAAAAAGAAGAAACCTCTTTCCTGCAATCAATCTTCTTAAATGCAATTAATTTTCTTCTTGTCTTTCGTTTGACAGAAAGGGACGAAGGCTCCTCAGGCAGCAGGGAAGATTCACACAGATTTTGAAAAGGGATTCATTATGGCTGAAGTAATGAAATATGAAGATTTTAAAGGAGAAGGTTCAGAGGCTGCTGTCAAGGTGAGCTCCCCACTTTTTCTTCTCCCTCCAAATGTGCCATTCTTCCATTTCAAATCTGAATTTTCACTGGAAAAAGTTCTTAATGCTAAGTGAATCTTCAGTCACTTCTAGCAATTGATCAAAATCCATTTTCATCTTTTACCTAAGAAAGAGTTCAAATGCACCAACTTACTGGACAGGAATGCAACTATTTCAGTACTCGAGATATAGCAGTGCATGGACTACAAGTCAGCACTAAGACTAAATGTAATTCTAATGTGTTAAGGTGTTTTTCTCTCTGTTTACATATTTGTGTTCAGAATTTAATAAGCTTTAAAACTGACTTGGTTTTGAAAAATCAGGCTTTTAAGATGCAAGAGATTTTATTAATCACTTCTAAAGGGAAACATGAAACAGAAAAATCTGTTTCTTCTAAAAATGTGTCATCCTGTTTTGAAGAAAGGTATTAAAAGTGTCAGATGCAAATGGTTAAGAAAATATTATATTATAAAATTGTACCCTTTTTTCAGGATTAGTGGGTTCTACTTCTAGGCTCTGGTAAGCATAATTAGGATCTTACAATTTACCCTTTCAGTATTTTATTCATTTGCCCTTTGATGTCTCAATCAAAAATGCCATGCCTTACTTTGGTCGTTCAGGGTGGCTACTATGTGCTGAATAGACAGTAAAGATATTTAATGTAAAACTTTTCTCCTTGAGCCTGCTCTTCTTTGTGGTAACACTTGTGTTGAGAAGAGGTTCATCTGCTTTCTCAACACTAGAGGGCAGAGACTGCTCGGGTGCCCAAAGTTGTGCCCTTTCAGAGCTGACAAATTATATCTGATTTGATGTTATTAAGTATGAAATGAACTTGTACATGGCAAAAAAATGTCATAAGGAAAGCTGTTCTTCTCTGCGTTGCTAATGCGTTATTTCCTTCTTCTTTCTAAGCAGAAAAACTTACCTTTTTGTCATATACATTTGATTTCTTGTTTGGCACTTCTGACGTTTTCTTAAGATTTGTATTTTATGAAATTGCAATTACAAAGCACATTAGTTTGATTTACTCTATCTCAGTATTTGAAGGTTTCTACACACAATAGTGTGTTAAAGAATTTAAGGGGTTCGGCTTTGTTTGCTATTTGATAGCTTGAAAGGTATGCAAAACTATGATTTCAAATTCAGCCTATTCTCAGTGGTATCACTAAGGAAGATCATACTGAGCAGCGGGACTTTAATAGGTTTGTTTGAACCCCAGGAAGTGAGGGGAAAAAATCCCATATAATTGGTTCGTTGCGGCATGTGAACTGCTTTATGAAAAGGGAAGTAGAGTTGTAGTTGTAAAGGGAAGCCACAGCTATAAATAAATCTAATATTCTACAGTCATAAACCACTTTACGTAACAGATTCAAATTTTGCCACTATCATTTTTGATGCTCAAATATGAATGTTCTCCCTGAGAGGCTACATCAGTTAACACCTATTAAATTAATCAGTATTTTGCTTGTATATTTTTATTTGCTTTCCACAATGTGAGATTCTAGAAATGAAACTTCCATGCTCAAATCATATTTAATGATTAAATTTTTATTGTTATGATGTAGCTGTAAAACAAGCAGATTTGCATTTGTTACTCAGTTTTAAAGTCAAGGTTGGGAAAAAAACCTTGTTCTTAGAATAAAGTGCCATATTCCTCTGGTCTTTTCTAATTTGCATTTAATACAATGTTTCATGCCATAGACAATACTAATTGCTTTTATATTGCTGGTAAATTTCAAAATTAAATTTAGGCGCTTGTAGGAGTCATCTTAAATAACAGTGGTAATGGGAGTTGCTTGCTTTGTATGTTATCAAGTTGATCGATTTTTAAGTTTGATTTTGTGTGTGTTTAACACCAGTACAGCATAACTAATTTAATGCCAGTGCTGTGAACTATACACTGAATAGCTCTGTGTGGGCTTTGTAGTCTACAGGGATATCACATTATTAGCAATCATATCTGCTTAGGCAAAGCTGGCTTCTACAGATGGCTGCTTTCAAGTGCAAATGAACTGGTTAGACGTGTCTTGTTTAATACATACTCAAGATTCACAAATGGGTATTGATTTTTTCAACCAGTGTTTCTGATAGCAATGGAAATGGATTAAATGGTCTCTAGAGAATTTAAAGGAACACTGTCACTTTTAATTAACTGTAAACTGGTAACAAAAATACATAAACTTATATTAGTGTATCAAAATGTATTTAATTAAAGAAGTCTGTCACACTGATCGTGTGCGCTACTGTACTAAAAAAATATGTTGTGTTACTTTGTGGAGGACAGTTTTTTCTGCAAATATTTGTGAGTAATAAATGTATTCAACTGTAAATATTTCTGTACCTGTGCCTGCAGCTTATGTTTTCTGATGATTTTTACAGCACTGTTTTATTAGTATTTATGCCATCAATTTGTCTAATTACTCTTGACTTTAAGCATTATCAGGATCTTCAAAGGAAAGAACTTGAAACATTTTACAGTCTAAACAGATTTCCAGGGGAAAGAAATAGGAAAATGTTTGCAAAGTACTATTTCTTATGTATCAATAATGTCATGTGGGGTAAGATCAATTGCTATTTCAGTATATATTTATTGTCAGGGCTATCTTAGCAGCTGTTTTCCATAGGCTAGCATCACTGGGAACCACATTTAAATAAGGAATGGCAGCAACAAGGATATCGAGCCTCTAAATTTCTAGGCAGCAATGTGGGGAAATGGGTTGCTTTACAGAGCAGGTTTTGTGAAAGAAAGGTGTCTGAGTTAACTGTGTACCATTAATCTGATCTGTTCTACAGCAACTAAGGTCATTAGTTAACAGCTTTCCTGTAATGGGATCTTAGCATGCCACCACTGTGATAGTGTCATTGAGAATAATGGCACAGTGAGGTCTTGCATGGAAGCACTTTCTCCTGCAAGAGAAAACTTCAAAACAGGAATGGTTATTGAACTGAAGCAGAAGCTCTCAACTTTTCCATATTGTAGACACTTTTTAAGATAAATGCTTCCACAGACCACCTCCCGCCCAGCCTGTCAGGCCTAATGCCACAGCCTCTGTAATACTGGGTTTAATTACAATGAGATAACAGTAGAAAAATAGAATAATAAATTGTAATGCAGAAAGTACTGATATTTAATAGATTCCTTGCCTATTTTCTGCTCTCCTCAAGTACAGCATTTTAATAACGAATTTTCTTTTCATGTCTTTGGTCCATATGCCTTTTCCTGTATCCTGGTTTCACAGCCTATCTGCTCTGCTCTCTGTCCTTCTGAAGCAAATGCCTTCTAAAGGAAGTTTCTTACAGAAGAGCTGAGCCTGCATTTTGTGCTCCTCAGCCCTTCATTATGTGGGTGCAGGCAGACAAGAGAGCCCCACTGGGCCCGAGCCAGGCACAGCTGTGGCTTTTGCTGGGTGTCCCCGTGGTCACTGGGGACAGGACCCCGTGTCCAGCGGCTTGGGGGCCGGGAGCCCTTTCCAGCAATGCTGCTTTCCATTCCTGTGCCAGTGTTTGCCATTTGCAGGGCTTTCACATGAAGGAAAAGAAAGCCAAATAGAAAAAAGGAAAAAAAAAGGAACTGTTTTAGTGTCCTTTATCTTGCCAGGCTCTACCACTTTATAATGCAGGTGCATTTTAAGCACTACAGATCCAGTGGAGGCTAAATTACTTTTATATATATTTTATATATATGTCAAACCCAGTGTCAAACTGAGGAGTATTGTGACTGTCAAACTCTGAAGCTGAAGTATTACCATCTCTTAGCCAAAATGTATTTAAATAATTGCCATTTGAAAATACTATAAAATGTCTAATGAAGTAACCAATTTTCCTTTTGTCTGTTCCATTTACAGGCTGCTGGAAAATACAGACAACAAGGCAGAAATTACGTAGTGGAGGATGGAGATATTATCTTCTTTAAATTTAATACACCCCAACAACCCAAGAAGAAATGAATACCAGATTTGTTCGCTCAGAAATGAACTGTGCTGCTTCAAAAAGCATATGAATTTTTATTTGGAATTGGAATATCTGGAAACAAAAAGCATACAGTTTCTACCTAGGGAACCTCCCTTCCCCCCAGTGAAATTATTCTTGTTTGTTTTGAATTAAAATATGGCACCTCCAGCAAACATGCAAGTTCACTAAATGTGAACAGCTTTGCATTTCAAACGATTAAGACCCTACTCCAAATTGTAGAAGCTTTTCGGGAACCATATTACTCTCATGGTACTTCATTAATCTCCATCATGTATGCCAAGCCTGACACGTTTGACAGTGAGGACAATGTGGCTCGCTCCTTTTTGAATCTACAGATAATGCATGTTTTACAGTACTCCAGATGTCTACACTCAATAAAACATTTGACAAAACCAGCCTTGGTGTGTTTGGGGATGTCTGTATTGACTGACTGTGGTGTGCTGAATGCGATACGGCACCTGGTGGATGCTGATTACAGAATTTTAAGACGTGTATGATACAGTAACTGGCAGTGTGGGGCAGCTGCAATTGTATCTTGAAAGTGAGTCTTTCATGGGAATCAGAAGATTAGGATGCCAATGACTTGTCTCAAAAAAGTTAATGAATTTGTAGATGGACTTTCACTGAAGGATGATACTAAGGATAATAATGATGGCAGCATAAATTATTTTTACTAGAGAGAGGAAATACATGTAGAAAAATCATGTTATCTATGAGACTGAAGCTTTTTTGTTCAAATCATTTTGAAAAAAGTATTTCACTCTTGCCTTGAAATTAATAAATCAGGCTGGAGCTGTAATATTGATGTTGTGCATTGTCCTCTCAGGTCTGGTTTTGAAGCCAGGCCACACACGGGTAGTGCTGTGAAGGAAGAGGTCACACCGTGCTGGATAGGTAAGTTGTTCTGCTGAAATGAGGTTGCAGCTGGTTGCAGCCTTTTTACCTCTGCTTTTTAACCATGAAGGAGAGCTGGTCACTCTGGGTAACAGGAATATAAGGTGTTGCCAAAATAAAACCAAGTTTGTCCTTTCAGTGTGAGGTGTAGAGCTGCCCTTTCTCACAGTATGTTTAGTGTGTTTAAAACAGCCTGGCTTTGTCTGAGTGCCCCTGTGCTGGGGGTTTTGGCTACAGGTTCAGTGGGGTTGAGGCTGGGAGAGATGCTGTTGTTACCTGTGTCTTGTTGGTGTGCCAGGCCTCTTGTGTCCTGGTGATAAATTCCCTCGCTGGGAACTTGGAAAAGGCAGCTTGTCACCAGCTCACCCCCTGCTGTGTGCAGGGCGCTGAGAGTGCTGGCTGCATCCTGCTGGAGACATTCCCTGGAGATGCCACCTTTGAGCCTCCTTGCTCCTTTCTGGGAGAGTGAGACATGCTTCAGCCAGAGCCACGAGCCTCGTTGTTGGCATCGTGCCTTTAAGTGCGCCAAAGAGAAGGAGGGAGGGCAGATGACTTCAACACGTAGTTGTTGGTTTTGTTTTAAAGAGCATCTCCTGTTTTCATGGTGGCAGGAGCAGGGACAGTATTGGGGCGTCAGATGTTTTGGAATCCTT
Organism: Ammospiza nelsoni; assembly: GCF_027579445.1. Lineage (NCBI taxonomy): Eukaryota > Metazoa > Chordata > Aves > Passeriformes > Passerellidae > Ammospiza > Ammospiza nelsoni. Next base: position 19,073,937 of record NC_080639.1, read on the forward strand.
GAAATTCTCTTTGTATCATCTCCCTGGCACGGCCAGTATTTGTTCCTGGTGTTATTTTGATGTTACATAATTGAGAAAAGATTAGGACCATTAAATCTTGTGTTAGAAGTCAAATCCAAAAGAAAACAGAGCCTACCTGTTTCTCTTGGAAGTCAGCAAGGTGCTAATACCAGAGAAGGGCTCATGCTGGGTTTTAGACACAATGAAAGGTGAGTGAGAAGTGGAGCGTGTGTGCTGCTGAAAGAGAAGTAACCTCTTTACTGCACTAATACCCACTGAAACGTGTTCTCTTGTCCTGGCTGAAATTTGTTCTGGTTTCCAAAATACTCCCATGGTCCTGAATTGTTCCTATTTATTTGTGTGTACTTGATGATGCCTCCCTGCTCTAAAAATAAAAATAATTAAAAATCAAACTAAGTTGTTCCTGGTAGACAGGGTTCTTTGAAGTTACTACAGTATCCTGAATATAGAAAATGAACTTGAAATGTTGACCATATCTTAAAAAATATAGATTCTGTAATGTTTTATGTTTCAGTTTATTAATTTGCCTGAATAGTTCTCTCTTGAGCTGTTCAACTAGATTCTTTTAACTACTGAAGCTAATAAATTATTCCAGAATAATCATGAATTTTATTAAAAGAAAGAGTAATGTGATAAGCTGTTATTTCTGTCACCAGTGACTTGTGACAACTGCCATGTTAAATATGTGCAGCCCATGTTTCTCCTAGGGGGGTTTATGCATTCAGGATGTACAACTCCTTAAAACTTGTAGATATATACAGCAAATGTAAAGCACTCTGTTTTAAATAGAATTGTGATTTAACTTCAGCTAAACACAAATTATTTTGCATTTCAACCTGCACTGGCTACTCCAGGTGCAATGTATCCATCCTACTCAGGTTTGCTATTTAGAAAAAACCTGTGGAATCTGTCTGCACACTTTTCACTGCCACTGGCTTGGTGGCGGTGGGTAGGAGACATGTTGTTTCTCCAGCAGGAGGATGAAAAAACATTGTAGGCACTGGTCGTCCAAAATACAGAGTAGGGAGCTTTGCAAGGGAGGAGGAGTACTAACTCTTCCTCTTGGTGTTCCTCAGTGACATTGATGGCATGTTTCTGGGGTTACACAAACACTGGTGGAACAGGGAAAAGGCTGCTACCAGCCTCCAAGCTTCCAAAAGAGAGTGACCCAAAATGCTGTGGAGATGGCAGTGAAAACTGCCCCTCAGGTTTACTATGTAGGAGCAGATCTGGAGGGTGCAGAAGTTGGCTGGGAGACCTGATGCTCCCCTGGTATTTGGGGCTGCTCGGGCTGGTGGCAGGCTGGTCCCGTGAGGAGTTACAAGAGCAATTTCCACCTCAGGTCCAAGAGAAGCAGTTTGCTCTAAGATAGCCAAGGAGTAGGCGCTTTGCCTGTTGTGAGAGTCCTGTGCTGTGCAGAGTAGGCAGGGAGAGTGTGTGTGTGTGTGTGTGAAGAGGTGTGCTAAGAAGGTTCACTTCTAAAGTTTTGTTCCTGTCAAATAACAGCAATGCTGTAGACAAGGGCTTATGACTGTTGGCTTTTGGCAGAATCAATAGCAATATCAAGGTGATGTTCTTGGGGACCCCAGGGTGTGACATTTCAAACCATTAAGAAGCATAAAAAGCACAGAAATTTAACTTTTGAAGACTATTTGTACCCATAGATACTTCAGGTGTAAGATACAATTTTCTGTCCTTATAGGCATTTCCTAATAACACATGGGAAACAGGTTTGGCCTTTCTGTGTGGATTAACGTATCAGATAAAATATAGAAGCACTGTCTTACCTTCATGTCTATTTGTTCTTTCGTTGCCTATGTCTAGCCCTGTAGAAATTGGTAGAATTGCCACAGTTGTTTTAAAGGTTTCCTTTTCCTGAAGGATCCTTTCTTACCTGCTGCAGCTTTCCATCTGCCTTTTCCCACCCAAGGTCACCCTGATCTCTTTGCAGCCCACAGGGCCTGTCAAGGACTCTGTATGGCAGAGTGCCTGCTTGGAGCCCCGTGCTGTTAGCTGTATTTTCCTTCCCTCCTTTCCCAGAAAGCAGGCTTGCAGCTGGAGTGGCAGCACTGCAGCTGGGCTGGCTTTGCTGAGCACCTCCTGGCACTTCAGTGGTGCCAGCTGAGAGCAGGGACAGCCCTGCTCAGGCCAAGTGTCCCCACAGCCCCACTGTGCCCCCCTCCCTGCTCTGCTCCAGCAAGCTGGCAAACCATCCTTGCAGCTTCACAAACGTCAGGGAGGTGCATTCCTGGGACAGTGTTCCATGTTCTGGTGGCTGCCAGGATTGTTCAAGCTGCCCTTGCACAGCTCTGCTGGTCCTCACTGAGGTAGGGATGCTGCATACCCCCTTCCAATGGGTGGTTTGAACACCATTTATTCTGCCAGCTGCAGGATAGGACCATAATGTTGCTTTTTGAAAAATCAGTATGTCTGGTGAAGTTTTCAGTTTGAACAATATTGGCTAAACTTTACCATTGTTGTCCACTCACAGACTCAACTCACAGAGGATGAAGCAGAGAAAGTCATTAAAAATTTGTAATTGTGTAAAATTAATAATCACTTCTTTTAGCTTTTACTCCCTCCATACTAATTCCAAATGTTTGATTACACTATTCCACAGTTTCACCTCAATTAAAACAGGAAAACCACTGGAGGCTTTAAAAAAAAAAATCGAAGTAATGGTATTCACCACAGTATCCCTGTGGATTGAAATAACAGTGTAAAGGTTGGGTTTAGAAAGTTTAAAGTAAATTCTGCATTTCAAGGCTGTCTTTGGAGCAATTATTTCTTGACTTCTCTGCATGGGTAATGGCCATTCCAGGTCCATGGAACAGACACACATGGCAGTGTGTTGCATGTTGAGGAATGCTCCATGCGTGCACTTGCTGTCAGGAGCGGGGCTGGGTCCGTGCTGCCATCAGAGCTTTTTGTGGCTCTGTGCACTTAATGCCTGCAGAGTTTTATTTTCTACATGCAAAATGAGCGTGCTCAGCAGAGAAACTGATAAACCACACAGCAAATCAAATCTGCAGCTGTCGGAAGAGGGTGTGGGACGTGTAAGTTAACAGAATAGATGCAGTGAGTTTTGGAAAGGCAGGGCCTGGCAGCCGGGGGCGGGCCGAGCAGGAGCACGGGGCTTTCCTGCCCTCGGCAGCTCTGCTGCTGCTGCTGCTGCTGCTGTGGGAGGGGAAGGTTTGCCTTTGGCACTGCTGGGCCCTGAGGGCAGAGCTCTGCACAACAGGGATTGGGAAGGCTTAAATTGGGTATGAGGATTTCTCCAAACACAGATAAATAACACATCAAGGGCTATTTAGGTAAGAGTGGGGATGGAGGAAGTACTGACCATGTTTTTATCCCCAGCGACCCAGGCCCAGCACTGGGCCCCACCACAGCCACAGCAGAGACCCTCCATCCCTCCCAGGCAGCATCACCATGCCTCAAGGCCCCTGAGCCTGGAATCAAAAGAGCTAAGGTAAATTATTTTTAGAAGGGCATGTAGGGACAGAACAAGGGACAATGGCTTTAAACTGGAGAGTTTGTGATTAGATACTGGGAAAAAATTTTCCCTGTGAGGGTGGTGAGGCCCTAGAAGCTGTGGATGCCTCATCCCTGGAAGCATTCAGGGCCAGGCTGGGTGGGGCTTTGAGCAGCCTGGTGTAATGGAATGTGTCCCTGCCCAAGGCTGGGGGTCGGATTCAATCTTTGAGGTCTCTGCCAGCCCATCCCAGACCATTTTGTGAGTCTGTAAAATCCCTGCACTGCTTGTGCCTCTGATAGCAAGTTCCCTTGCTGTATTTTGGTGTAATGATCACAGCAGCATGCACGGGGGAGGGAGGAGGGTTTGTGAGGTGATTTGGGAAAGCCCTTGGTGAGGACCTTCAGCCCCCACGGCCTAGAGCAGCTGCCTGCCCCACAGCACGAGGTGAGCGCGCCCAGCCCAGGTTTGGTACCTGCACCTGACAACAGAGGAGTTACACGGGGCTAAGGGGCTCACAGGGCTTCATTTATAGTAAACATGTCACAGTTTAAAGGCTAATAAAGCTTGTGCTCAGTAATGAGGAAGGCTGTTGCCCACATAAAAGGGTTCCCAGGAGCAAGGCAGGCTCTGAGGGAAGACCCTGCAGGCCAGCCTGTGAACACTGGGGGCTTTGAGCTCTCCAGGGCACTGCAGCAGGCCCCAGGCAGGGGCATGGGCTGGGGCTGCTGCTCTGGGCCAGGCCCAGGCCTCGCTCCCTTCCCTTGTCCTGGGTAGGAACACTCAGCCATGCTTGGGTAAGGACAGAACAAACTAACCAGGGGCTCTCGTGCTGCTGAAGGGACACCTTGCCAAACCTGTCAGCAAAAGATTCTTTCAAAAGTGCATGCAAACCCCTCTAGTTGCTGAAGAGTTAAACTTCCCTGTAATATGAATCATGTGCAAAGTATCCAAATTTGGTTAGAAATCCTGTTTAAGTTTCAAAGCACAAGCATTATTGGAGGTAGCAATACTAACATCAAACAGCCTTGATAAGATCAACAAATTACTAAGCATAATTGTTTGTGCTGGGGTGTGTGCAAGGAGATAAATAACTCATAAATTAAACACCAGTGCCTGAGGGTGAGTCATTCATGGATTCAGAGCTGTCCTGACACTCACAAGCAAAAAGTAATTTTCTCTTAGTTCAGTAATTATGCATTTCAAGATATAAGATCAGCAATCAGTGCTAGGTGTGCTTGCAAAGGTGGAAGGATACTTCAGCTATTGGAGTTTCCCATAGAGATTAACAAGAAAAGTCTGTTGCTTTTCTCTGTAGTGGGGAATATTCAGGCTGAAGTACACGTCTTCAAAAAGATAATGACTAATAAAGGGATTAAGAATAGATTCAGATTTTGCTGTTATAAATTGACAGCATTCTCCTGGCTACTAGTTTATATTAGCAGAAAATATGTCCCAAATTGTTAAAGAAAATCAACAATCCCCCTGTGATAAGTGCTGTTAGTCATCCAGGCTAGAGCCTGCTTCTGAGAGCACCTGGCACCTCGCTGGCTGTGCTGCAGCTCAGCAGGGTCATTAGAGCCCCTTCCTGACTTATGAATAAGACCCCATGAGGATCTTGGTCTAATCAGGGTTTTCCTGAGGACAGGGAATAGTAATGTAATCTGTTATTGTAACAACATCATCTTGATCTGCTTTTATTTACTAATGTTTTGCCAGCCATTAAATATTTTTCTGTCGAATTCAGACAGAGATCACACTGAGAAATCATATTTTTGGAAACGTGGTATAAATCTCACAGCTGCTCCACAATAGTTGCTGCTGGGATAAACTCCCAGCCTGCAGGAGACAATTGTGTAACCTACACCCTCCTGACCAATCTCAAACAGCCTTGACCTCCTCAGGCTGGGGAGTTTTCTGATGGGGGAAGTGTGGTGGGAATCCTCCTGGAGGAGGACAAGAGGTCTGTGATAGCCTTTGATGGGTTCTGCCTGTCCTCAAGGGTACTCACAGTGCATCAGTTTTCATCCACAGGTACACAGGAGGGATGGGGACACAGCTGGAATACAGTTACGTGTGACACACGTCATCTCCATGGAGTGATGCCAGTTCTTGTGGCACCTCCATCCCTGCACACAGCCCGGCCTCTGCAGGCTGCCTGGGCTCTCTGTGATTCCTGCCAGCCCCGCAGTGCAGTCTCATGGTGCTCAGGAGCCTGCCACCAGGTAATAAGGACACTTGTGCTGTTGCATGCCACCTCTACGTGCTGTGTTGTGGGAAACCCTTCACCTGGAGGAGGTTTGTGTCCAACACCAGCTGCTGGCCTGGGATGTGCTTCTGGACAGTGTTAGAGGTCATTGCTGGCTTCACTGGCAGATGCCATTCTGGAAAATAAAGAGAACTGTTTAATTTATATTTACTATTTGGGAAAAAAGCTGTAAGCACACCCTTTTATCCCAAAATAAAAATGAGTTAATGACTGGAGTGTTTAGCCCATTGGGGATGTCATTGTTTTCAATTACGTGCCATTCTGATGGGAGAGCACAGATTCTTAGGCTGAATGGAGATTTGTGCTGCAGCTATTTGTGCCTTTTAAAACATTTTCTTTACTACTTTAAGAGAAAACTGTAAAATGACAATAATGACATATTATTACAAGTAAATTACACTGTAAAATAGCATTAATATTGCAGTTGAAACCTAGAATTTGAAATAAGATGGAAATATTCATTTGCACACAGCTTTTGTTCTTATCAAAAGCAATTTGGATTAGGAATGAGATTTACTTAGCGCCTGCACTCTCGGGCGAGCTAATGCTCAGTCACCTGGACTGGGCAGGCTGTCAAGCTCGTCTGTCACCACCGCCAGAGCAGCCCGAGGCACAGCCCGGCACTCCGGGGCGGCACAAAGGGGGCGGAGGGGCTGGGACGGCCGGGAAGGGCCGGGCAGGGCAGCCAGGGATCCCGGGAGAGAGGGTCAGCCTCTGGTTGGACTCCAGAGCAGAGGAGGTTCTGGACCACAGAACGTGAAACCCACTCTTGTCTCCTCTAATGGAGAAAGACTAATAGGAATTAGAAATTATTAATAAACCCAAAAAGGGTGCAGGGTAGTAATCGAGGGCCTTGTGCCTAGGGACAACACCGAGCAATTTAACACTCCATTTCATGAAAATTGTCCCCTGTTCTTTAGAGGTCAAGGGAGTTTGGCCATATTTTACCTCTGCTCCATTCACAAATAGGAAACCATCAGACCCTGGAAGGGCCAGTTCTGTACAGAGCAATTTTGCACTGGTGAGGGCTGCAGGAGAGCCCCTTTATAGGGGTACATAGAAGGGATGGGGTATCAAACTGCGTTTAATTGCTCTTTGTTGGGCTGTGTTGGCATTACAGTTGGTTGGCCTTTCAAGTAGGACAATCTATTGTACATTTAATTAGGACCACCAGCAAGGCCCCATGAGCACCCCATGGCTTATGGGTCTTAAATCTTCCCCTCTCTCCATGCTTCATCCCCAGAGAGAATGGACCTCCCCTTCCTCACACCTCGGGCAAGGGCAGCTGGCCCTCCAGGAGATCAGCCCACTGTTTGATGGCCACTGGATGAACAGGGGAACCCCAGGAATCCAATCACTTTTTTTTTTGGTCATAACTTTCATTATTTGTATTTGCATTTTCAGCACAAAAAAGAGAGTAATTAATCTAGGACAGATCTTTCAGGCAGCTTCTGCTTGACGTTACCCTTTCAGCCCTTGCTCTCTCTGCCCATCCAAATAACACAAGGCAGGCACAAAACTTCCATAGGGTGAAATAGGTGGAGAGCCTCCTATATTTCTATAACCTTTTACAGCAGTGATTAATCTCTATTATGTGTCTTTGCTGTGGAACAGAGGAAATGAACTGGCAGGTGCTGAATCCTGTTTGTGCTCCTCGTGACCCCACACAGGTGATGTCTCTGGGAAACAGGAGATGGCAATGAAGGCCAGAAAGTGCTGCTGGGATGCTGCTGCCATCCTGGCTGTGTGAGGTAAGCCCCACACAACCTTACCTCTCCACTGGATAAATGGGGCTGCAGGGAGGTGCAGGCTGCTCCTGGTCCTGTAAACAGCTCATTTACTCCTGCACTACTGACACACAGGGCAAGCTGGGAATAAACCAGTGTATCCTTGTTGGGAACATTCTTATTCACTAATTCCAAGACTGTATGAAAGCACATTTGGAAAGGATGGAGAAATAACTTGACCAATAACCTCTTGTGGCTCTGTGCCAGTCCCCAGCCCGGTGCCTGGGAGTGGAGCAATGAGCACGGCATGGTTGTGCTCCATCCCACCACCCCTTCCATTTCTCCAGTGAGAAGGGGTGCTCCTGTGACAAATCAGGCATATTTAACCTGTAACATTTGTTTTAGGATACAGGAGCACTTTGTGTCTGAGCCATCAAAGACAAATTAAAAATACAAGGAGTTAGCATGGCAATGGGATTCAGAGGGTGGGATCCCAAGGCTGCCTACAGCTCCCAAGGCAGCCTTGCCAGAGCTCAGGCAGCTTGTAGGGTGATTCTGCTGTGGGGGCCCTGCCTCCCTCCCCTGCTTCTGGCATCAGCTTTTACAAGTGTCCTGTGTGCTCCTGATGGCAGGGTCCCCGTGACAGCAAATTGGCAAAGCTAAGTGGTGCTGAGCATTGCAGGGACTCTGCTGCTGTGCCACTGTTCCTGCAGGACTGGGGAGTGTTTCTGATGGGCAAAAACCTATTCTGGCAAACTGCAGTTTTGAAACATTTTTTGGTTCTTCCATGAGGAATAATGTGAGGTGTTGTATAAGACAGGCTTGAAAAATGTGTTTTTATCTCCTAAGTAAGCTCCTGGAATGGTTTGGAAGGGCATTGGCATGGCAGCAGGTCTGGGATGAGTATGTTCACTCTGAAATCAGTGGTTCTATTTTCAAAGGCAGTGAAGGTCTATTTGCAGGACTTGTATTTTAATACTGTATCAAACTGTATCTTAGAAGTACTCATGGATCATTTCTAGCAATCAGTAAGAATACATGTGTTGTTTTCCACCAGATGTTTTTACTTGAGACAAAATATCTTTAAATGCATTAGAAATCAAGTCAGGTACTACCCCTGACAGTCACAGTGGGCACCTTCTTTTGGGGGCTCAGAGGCCAGCACAGGAGACCAAAGGTATTTTGGTGCTTGAGCCTTGCTGGGGGCCTGGCAAGCATGTTGGCTCCCTTAGGATTTCCTACCCAAGTGGGGTGTAGGAATGAGTGTCCTTCATCTGATGGTATTAAAAAACCCAAACCCAAACCTCAACTAGTTATTCCAATTTTTGGAAAGTATCTCTAGTAAGACAGATATTCAAAAGCACTTTGCCAAAGCTGCTTCATTATAACAATGAGCAAATAAGAAAAAATAAGCAGGAGAGATCATGAGATAGGAGAAATGCTTTCTAGGTGTCCCATGTTAACAGAGGAGTTTTTATGCTTCATATCTGAAATAACCTAAATGGAAGGCCATATCTAGAGCCCGTTCTGTTTTGGTTTTCAGGCAAATGCAATTTTAATCATAATGATCCCACTGTATCCAGTGAAACTGCTCTGATCTTGGAGTTACTGATCTGCCTATCTTTGCCTAAAGACAAATACATTTTTATAAGCAAATTAAGGGTAATCATGCTTTAAATCTTTGTTATCCCAGTTAGTTAAATTGGGGTCCAAGGAAACCTTTCTGGCCAGAATCAGAATAGACTTCTGCATCTTAATTTATCTAAATATTTTATCAAATTTGTTATTTACCAGAGCTCCTGTGATGAATGGGTATATGAGAAATGCAATGAAATATTAAAATGTTTCTGAAATATTCTTACATGTTTAATGATTTAAGGACTTTGTTCAGCAGCTGAGTTTTTGAGCCTTCAATACCAACATTTATGCTTTCACTTCTTCATAAACCCATGGAAACTTTTCAGAAAAGTTTTAACTACAACATGTCAATGAACTATAAAGGAAAGATTTATTTTGTGTATACCCTCTTTACCTGAGGTCCATAGTTAGACTCTGCATTACAGCTTCTGGATCTCATGTGCTCAGTTTGTGCTTTTGATCATGCCACTCTTTACACAAAGCTGAGAGAATTTCTGCTTCATAAAGAGGAAAATACAGACACGTTTTGATGTCTATAGAAATGCATGTTTGCTCTTGTTTTTGAGGCAGGGGAACTTAGGGTTTAACATCTCAACAGTTTTTCTTAGGTTTCTGTGCCATCAAAGTTTCCAAGAAGGACTTAATGGGGAACAGAAATCATTTGGTTGTGGTGGTGATGGGATCCTTGATATGTTTTTCTTTAAAGGTTGTACATGGATAAAAATAGTAAGTAACCCAGTCTACTCATAACCACTTCATCCTTAAGTTCATGCAAGTTTAGGGAGGTGTAAGTGACTAAAAGGATGAGTGGCTTAAGATTCACTGAGTGATACTGCAAATACAGGGACTGAAATACCAAAGGAGTAAAGGATATATAGACCTTTGCCCATTACATCAAGAAAATGAAAAAGTTAGGAAGGGGGAGGGGGGGATTCCTGTGCTATATTTTTCAAGTCCTACTCCAAAAGGGGTAACCAGCCCATTAGTATAGGTGCCAGGAAGCTGCTTTTGTGACATCTCACCAAACACACCTACTTTCACTGGACCATAGAAAGATCAATCCTGTCTGAAAACCACCCATTACCTAAGACACCTAATTTATATTAGAAGCTCTCTAAAAGGCACTGTCTGGCCCCCAACCTTCACTGCCAGTGATAAAGAGGATGTTTTACACCATATGTGACACTTAATCAAAACCGATATTCTTTAACAAACCCTTAACCTCTAGCACACAGGAGTCATATGAGGCCAAGGGACAAGACACAGATCCAGCTCAGGGTGGCATATCCTTTGATTAAGATGATACAGATTTCCCATTTTTATCAGGGTTACAAATTCTGGATATATCCCTTTTTGATTTGTCAGCATTAAATTTCAGTAGAGGTTCAAGCCAAAGAGAGACCAAGACTAGTTCTGTCTTCAACTGTGTATTAGGAGATAATTTCTCTGAATCCTCTGCAGTAATGATCCTCTGATCTTCACATCTTTCTGTAAGCAAGTTTTCCTGGGAACCTGGATTTAAACTATGGCACAAACCTGGCTTGCGTCTGGGTCCTTTCTTAAGGAGGAGTATCTAAATACTCTTATTCTGTGAGCCCTGAAATGGACCTTTTTTCCTTTCCTTAGGTCTTTTTCAAAGAGGCAAACCTTCAAGTGAGTTCTTTCACCCTCCCTTGGATTTCTGGGGCAGGAGGTTTTACTTATGGAGTATACAGTACTTTAGATGAGGATTGCAAACTTCAGGGGGTTAGACAGTTTTCACTACCTGCAGTGCATTGGAATCTCAGTTATAGTTCACTTTACTCCTGGGTGAATTCCCTTTCCCCCCAGTTTTTTAGGTGAATCCTTGTTCTAGCATTTGCATGTGGCTGGTTTGGGCATGGAGAAGTCTCTCAAACTCCTCATCACACCGGTGAGTTTGGCTGGTTTCCCTCTTTGTAGTCAAATTTTTCAGCTGGAGTTTTAGATTTTGTTAGGAACATGGTTCTGCAGAAATTAATTCTAGTCACTATTCCTTGAAAATAACATTATTATTAATGTGTGAAGGAGATCTTGGAAAGGGTTTTACTTTTCAGCTGTAAGTTTTTAAACACTGGAGCAGCACATCTGTTCTGCAAGGCTCTGTGGCTGGCTGGAGGATATGGGCTCACTTCTGCCAAGTGCACGATATCCTTGCTCAGCACACAGATGTGTCTTATTTGGACTGTTTTCATTGTTATGCTTGTTACTAGTACATCTACAAGCAAAGCTCTCTCTGTGAGGAACTGTCTTTCTTCTACTTTTCCATAGGAGCAAGGAAGACCCTCTATCCTCACAGAGAGGACAAAATAATCTACAAATTTTTCTAGCAAAAAAGGACAAGATTTTGCATGAGTTTAAGATTCCAGGGAAAAGAGGCAAGGAAGAAGCAATGGCTCTCAAACCTTTCAGACCTTTTTTCTTTAAACTCCATGGAGGAAAAGGGGCAATATATGTAGGCTACTCTCTTTAAGAGTGAACTTCAGTCATAGAAAGACCTGTAATCATGTTAAACTGCATTCAAAGGCAGCTTCTGTTTCATAAATGCAAAGCTGACAAACAGAAATCTGGAGGACTGGTTCTAGTTTATGGCATATCACATACATCAAAGGTCAGCCTTTTATTCTCCTGTACCTTGGTTTTAAAGCTTCTTTAATATACAGAAGCACAATCAAGGAAGAAAGACTTGCAACTCAGCTGCCACTCCCAATTCCTTACCCATCTTGATGTCTTGATCAGAAAATTAATTTGGCCTTGGAATCTTAATTTTTCTTAAATCTCTTCAGATTTAATCAGTGTGTTCTGCTGGAAGCAATCTTTCACTTAAGATTTCATAGCAATGTAGCTAGAGAAACCATGTCATTTCCTGCCTCAAATACATCAAAGTTATGTTTGCTGGGGTTTTTTAACTTTGTCTCATGCTTCAGTTTTGGTCTCTTTGCTCTAAGGAAGGAGGGTGTTTTATTTCTTTTTCTACTGGGGGGTGAATCTGCTCTACTGCAATGCAGTCTAAAATTAATAAATTCCCAGGGAAAGAGGCGCAGATGCCTCCTCCTGTGCAGTGTGCTGGTACAGGAGCTGACAGCAGTGGCAGGGATGGTTTTCACAGCCAATGCCTTCTCTGTTGCACATGGTATGAAGCACAGCCTCTTGGTATCATTTAATTAAAAGGCAGAAGGCAGACTATGCTGTGACCAAGTGCTGCCACTATTATTTAATGACACTTCCCAAACCTGAGTGCTCTCACAGCTCTGAGAGATGTAGCCTCCCTTATCCCTAACTTGGGCATTCAATTTACTGTTCACAGTGTCCCAGTGAATACTTGGATTCTCTAATGAGATGGGAGGGCAGTTGGTGTTTCCAGATTTAAAGCTTGCTGTTGCAGAGATTTGGCTCTGGCATTCACAGGAGGAAGTTGCCCTGGGGGCCAGAAGGCTGCATTACAGCATTTGACAGCCTGCTCAGGTTGCCATTAGGTATGGGGTCAGCTAAAAGCAGTGCAGTCCCATGGCAAGGTGCCTAGTTTGTGGTTTGTCTTAAATTGAACCTTTCTAAAGAGGCTTATGAATGTTTGGAGAGAGTTTGCCTTTTATAGCTTTGTTTAAAACCCAAGATTTGGCCCCAGCATTAAGGTCAGTGCCACGTGCAGAGAGGAGTGGTGCTTGGCTTTCCTGTACAGGTGCAAACCCCACTTTTCACCCCTGTGCATGCTGCAACTTTGAGTCCCTCTGCTTCCTCAGCCTGGGAGGCTCCTCAAGGGTGGGAGTCCCTCTGAGGCTGGAGTGTAGCTCACCTCCACCCAGGTGAGACTCTCCTGCAATTCTCCTCTTATCCATTTGCCCCCAGCTGACCTTCCCAAGGGCTGGTGAACCTGAGATGTGGGACACTGCTGTGCTGGAGGCACCTGCTTCATCCCAACCGTGCCTGAGAACATGTGCAGGGTATCGAGTGGCTGGGAGTCACCTCATGCTCTGTGAATGGGAGCTGCTGTAAGATGGGCTGCTGGACTCCAGGCCCCTTTTCTTCTCCAGTCCCAACAGGAGCCTGCACCAGCTCCCTCTCTCTTCCCTGCTTTCCTCTCCTTATCAGCTCTGTGACCTGCCCAGAGATGAGTATACACAAATGTCTGTACCTGCCCTCTGCTTTGCAGGATTAGGAAATAAGTAAAACACCAGCCATCTGTGTGTTCTGTCAATCACAACAGCATCCACAGAGCATGGACTTTGGTTCACAAATATTAATTTAAAAAAGCCCTCTTTCATATTTGCCTGGAAAGAAAGCTGGGACTCATTATAGCCACATGCTTTATGGAAGCCTTGTAAGTGGTGAGTACAAGATACCTGGTAAAACTTTAACAACATGTAATGACATCTGAGTTGTCTATTTTCTGGAAAATATATTGAAATTGCCAGTTTTGGCCTGGGATTAGACTGTAATACAGGACACTTATAGTTTTGAGAAAATTCAGGAGTAAAAATACAAAACAGCTTGACACAGAGTAATAGGAGAAGGGGAAAAAAGGCTATCTTAAATGCTGGTGGTAGGCCAATATGTGTATTTAGAAATTAAATCCTAAATCTGATTTGTGGGCTAGCAGCAGCCTGGGATGAGTGCTGCAGGGGGCAAGGGGCGGTTTTGAGGCCTGTGCATTTTGAGGTCCTGGCTCTCCAGAGGGCTGCAGGTGCCATCCCCAGCTGGCTCTGCTGGCTCCATCAGTGCTGGGCAAGGAGTTCCTGAGGCTGCTCTGCCCTCCTCGCCCCAAACCTCCCAACAGACAGACTGGACGAGTGGCAGGAGAAATGAAAAAGCTGATGGCTGTGGAAGGGTTAGGATGCCTGTTGATGCCCCGTTTGGCCATGCAGCTGCAGCCCTGCTTTCCAAGAGGCTGAGGCCCTGTACACTGCCTCTACCTCTCCCCAGGGCTTGCAGCCACTCAGATCCCAGAGACTACCCTCTGTTTGAGAAGGATGAGGATTTTAGCTCCTTCAAAACCAGCCAGGAAAAGAATTTACAGCTCACCTAAATGTATCATGAGCCCATCTACAGCAGGTTGTTGGATGCAAGTATGGAGAAGGAACCTAACTCTTTCCATGGGAGACACATCTGTAGCAGACAGAAGGCTACGAAGGCATGTCACCCCTGTCCTGGAGGAGGGACAGTGCTGCTGAGGGCCTGGCACACCTGTGTGCTGTCAGGTCTTGGCTGCGAGGTTCCGTTGCTCCCCCTTAACGTGCTTTCTTTCACTTTCACTGCTAATTGGCACTTTTTAGCCGTTTTTGCATGTGGAGTGTGTTAACACAGGATAGGGTTATTATCAAATTAATTAGGAGCTCCCTCCAATTATTCCTGCTGTGCCCGCCGGCTCTCCCCGCTCCCCCCGGCGGGCTGATTGGCTACCTGAGCCCCTCTGGCTCCGAGCGCCGGAGCGGAGCCGCGGGCTCGTTGCGCGCCGCTCCCGCCCCATCCCCGCCGCTGCCGCTGCCGAGCTGGCTCCCTGTGCCCGCCGAGCGCCGGGACACCGCCGGCTCTGGAGCCTGACTGCAGCCGAGATGCGCTCCCAGAGGCGAGGGCAGCTGCCCCGGCTCGGCCCGGCCAGCTCAGGATGGCTCTGAGGGCGGCGCTTCTCCTGGCACAGGTACGCACGGGGGGTTCGGGTGGGCACACGGCTTTGGGCGGGATGCGAGCGGGCGCGGCTGCACGGGGAGTTTATCCCAGCCTCGCTCAGCCGGGGTGAAGCTGCGGTACCTGGTGTCGGAAACAGCTGAGGCTCTCAGGCAGGGAACCGGGATTTGTATGCTGAAACTTGCAACATACAAACCCACAAAAGCAGCTGAAGCCAACCAGCATGTGGACATTTGCTTAATTGAGAAATAAGCACATAGATGTGGGTCAGTGACTATACAGCTGATTGGCTGAGGCTATTTTATTTTGGAATAATTTACAGTTGTTAAATGGATTTGGAAAAGCCTTAATAGTGGTTATTAAACTATTGACTTAGCCTGACGTGTTCAGTGTAGTAATCCGTGTTTGTGTTTGTGCTGTGGCGAGGCTGCTGGAGCTGGGAAAGGTGCTGGAGCGCCGTCAGCCCAGGCAGGGAGCCGCGGGGGCGGGCGGCCAGGGCTGCTCCTGCGCGGACATCAGCAGAGCTCTTTGCATTTTATCTGGGTCAGAAGCAACGCTCTGCTTCCCCATAGCTACAAATTCATTATGTGCATCTCCATCACCATCTATTGAAACTAATTTAATGTCAAAAAACCCTCCTCTACAAAGAGTGACTTTTTTGCACCTGTGCAGAATCAGACTCGTTTTCAACTGTTTGTGCAATGAATAACTTCAAGTGCAGCACTTGTCGAGTTTGCCCTTCTGGCCAGCAGTTCAAACTGCTCACATTCATTTATACCACGGTGCAGGATACATTTGCTAAGGACTACAGAGCACATATTTTACGATGCGTGGAAGAAATCCCTCCAAATGAACTAAATATCTTTCCTACTCATCACGTCTCCTGTCCACAGGTGACTTACAGGGCAATTCTTATTTTCTTTTTATTGTTTTCTTTTGTATGATGGTTAAAAAGGCAGTGGACAGATACTTAAAAGACGAATCCCCTTTTTCTGCTCTGTTTAACCCCTTAAATGCGCACAGTGGTAAATGCTGGTTTTCCCTGAAACACCATTCTGTGGGCTGGCAGCTGTGTGGTAATGTGGACGTTCTGCTAGAAGGAATGAAGCTCTTGAATGTTTTACAAAAAATTTTTTTTTCTCCAAATTGTCATTTGGTGATCAAACTCCTGTAGATGTCAGGAAGAAGGAATGTTAAGCAGTCAGATTAAAAACAAAAGGAAAAAAAAGAAAAAAAAAGTTGCCTCTCCAGATTTTGGCTCCCCTGTCTCAGACAATATTATTGTTTCATTAGTTGCCCAGTTAGCCAGAATCCCTTCTGGGACAGACAGGCCCTACATGTCAAAAGGAAAACAAACAAATACACCATCCTATAAAACCTCTCATCCCTGTTAGTTTTCAAAGAAAAATATAATTCAAGGCTTTTAAAATATGATACAAGGGCAGAGGAGGTCAGAGGCTCTGAGGGCACCTTTGGAGGTCATGTCAGAGGGCTGCTGTCCGCAGCTGATGGCTGCAATGTTTTTATTTACTCCCCATCCTCTTTTTAAATCTCCGCTTTGGAAACACACCTTTGGTGTGAATAACTCTGTAGACTGAAGGGGGATTTTGAGGCTGCAGGGGAGAAGAAAAGGCCCATCTCCTGAGCAGCAGTCACAGAAATGGTGTGAGGCCTGTTGCAAGGAGGCTGCTGTGAAGTGTGACCATCCCTCCAGTCTGGGCAAACCCTGACCTGCAATGGCAAATTCCCTGCTGAGGCCCTTTGCCTGCCAGGACTCCAGGACACCAGCCCGGGTGCCTGGCAGGCTTGTTGATGTGCCAGAGATCGTGGTATTGCTTTTCCAGCCATTTCACAGGCCTAAGGTCAGACAAAAAGGCTCTTCTTCTGGTAGCATTCCCATGTTGTTTGTGTGCTTAGCAACGCACACCCAGGTAGCAGCAGTGACAAAACTGCATGTCCCTGTCTGGCCATTGCACTCAAGCAAATGCATCTCAATATGTTTTGGTGATGCAGGAGTTCACTTGCATGTGCAGCCAGGTGAGAGCTGCTTTGTTTTGCTAATTATTATAAATTTTTATTTACCAATTATTTTTTTAAGCATATATGGACATATTTTCTTCCTCTTGCCTTTTTAAGAATGTTCACTAGTATTTCTACTTTAGAAAGCCCATGTTCTCATTTCAATTATTCTACAATTGTTCTCTAGAGTTGAGAGGTATTCCTGTATTAAATATATAACGTATGAGTGCACTCAATGGATATTCATGCAGTATTTCAAATGAGAGTTGCTACTTTTCCCACATGCTTAGTTATCCAATAGGAAAGAACAAGATGAGAATTTTCTATCATGGAATGAAAAGCACACAAAAATCTGGGGGCTCCAAGTATTTCAGACCTGTGTAATGTCACTGGATTTACCTCCTAATGCTCTGTGAAGTGTCCTGTGTGAGGGCACTAACCTAGATAGTTTACGTAAGACTGCAGAAATTCAATTCCAGAAATGAACCTTCGTATCTCTAGGAACAGCTGGAGAGGCTCAGGTCTACTCATCCTGCTCAGAATGGACACGAGGAATTTGGATTAGATGCAGATGGAGTGGGGATTTTGTTAATGACAGAAAGAGAGGCAAACATGTTGAGGCATCACTGCCTGAACAGAATCACAAAATATCTGTGTACGTATTTCTGACTTTAAACGATGAACACCATAACATGCTATCATACAGGAGACAAAGCATATGTAAACGTAACAATATCCCATTAACTCTCCAGCAAAGGAAAATTTTCATCACTCATTCATATCCCATTGAATCAGCACAAAGATTCACTGCTGGCTGTTAATTATCCTCTACAAAGATCTGGTTATTTTGTTCAATTTTAGTAAAGGCACAGTTGTTATTGTAGCGTGCATAGAGAGAATGGTACCTCCGGGAGCAGGGAATATGCTTGTGTAGAATTTTAACTAGGAGAGTTCTGTTGCACTGAAGGGATTCATAGGGTAGGATTTTGATATGTGCTTCAGGAAATTAGGCTTTTTCAAGACAAAAAACCTTGCTGTGACTCTCTGAATATGTGATATCACTCAGTATTTGAAAGACATCAGCCACTTAAAAATAGCTTGCTGTTACTTAAAAGAATTTCTAAGACTACTTTGACGGAGGGGTAGACAGGAGGAACTGGTCTGCTTTTCTCTGAAGTCTGTGACCCTCCAATCACATCAAGGAAGGTGTATGCAAGAGTTCACAAGGCCCATTCATCTCCCTGGGGTTTCTGAGGGGGCACTTGGAGGCCACTAGCCAAAGCAGCAATCCACTTCCTCCACACCAGCGTGCTGGAGGAACCGGGACCTTAGACAGGAGCTTTCTTGGCAGGGCCCAGTGCCACAGCAGCAGAGTGCCAGCTGGAGCTGCCCTTGGGCTGGGTGCAATGCTGGAGTCACCAGGATTCACTGGAGTTCAGGAAAAGAGCTGGGAACAATGGTGGGCTATGCCAGGGAGCTGTGTGCTTTTTGCACTGAACTGCTGCAAGAACTGCAGTCACTTGGCACTTCAGAGGGCTCAGGAAAGATCTGCTGAAGGTGTTATTTTAGAGGGTGAGTTCTTTCCCACGTGCCTTCCACTATCTGAATGTCAGGCAGGAGGAAGCAAAGCCATGAGGCACTTGGGTTGCTGAAGTCACTGCTGTTGGTATGAAGCAGGTAGGTGGCTCTAGGCTCATGTAGGAGGACTAGCCTTGCTCAGAGGCAGCACTGCAGCTGCAGTGAAGTCAGCCTCGTTCCCTGTTTCTCATTTCTACTCAATGCCTCTCTTCTCCTTGGTTGTGCAGGGATAAGTACAGAGTTCACAGAGTGCCTGTTGTTCCAAGTGTGCAAGTGGAAAGGACAGGAGAAAGCATGTAACCTTGGGTAGAAATACTGAGAAAAATAAGAAAACAAAATTAACAAAGCTGAAGGAAGATAATTAAAACTTCTATGAATATCAAGAATGGCTAGGGACAAAGGGAACACAAAAAAGATACGGGGTCAGGAAAGTGAAGCAAGAGCTTTGGGGTGGGATATAAGAAAGCACAAGACACGACAGGATGATCACTGTTGGTCACTGAGACACTGGCCATGGCACAGCCCTGCTGAGGTGCCTGTCCCTGCCATACCACTGGGATGTGACTTTACTGGTCCTGTTGCTTCCTGCTTGACCAGACTCCAGCAGAATGGATGATTTCTTTTGCAGTCCCTTGTGGTTTATCCAGTATAGCAGCTAAGGAATCAGCACCAAAAGGCACAGTTCACTTAGGAGATGCTTGGATCCTTGCCTTGCATTGCAAAGGAAAGACCTGTGTAGGCTACCCCCAGAATCCCACACTTAGGCTGATTCTAACAATGAAATAGATTGATTATACCTTCTGCCCATCTATCAGCACTGGGTTCAGCATTAAATCCCGTCCAGCTTGGAGCAGCTACTTTTCTTTGTTCCACTGTGATGGGAAGATTCATGATCCAAAACTTCCCACTCAGAGCAGCTAGAAACAGTTCATTAATGAAGTGTGGTATGTTGTTTCCTTTGCTTCTTTTAAGTTCTTTTAGAGGGAGGTGGGAGATGCCCACTGCCATATGGCCAACAAGAGCTGTGGAGTGTCTCTTCTATGATAAGACCTGATAGTTAAACCTGATGTTTGTTGCTCAAGGGATGTCTGTGAGCAATCAGGATTCCAATGCATTTCTACTATTCTACAGCTATTCTGCATTTCTATTTCTACAGCTTAGAAAGCGTTGCAAGACCATTTTTGTCTGTGTGTCTTCTTGTCACTAGAATTATTTTTTACATTTTGGCATACCCTGGGTTAGAGGGAAGACCCAGACCATAAATGTTTTTGAGGTTTTAATAGTGTTACTACAATCTGTGTCTTATTCTAATAGCTGCTTGTAAAGTTCCTGTTTATTTAGGAGAGAGTTGTATCACATCTGTATAATTTTTATTGTGTAATATTAAAACATCTTGAGAGGATTTTAAAGATTTTTTCCTATTGCTTTTTAGTGATGAGTCAGAAAATAGTTTTGATGCCCTTTCTGCCTCTGATTTTCCTGGCCCCCAGCTGTTGTCCTGCAGCTGGAACAGATGCACACTGTTGTACCTCCCAACATCTCACTGGCGCAAGGGGAAAATAGCCCTCAGCAAAATTCTGTGGGAGACATGCTGTGCTCCTTGTGTAAAGCTGGTGGATCAAAGATATAAACTAGGGGTATGTGGGGTTTTCTTTCAGTTCCTGCAGGGGGGTAAGACTTGCCTTAACTAGATTTGCCTTCTAGGAATGCAAAGTCACTGTGGAAGAATGCTGGGTCTTCTGGTTTCTGCAGTGTTTGGACTGGTTTTATCAGCCTTAAAATAAAAGGATAGCAAAATTAATGTGCAAGATGTTGCAAGAGAAATGATCAGCTGGCCAGCCTCTAAGGGAGAGGTATTTGTACTCATGTCCTAGCAGTTCAAGTGTGATCAAGTTGAGGTGCTCAGGTGGAGCAATGGAGTGGGCAGATGTTTTGTGCTCTGACCTGAGGAGTGGGGAGAGTTTGCTTTCCCTCCTCCCCTTCGTGTTTTTCCCTTCATTCAACCAAGCAGCCTGATCACCCAGTGCTGCAGCATTTCAGTGCTACTTTGCATCAGATGTGTACAACCCAAAGCATGGCCTTTTCTAGTACATAAATTGCATCTTCTTATTGTGACTATCCTAATCTATTTCTAAGAGTGCTAATTCCAGGAAATGGCTGTCATTTTCTTATGGCTCAATTCATACCATGGTTAGACACTCCACAACAAAGGAAGGGGACATTTGCTTGTGTAGCCTTCAGTTTTGGCCTGAATACTGTTTTATACAGGGTTAGTCTTTATGCACAAGGTAAAGAAGCACAAAGGCAAATGTTGACTGAAAGTCTGAAAGCTGTTGGAGATGAGCTGGGATCTCTGAATGTTTAAAAAAACGTGTATCAAAATCCAGAATAGCTTATTAGAGTAGTATTTGTGATCTTGATTTTCACACTTTGTGTTGTAGCAGCAGAGGGAATTCCCTCAAGATCATTGTTTCCTGGTGGATGCTGTGCCTCAATGGCATTCAGGGCAGCATGGTTGGGAAGGATCAATGAGCTCAATTTGGACCACCAGCTTTGAGGGGTTTGGGCCCCCACAGCAAGGCCTGGATCAGCCCAAAACACCTGTCAAGGACACACCTGAAGAGAGATGAGCCTAAGCAGTGCTGGGCCACAAGGTAGGTGACTGCAGCTTTGGGCTGGTTTGTGCTACAGAACAGAGCTCCTTTGGGACTCCAGCATGGAAGCAAATGTGTCAGCTGCACAGGTGATGGATGGAGTGAGTAGTCTTAGAAGATACATGAGAAAAACACAGAGATGAGATCAGCCACAGAGGAAAAAGACCAGAGGCTGGATAACAATGAAAAAGAAACAAAGCGAGGGAGAGTTATTCCACCTTCTTTAGTATCATAGAATTATTTAGGTTGAAAAAGTTCTTTAAGATCAAGTCCAGCCATTGACCCAGCACTGCCAAATACACCACTAAACCATGCCCCTAAGCATCCCATCTCTCTGGGCAGCCTATCTCAATGCTTGATAACCCTCTCTGTGAAGAAATTTTTCCTAATATCCAATTTGAACCTCCCCTGGCACAACTTGAGGCTGTTTCCTCCTCCTGTTTTATTGCCTGTTTCTTAGGAGAAGAGGCTGAGTCCCAACTGGCTACACTCTCAGGGGATGTGGGTCATGAGGTCCCCTTTGAGCCTCCTTTTTTCCATGCTAAACACCCCCAGCTGCCTCAGCTGCTCCTCATAGGACTTATTCTCTAGACTCTTCAGCATCTTCATTGTGTTTTTCTGGACACACTCCAGCACCTCAGGGTCTTTCTTGTAGTGAGGGGACCAGGACTGAACACAGGTTTTGAGATGTGGCCTCACCAGTGGAAAGAACAGGGGGATAATCACTACCCTGGTCCTGCTGGGCACTGTTTTTGGGACTAAAACAACTACCCAGCATAAGCACTGAATCAGAAACGTTTTGTTTGTGTGAAGGAATCTAGAATGTTTTTTAGAGCAAAAACTGCCCCTAAAATGAGAGTCTGCCTCCTAGGATGGAAAAAGGAAGCATATTCAGCATGAAAGGTGTTTAAAAGTAGCAGGAGGGGCTTTGTCCTTCTCCTACTCATTCTTTATCTTTTCCTAGGAACTAACTTCCCATTAAAGGATATGTTAGGTAAACCATGCTAAGTGGTTTTTTTTTTAATATCATGATTACACTTCAAATGTAAAACCACACATGTTGCTCTGGGCTCTTCCTGGGCCTCTCCATGAGTGAGTGTGCACCTAAGGCAGGTGCTGCTGCCTTACCCACGGCTCTGCAGGGCTGGCATTGCAGGAGCAGCCAGAGAGCAGCAGGGCAGAACGGCCAGGGGCCAAGGGAGCACTGGGTGCCTGGGACTGGAGCCCTCCTGGGAGAGGAGCTGGCAGTTTTCTATTTGACATGGACCAAACATTGAGACAAACCATTTTTGTAATGGCCAGATAAGATGGCAGCAGGAGCAGCAACTGTGGAGCAGCCTCTGGACAAGAGAGCGTTACATCTTTGTTTTGGTTGCTTTCAATATCTTTGTGTTATTAACCAGGACCCTGCTGAATGCCCTTCCCAGACGCAGGCAGGCAGCTGGAGCGAGGCGTGCCTGTGTGATCCCTCCCACAGCCCCTGGAGAGGGAATGCCTGGGCACCCCTGGGAGCCTGGCTCAATCCCAGATGCCAACCAGGGTGAGTGAACGGAGGGTCTGTACGGCCACCAGGTCAGCCTGCGGGGGCATCTTGATTTAATCACATCTCATATATGGCCAGGGGTATCATTGTATTTTTCAGCTGTGCTTTTTCCAACAGTTTTAGATACCTCATGTGAGGAAAGTAGTATCTTTTAAAGAATACATTTTATATTTGGTAGTGAGTGATTTGAGGCATGAATGTGTCTGAAGGAGAAAGGCTTTTCAAGCAGCATGCTGCTGGCTCAAAGGATCCCACAAATTCTGCTGGGCCCTGCCTCTGAGTCGTGCTGCCCTCTCAACAGCCTGAGCCTTGAGGAATCAATTCTGGAACTGCTTGAGACTCTGCTCGATATTCTTCAATGGTCTCTTTCTACTCTGAAAGAAAGATGTCAGAGAGAATTAACAACTTAGACAGGCAGGTGGCAAGACTTGAAAACCAGAGATGATTGAGAGAGGAGCACTGTCCCATAAGGAAACAGCTACTAATATTGCACTGGTGGTAGGCTTGGAAAAATGAGTTTTGGGTTTTATTACCTACAGCACAACCTTAAATAAAAAGGGTGGAAAACCAGATCTAATTTGTCTTCAGCCAGTATATTGGCAGTAGAATTAATGGACAAAATGTTGGGAATGGCCTCTATTAACATCCACGCTGAAAATCTCAGGTTGGCTGTAATGCCATGGGGCTGTAAAGAGATACTTCTTACATACAAGCCTGTGCAAAATGGTCCAAAGCAGAGAGCGTGGACCAGGTAACAGCAGAACTTGTGGGGGCTTTGTAGGATTTCAGCTCAGGCTTTGAGGCACTCGAGAGGACTGAGATGCTGCTAAAGTCAGAGCCTCTGTCACCATTAATGCCTCAAGTCGTTCTCCTTCTGCATAGCTACAGGTGCATGCTGGCAGAAGCTGGGCTGGTGGAGCTTGGGAGCTGTGTCTGCAGCTGGTCTGCTGCCTCCAGGAACACCAACCAGTGCTGTGTGGCACCACTTTGCAAATTGTGAAGGTATGTGGAACATCTACAAGAGGAAGGAAAAATGTTTTCCAAAGAACAGAATGGGACACTACTTAGATACTTAATCAGAAGAGAGAAAAAGAAAAACTCTTGATCCATTCTTCAGGATAGAAAGATGATGAAATGGAGGATGGACTGGGATTAAAAATTGGGAATTTATTTTTTGGTTCTGCCGTGAGACTTCACATGTAATCTCTGACAAGGCTCTTGATGCTCTTGCACATCTCACTCATGTATCTGAAATGGAGATCATGTCTTCCACAATCTAAAAAGATTTTATGAGGAGAACAGCCTCAATGGTTGGAGTCCTCAAGTAGGGAGGTAAAGTAGTATCAGAGGGAGTTCTCTGATTTCTTTCTATTATGGGCACTGCTGAGTTAGATAAGAAGCAAGCCAGGATTTCAAACAGTTTTGGAGTTGAACAGTGTTGGTATCCAACAAAGAGCAAATGTTTTTTATTGAGAGATAAGGATATTTTGTTTCTCACAATGTAAACAGAAAAATATTGGTCTTTGTAGATTAGCTGCAGCAATAAAAATACTTTGCACCTTCGCTAATTGGGAGTTCTTGGACTTGGTTAATACATCCTAAATGGTCTGGTACAGGCTGGAATTAAACACAAGATATTGGGCAGGGTGAGGCTTTTTCACTTAAGATAAAGCCAGTTCTGTTCTCTGTGAAGCCTCTGCTTGCAACCTTCCCGTGATGACCACACAGCAAATGTGGACAAACCAGTGAGGAAATGGGAGAAAGGACCATCAGCTCACTGCCATGCTGGTTGCCACTGAATTTTGATGAGTGAGTGTCTGCCTCTCTGCCCCCATGGGAAACCGTCAACGTACTTTAATTCCTATTGATTTCTGTTTGACAAAAGTGATATCTAACTCACAGTTTACAGAAGTCAGAATCTGAGGTCCTTTATTCTGACTTTGATCAATAAATTTCTTTTCCTCATGGAAAGCCTGGGGGCAGATTACAAAGTTTCACAGATAATTTGTAACCCCTAAAATTGTTGTGGATTTTTGGTTTTGTTTCGTTTTCCCGTGGCCTTTAGAAACCTGCTTCCCAGCCTGCCTCCTCCATTGCCTGAAAATCATGGGGAATAAAGAAATGCTTGCTGACTTCCAAATGTGAATTACAACAGAACTGTGAGGGTCTGGGTCCCAGAACCACAGAAATCAAGCATGTGT
Source organism: Ammospiza nelsoni (assembly GCF_027579445.1). NCBI lineage: Eukaryota > Metazoa > Chordata > Aves > Passeriformes > Passerellidae > Ammospiza > Ammospiza nelsoni. Next base: position 19,098,702 of record NC_080639.1, read on the forward strand.
TTAGCTTTGAGTTTCTGCAGGGTCCTACTGCTCTGGGCCCCGACTCTTAGGGAGCAGTAAACAAGAAAAAGGTAGCTCTCTCCCTCTGGACTAAAAATAACTTGCAGATTCAATTGACTTGTTTTATTGTAGATGTTTATGCTGAATTGTCCTACTACAGAAATTGTATAATTCATCCAGGAAATAAAATAGCTCTAACGACTAACTTGAGAGTCACATAAAAAAATCAGTGAGTACTGCCAGCTTTCTGAGGTTTTATAATACTGTTCCCTTAGACTGTTAAAATTCTAGTCAACTTGTTAAATATTTACTTATTTAACAAACATGCTGTTTTAACTTCTCTCCTATACCTTTAAATAATGAATGACAAAGCACAAAAAGAAGGATACTCACCTACTTTATTTTAGATTAGGGAAAACAGGGACTGGTAGGTATAACATACTGAATAGAATGGGTATTTATAAAAAATAGCAAAATGTAGGTAGTTTAGATGACCAAGAGTAAACTCTAAGAGTTTAGAGTAGTTAAGAGTTTAGAAGATTTTATTGCTCCAAGCCTTGGAGATTCCTTATACCTCGCTAGATCATTATTATTCTCTTAGCAACAAAAGATGAAAAAAAAAGTTCATAAAAAATCTCAGGATAAGATCATAAACATGTAGCAGCAAGAATAACAATGCTACACACATCCCTTTGTCACCCAGTGACAAGAATAGGCACATCTGTTTTACTGGAGTTAATCTTTTTGGGAAGAAGAGGGGAATAGGATTTGGATGTTGAATCCTTTCATTATCTCTCCTTTGTGTGGGATATGAAGGACAGTGAACCAGAGCACAGCTAGATATGGCCACAGGCATCCACAAGGCAGCCTAGGTGCATTGATTGCTTCAGCACCTGCAAGCAAGATTGCTGAGCTTGAGAGACAAGTTTCCATGTTACACAATATGAAGAATAAAAAGTTTCTGGATTGTATTTTTAGAGATGTAAGTGTGCTTAGCAAAGGAGGGTCTGAGGTACACAGTGCAAGAAGAGAGGGATAGATGAAACCTGAGTTACTGTGACTGGAACATAAAAAGTCAGGCAGTCATCCAGAAGGGATTGTGAATGTTGAAGCACCAGAGTTTGTCCCTGGAGGTGTTACTGGTGTTACGGGTAGGTGATGAACACACAACCCTGGGGTGAAGTAAACAAACCTTGTCCAACACTACCAAGCTATGAAGAGGGAGAAATGTGACTGAGACAAGCACTACAGCAGGTAAGTAGTTTCTGGAAGATTGTTTCCATTGATCCATGGTGCAGCACTGGCCTTGGACTCCTCTCACTGTTTCCTTCAGCACCCAGGGAGGTGCCAGAGACACTGTGTGACACTGGCAGGAGTGTCTCTGGCAGACCAGCAGAGCAGGGGGCCCTGCACTGCACTGAGAAGGATGAGCAGTGCCAAGAACTCCAACTTAACTTCCTTCAGCTGTGTCTGCTGCAATACCACACCTGTATAGCAGAAAAACCAGGAATGTTTAGAGGCCTAAGATGTGTGTTCCTCACCAAACTCTAAGAATAGTTATACCCATGGACATCAGCGATGAGACAGATCAGAAAGGGGGATGAGAGGCTTTTTAACAGCACTGATTCCTGCTACCTTAAGATCAAACTCCAGGCTGCCAGGGCATGAAGTTTATCTCCAGTTTGCCATGAAATGGAAGATGCTGTTTTCTCTTTGTGCTGCACTTGTAGATTATTGAAAGGGTATCCCACAGGATCTTCAGGAGCAAAATCTGGTCCTTCCTTTCATGTTGGGTTTCAGCTCCTCAGTTTTGAGAAATCTGCATTTAAAAAAAATTTTCCTCCCAAAGTCAAAGGGCAAAAGATGGAGTATGTCATCATCAAAGCTGGATAGCAATGGATTAGAAATCCAGCACCGACCAGTAGTCCTGTGAGCTGCAGATCTGATGGGGCTTGGTTCCCCTTGGGCAAATCTTGTTTGGATTCTCCTAGGTCTACATAGCTGGAAGCTCTGACTGCAGCTTTTCCTGTGGGGTAGGGATTCGTGACATCTTTCATCTTTGCAGCTTTCTTGGTGTTCAATAAGGGCTTAATTCAAACGTCAGTGGGTCTCCTTTTACTCAGCAGCTGGTTCTTATGAAACGTACAGGAATTTTTCAGCCTTTTTTTGCTCTATGTGGTTAAAATTGGCTACTGTTTGTTCTTGTTCCCCCTCTCTTGCACAACATGCAAGTATGTACATGCACATCTGTCTGCACACATGTGCACACACAGAGATTTATTTTACATCTGAAGAGATAATGATCTCAACCCCATTTTAATTTCTGCAGGAATCCAGGCTAGGAAAAAAAGTATTGCAATGCTACTTCTTTGGGAGAAGAAAAGGAGAATTAACTAATTTTTTTTTTCTATGCAGTACAGATTATTCAATTACCACTTTGCTTAAACATAGTATGTGTTGCTGAGAATCTGGCACTACTATTAAAAAGTAAAAGCAGTGGGCTCTGTGTCCTGGAAATGCAGTGTCGTGCTTCTGCATGGCACGCACGCTTTGCCTCCAATGCCAGAGTGATCCTGCTGAGACTGGAGGAATGCATGGGGAATGGAGGCTTGCCACAACATCCTGTCTCCATTATGTCTTTTGGACCTCTGCCACAGAAAAGAAAGAATTTTATCCTTCATTTGTAAGTAATTAAGATGATAGCGGAGTTTGAATTTTCCAACTTTGTGAAAACAAACTAATAGCAATGATCCACTTCAATAACTCAGATACTAATTGACACGAGAGAGAAACAATACATTAAAAAATAATTAACTTTTGTTAATTAATTTTTAGGAATAGGAAGGACACCTGCAGCATGTGCAGATGTTTGCAAGTGTCATTAGACTGGGAAGGTTGTGCAGTAGTTTGGAAATAGAAACAGGTAAAAAGGACTAGGAATGATCTGCAGCACCATTTGAGAAGTATGTGATTGCTAGAGAACTGCAATAAAGGTGATGAAGATGTGCATTTTTTAAGGATGTTTATAGAAGCCAGAGGTTAATTAGCAGTTAAAAAGCATCCACTGGCGTTTTATGTGAGCACCATGAGTGTGTTAATTATCATTTTCAGCCTCAAATATGCCTCTTTCAGACTTAAGCTGAAACAGATTGATGATTCTTTTACTGAGGCGTTTCTTAGATAAATTTTAATTAGTACCTTTCCCCCCTCCCCCCAAACAGTTTTCTCCTATGACCAGAAGTGGAATTTCATCTCACTCAGCTTTCTCTTCCTTGGTGTTTGTGATGCAGTTTCAGTGCTATCCATGGCAAAGCAGGAAGGTAAGAGATAAGGGGAATGTATCTGTTACCAAGTCTTGTCCAAATTATAGATTCAGACTTTGCAGAAATGTAGACACAGGAAAATGTGATATAAACCCGGGAACTTTCCACCTCCTTTTTCAAAGTTAGGCACAAACATAATTTGTTCTGTTCATCCTAATGCTTTTGTCTACTCTAATAAAATGATGCTTCTAGGAAGGACCACAGAAGTTTTATATGCCCCTGTGACCATGCCTGAACTCTCCAAAAACTGGGGTTCCTCATAGGGAGAGTGGACCAGGCACCTTGGGGGCACTTAAGCCCCCAGACTGAGATGACAGGGGCTGTGTGTAATCCCCTAGCACCAATTAAAAGAAAATGCTGAGAACCTCTCTGAGGTCTGGTTGCTCTTTGCATCAGACACCTCTCAGGGAAGGCTCTCATGTCAAAGTTTCCTGTCTAGCCCTTTTCTGTAGGTTGCTAACCACAACTTCTTTTTCAAAGATCCTGTGAGGGATTTTTTTTTTTCCCTAAGAAACAGAAAAACTCCTTCATCTGAAGATATGTAAGAATTCAGAACCTACACAGAAGTTTCCAAATGACCTCACAGGGACATTACACTGTTCAGATCACACTGTGGCCTTCTGGCTGCTGGAACAGAGACTTGCAGAGAAAGCATGGGATGTGGTTTGGACTACAGACCCAGACTTCCTTCTCCTAGAGGGAGCCACGGAGTCATACTTGCTTTTGTTTTGGGAATGGGAATTCAGACTGAGATTCATAGAGGTAAGTCACTTCATCCCTCCAGATGTACCTCCCTTCAGAATTTGTAACTCCTGCCATTCTGTTTTCAAATTTTCAGCAAACATATGTGTACACATATAATTTGCTAGTCTCTTTCATTTCACTGGCCTCCTTTTCTATCAGTACTATTAAAAATAAACCACCAAATTGTGAGAAAAAATTACACTAGACAAGAAATACACAAGATTTTTTCCCATTCAGCTGACTTTATATTTTATCTACGTATCTATTTAATTACTTCCATTCCAGTTTTGTGATGGATAGTGGAGGAAAATCTTTAGATGCTGTGTTACTGATTCTGCAAGTCACAGTTATGTGGCGCCTTCATCTGAACAATTTTTCTAACCTTACCTAATGGATCTACAATTTTCCCCCCAACTGTTTATATGATTAAATTTTATCTGTTATGATGACCTTGAAGGGCACCAATTAAGGATAAACAAACAGGATAATGATGGGGCCCAAAGACAGTAACTTCTAGGAAGTTTGAAAAAAGACATTTATTTCTCATTTAAGAGGGGTGAAATGAAGAATGATTAACTTGCTAAATGGCAAATTTTCAGCTATGTACTGATCTGCTTTTTCCTGTTGCCTCTTCCCAAATGGGAGGGAGATTAGATGTCTTTGTCTCATCTTCAGTAGAAAGAAATTTTATTAATGAAAAATATTCTTACTTAGATGAACTGTGCTGCCAGTTGAATAAAAACCACACATATTTTACAAGATTTAACTAATATACTCTTTATTTATTTCTTTACACAACTAAAACCAAGATAATGAAATTAAGGGGAAAAAAACCCCCAAAACCCTCGGCAAGTACACTGAACTTTGTTCCCTATTATAATGACATACTTTAACACAAGGAAGTTTTCTCTAACATTATTAAGAACAGAACCTGTTTACAGGTCAAATACCAGATGTCTCTAATGAACTTGAATTTTTGCAAAATATACAAAAATGTTTCACCTGGGGAAAGTTACAGCTGTAACAAACAAGGAAGAATTTCTGATTAAAAAGGAACATGACTTATTTTGTCCCAATTGCTCAAAAAAATTCATAAATACAATGAGTAGGTTGAAAGCAATGTTCCAAAGGTCTGCCGTCACATACTGGTGCATGTAGAGCTTGGACACACTTTCTGTTGGCCTCATTCCTTGAAGATCAGTCATCTGTGTTGGTGAAGAGCCACAGCCTTTAGATTTGTGCCTAATTGGGTTGTTACGGTACTTATTCACAGGTTCTTCCTCTTACCAGGCCTTGTGTTTCAGACCTCCAGTGAAGCATACAAAGAGCCAGGAGCGGGCACGTTCCTGCTGTGGCTGCCCAGGAGTTTGCTGGGCCTGCCTCTACCCCATCCATAGCTGCTACTGGATGCCAGCAGACCAGTGGAACCCAATGTCTCTCCTGCTAACAGCTGGATCCAGGTACCACACGTTTCCCTTTGACCTTTCTTTAATGAAGTTCTTTCAAGCAGAGACCAGTACTCTTAGAATTGCTTCCCCATTTAAAACAGAAAAATGCTCTCCTAAAATCCAATTTCCCTAAGTTTTATTTGTCCTTCATATGGTTACACTCGGATACCATCACACTTGTGCAGCAGACTAAACCAATGCCTTGATATTTCACGTGCTCTCAGGTAACATTTGCGTTCCTCTAAAGGCTTGAAATCCTGGGCTACTGACAAGATACTTTACACAAAACACAGCCAAAGCAAGTTCCCGTGTTGTTCAGCAAGTCTGACACCCTGAATTAATCTACTTGCAGCTGCTGAAGGGAGCCTTACCTCTCTTTGTCTCTCCCACCCATGGAGCTCTGTTGCTCCTTGTGTCTAGTTTGACTCAATTTAGCTTGCAGTATCAGAAGCATATTTTTGCAGCATTTTCTTATGGCAATATCCATGAGCTGTTAGGCTGGCTCAGCTTCTGGGCAGACCACTCCTACTGCTAAAGCCTACTTCCCCCCAGCAAAATTTTTGTTCTTGTAGCCAGAAGAACAGGGACGTGCTTTCTGGAGGATGATGACACAATGCCAGCCAAGACTTTTCTCTAACCACTGCTGATTTTATACTTGCAAGGGCTCATTTCTCTATTTGATGAACTCGAGTCACGCAACTATCTCAACTACTCTGTGCTGACTCACAAAACCTCACAGGTCAACTTCCTGTCAGTCCTGCCTGTGGCCCTACGTAAAGATGACCCAATATTCTTAAGCAAATGGACCCATATGGGATGTAGAAATTAAGAGTGCAGTATCTCCAGGACTGCTAGCTACACTCTTATTCATGTCTCCTGAGACTTAAACAAATTGCAAAAGCAGGCTGAAATTCATAATGAAGTTGAATGCTAGGAAGTTTAAGAGGTCTGATTCAAAACCTTGTCATTATCTTGGATTTTGTAGTACCATGCAAATGTTTAGCACTTAGGAAAACATATGGCTTTCCAGATTCCACTGAAATTTTAAACAGATTACTAAAACAGAAGACGGTATCTCAAATTTCAAAAGATATCTCTCCTGAATAGTTAGGTTTTTTGGTGTTCTAGTTATTTTTTGAGGTATGAGATTGACAGATAATCCTGCTTGTTGTCCCTCAAGTAAAGAACATGTTTTAAGGTAGATAGTTGAATGGAATCCCTACTGATTGTTCATAGGCATTTCAGACCCAGCCTTTCAAACTAAAGTGAACTTAGCCTGAGCTTTCCTGGTGTCACATTCTGTCCCAGCAGAACACATTCCTGTCCATCTTGTCCAGTTGCATTCTAGGCTTCAGCATGGCAAAACCACCACTCAACAGGAATGGAGTACCACAGCTGTGAAAACTGAACTGGACCGCATTCCAACAAACCTTCAATAATATAATCCTTTAAAGAAATGCAGGGCTACCCATAGCAGGGGCCACTAAAGACAGAAATAACATGTCATAGTTCAGAAATTTCGAAGGACTATAGAAATAGAAAAGCTATTTCCAAGTGTAGCAGACACTGTGCTGGATGGAAGTTGTGTTAAGACAGCGCACTTCCTTCTGAATTTGTACTGAACTGACACTGAGACTGAGCTCAAGACTTAAACCAATGAGATATGAGATTTAAGTTACAGTGGACAAATACAGCATTGAGCTTACAACTGAAATACAGGGTAGGTATCAAGTTTTAGCCTTCTTTCCAAGTTGCGTCTCGTTTCATCTGTCAAAACCTTCGCTCAAGTTTCATCAGAAGCTGGAAAACATTGTTTCCTCTTCCATATTATTTTGCTACTTACCCCAAAGGCTGCATCTCAGTTCTGAAACTGCTGCATTTTGGTATCTGGTAGAAGTATTCTTATTATTTATAGAGCAATATTACCTTCTCTGTATCTGCACAGCTCAAATTACAACAAACCATTTTCAGCAAATTGATAGAGAATTCATCGCAGGACATTCCTGCAGTAAACCAGGAACTGCCTAGAAGCAGGAGGCAAGGCCTTACAGAGGCAAGGCTCTAAGAATTAACTGGTCATGGTTAATTTATTCAGATCACATATGGATGTGGTACATCTTGTGGGCAAGTTCAAGGAAGAGAAAACAACAGCTCTCTAGCTGGGCATGGAGCTCAGTCTCTGGGGCTACTGCAGGAAAACCAGCGCCTAGGGGAACTCAGATGTCCAGCTCTGATACAGCATTCCCTCATGCATCCAGGATTTTTCTAATGATTAATGTCTTAATGCTAGTATGGTGGTAAGGAAAAAAAATCCCACAAATAACATATTTTCCTTTTGTTTGTATTTTTTTTCTTCTTTTTTTTTGTATTTTTTTTTCTTCTTATGTGTTCTTAATAGCTGCTGGGAAGCAGAAAACAGCCACATGTGATTTTGTATTTAATAATTCTGATTATCTTTACACCTCTTTTTCATATGAGCATATCTTTTTTTGCAGCTTTCTTGTAATTTATCTTGATTTTTTTGTCTACTTTTTAAACAGGTTATTCATATTCTGGCTTAGTTCTTTATCTGAATTTAATATAACAGTGTCCCCCAATTTTAGATATTTAACTAGAAAAAGATGGTTCTCTGCTAGTGTTAAGCCTGATTACACCTGAATTTTATTGCATGGGAAAACTCTTTCATATATAAACTCAATCCTGCTATTGGTATTTCAAATCTTTCTGTCTTAAAGCACTGCAGTTATGCCCCAAGCCTGCAATCAGACCCATGTAAGGTAAACTACTCTATTGACAACATCCCCCTCAAGTCAGACAGCTCTCAACATGCACCCACACCCAGCTGTAGAAGAAAGAACACCTTTCATATTTAGATTAAGCCCCAGACAACACGATCTTCCTAAAGCAAAATGCCATTGATAGTCTTTGGCAATAGCCTGCTAAATAGCAAGGGCCAGTTTTTCAATATAATTTTCCCCATCACAGCATCTTAACAGAAATTATTTCTCTTATACATCAGTCTTTAAATGAGCAACTTGGTTACAGGAAGTCTAAAGTCATCAGTAATAGTTCTGGTTCCAGGATGACAGACTCTCATACGTTTCACTAGCAACTTCTGATACTGCTAAACAAACTCCAAGTTGTAGACCAGCTGTACAAGTCTTTTTTAAAAAATACTGCACTAGTCAGTCAATTTTGCATTTTCATTTTCTTGCTGAAATGTCCTTATGTATGTATATTGATGGATTTTTAAAGGTTGTGTATATTAGCTTTCACTGGCTAAAAATTATTTCTGACACTTTTTAGAAAAACATTGACTTCTGTTCCCAGTTACAGCTTTTTGTTTATTAAAATAAAAAATACAAATTGGAAAAAATTTTCTTTATGGCTGTGTTATCTATCTTGCCAACAACTAACTCTAAAGTAGAATTACACAAGACTATATAAATAAATAACATTTAATAACAGAAGGGGTTTTTTTAACTACCTTGGCAAAAATGAATCGTGACAAAAAGACTGGGGATTAATTTACAACTTATTATTAAGTCACCTCTTGAAGATACTCTCAACACACCAGCAAAAGTAAATGGGTTAGTAATAAGACTATACATCATGCAGTAACAACAATCTGAATCCATCCTAACTTCCTGATATTAAATTCACAATTTCTGAGTGCATTTTTTGCTGTTCTGTAATAGTTTTTAAGTTAAGCTTGGGCAGTTACTGCAAGGTCATAGTGCTGGGACTGATTAAAAAGCACTGTTTATTCTCTGCTCAGAGAGGCTGTTGAAAATCCTGACCATACTTCTGGGTTTCCTAGTCACTAACTTGGCCATGAGTTGGTCTCGGGAGCCTGGGACTCCACACACTCAGCCCAACTGTGGACATACGAGACTGTGCTCACTGTATCATCCTCAGCTCTTATTACATTAAAGACTGTAACAGGAAAGTAAGTTTGAGGTTTTCTGGCCTCATTCAGACTCCTTGGAACACCACACTAAGGGAAACCATGAAAAAGTAATTCCTTGGGAGAATTTACAAGCTAAGGGTCAGAATCAGTGTCTCAAAGTACACACTGTCCCGTGACCCTGCACATGCACTCAGATGTGACGGGAGGCCGAGCCCAAATTGCTCCCCTTTACAGGAACCCTTCACAAGCTAAGTGGTGTTACAGAGAAACAGGCCCACTAATAATCATTCCTGTATCATCATATACTTATGTAACGCTTTAAACATATTTCCTGTCTCAGTTTAACAATCCGAGAGATCCCAGTTTCCTTTGTGTTGCGTAACACGAGACACAGACCAGCAAACTGACGTTGAGGGGAATCTTATTAATTCTCCTTAACACGATGAAAATAAAGCCTGCTGGTACAACGTTCGATCCATGCCAAGGCTCAGGTGCCCAGCTCACGGCAGGTACTCCCGCTGGGAGGACGTGGTGCATTACAATCAAACTCGCGGCCTTATCCGGGACGGGTTTTGTTCTGCCTTAGAGACCGCGGAGGTTCTCGGTTTCCCCGCCCGGCTCGGGCAGGTGCGAGCCCGCCACAGCGCTTATGCAACGGCGGCACGGCGGGGTCGCCCGCCGAGGCGGGCGCTGCTCCCGGCGCTGACCCGGGCGCCCGGTCCCGCGTGGGGGCGGCCAGCGGCAGGTCCCGGGCAGCGCTCGCCCGGCCGGACCGGCTCCCCTGGGGACGCCGCGCCGACATCTTAGCGCCGGATGGACAAAGCGCGGCGGCGCTGTCCGTCGGCCGGGCGCTGCTCGGCTGCCGCTCTGGAGCCGCGGCTGTCCCGGCCGTGAGTGACAGCCCCGGCGGGGAGAATTCGAAAGATCGCAGCCCTGGCCCGGCGCCCCCCGGCACAACAGCGGCGGGGGCGCGGGGGGAGGGGGGCCGGAGGCACAGCGCCACCGCCGCGCAGCTGTGCCTATGCGCCGACCCCTGCGGGCGGCCGGGCCCCGCGGTGTCAGGGGAGCGCGGCGGCGATGCCGCCTCCCGGGACGGCGGGTGCCCGGCCGGCGCGGGCCGCGGCCTCCCGGCGGGTCCCGCTCATTGTTCCCCGCACTAGCCCTGGCAAACAGGAAGCCGCCCCGGCATGGGGCGCCCCCCCCGCCCCCGGCGGGTGACTGGCAGCCCGGGCGGCCCGTACGAGCGGCGGCGGCGGCGCGGCGCAGCCAATGAGGGCGCGCGCGCGCGGGCGTGGGCGGGAGTTCCGGGCTGGCAGGCGGGCGGGCGGGCGGCGGTGTCGGCCGGGCCCCCTCTCCCGCGGCAAGCCCCACCTTTCGGCTTTCCCGCACCGTCAATCAAAATAGGAAAAAAAACCCGGAGTAGGCTCGGGCCGCCGCCGCCGCTTCAGCCCGCCGTGAGCACAATAAGCATGTCCCCGGCGGCAGCCGCCTAGCCCCAGCCAGCAGGGCCTGTGTGCGAGCCAGCCAGCCTGCCTGCCTGCCTCCCGCCCAGCCAGCCAGCCGGCCGCTCGCACTCACACCATGACCGGTACGTACGCACCGACCGAGCCGCCCCGGGGGCTCCCCGCTCCTGCTCCGGCCCTGCGCGTCCCCGCTCCGGCCCCGGAGCGTCCGTGTGCGAGCGAGGCGAGAGCGGCACTGAGAGCAGCAGCAGGAGGAGCAGGGGGAGGAGGGAGAAGAGGGGCAGGGGCAGCAGCACGGGGAGGAGGAGGAGGAGGAGGAGGAGGGCTCCGTGCGGGAGGGCGGGGGGAGCGCTGGGGTTAGGGGGGGGAGAGGGAGGGAGGGAGGAAGGGAGGGAGGGAGAGAGAGGGAGGGGGGTGATCGCTCCCGTCAGTGACTCTCCCCTCCCCCTCCCCGCTGTGCCCGCAGCTCCCGAGAAGCCCGTGAAACAAGAGGAAATGGCTGCCTTAGACGTGGACAGCAGCAGCCACAGCGAATATCTCCAGCACGGCAACGGCGCCGCCTCGGCCTCTGCCGGGGCGGCCGCCCCCCAGGTGAGCGCAGGCCCGGCTGGGCCCCTTCCCCCCCTCCCCCGGGTGACACGTTGTGAGCGGGGCGCGGAGCCGGTGCCGCCGCCGCCGCTTCCTGTGTGCGCGTCTGCGAGGAGCCCGGTCGCTGTCCCGCACTAACCGCCACCCCCCTTCTCTCCCTGAACCCGCCCATTGTGGGTAGGACGCGCAGCCGTCACCGCTCGCTCTGCTGGCGGCCACCTGCAGCAAGATCGGCCCGCCGTCGCCGGAGGAGGATGAGGCCGCCGCCGCCGCCGCTGCCTCTCACTCTGCCGGAGCGGTGAGTGCCCGCCCCGCCGCTCTCGCACGGCCTGCCGGGGGGAGAGACAGCACAGCCAGCCCGCCCGCCCGGGGGGAGGGACGGGACACACGGCACTGCCCGCCCGGGGGGAGGGACGATAGCAGGGCCGACCTGCCAGGAGAGGGGTCCCCGGGCTCCCCTGCCTCTCCAGGAGGAGCCGGGCTCCCGGGAGGAGGAGGGAGCCAAGCTCCCCCCTCCCCCGCCATTGGGAGCGGCGCCTTCATTTACTTTCAAAAACGGGGGGAGGCGGGAAGCCTCCCTCCCCCGACCCTGGCACCGGAACGGCTCGCTCGGAACCCGGAGAGGCTGGGAGGCAGCTCACCTCCACCTGAGCGCGCCCCCGGTATCCTCGCTCGGCTGTCAGCCTGGAGCCGCGCAGCCAGGCGGGAGCACAAAATGAAGGCTGGCAGTAGGGAAGGATGTAGTGAAGTAAAATGGCTGTTTAGAAGCGAACGCTGCGGTGGAAAGCTGCTTCCTGTATCGCGCTGTTTTTCTAAGGAGAGTTATCATGCGTTCCTCGTAGCGTTTTCTGTCCTTATCTCTCATGCGCCGTTGCCTCTGAAAGGAGCCTTGATGACCTCGGGACCTGGTGTGATGAGATGGATCTTGCAGGCTAGAAATGTATTCTTGCTGAAGCTAGTTTAACAATCCCCATAACAAAAGCCTAATGAAAACTCATCTTCCTTAATTGGTCTAGCTAAATCTCGTGTTGACATATGCTCATAAAATTCAAAGCGATTATGCATTTCTAAATAACTGATACCTAAAAATATTCACATATTTAAAAGAATTCCAAAATATCTTCTAAAATGACGTGATGTCATTTTTTGGCCTTGGCCCTTGGAAAATTGCACATATTACCTCTAATTTTTTTTTTTTACAAAAACATCTTTAAATTTAGGAAAAAAAGTGCCTTTTATTTTTCTTCTTTTAAAGCAAGTCTTTTTTTTTAAACTTGCTGTGCAACAGCATTGTATGGTGTTAGGATTTTGCAAATAGGAAGAAAAACTGCAAAGCATTGTACTGGTGGATGAAGTGGCTTTGTCAAGGCTTTAACAAGTGTCAAAGTGTTACTGATAGAAGTTTCTAAACACTTGCTAAACTTTAAAATAATTTTCATCTGTACATTACAGCTTACTTTACATAAGGGAAGCTGAAGCAAAATAGCTGTCTGAGGTCATACAGCAGGTTGTAGACTAATGACAGAGCTCAAAAATGTATTAGGATTCCAACCCCTTTTAAGCATCCTTTCTGCCAAACCTATTTGTTTGCTCAACCAGTGTGTTTTAAAAAATGTTTCTAGATGTTCTAAAGTGCCTGATAGCACTAAGATTTGTTTCATAGTACTGGATGCATAGAGTGCTGAAGAGCATAAACATACTGAAAAACAGATGATGGTTAAATGATTGCTTACTTTCCTGTATTGATCTTTGAGATTGTTCTTGCTGTACAGCTGGAATTGTGCATCTTGGGGATGGATTGATTGATGAGGAGGAGCAGTAGGTCTGACAGGATACTAGAATGCTGGTGCAGGGCACGTGGTTCCTGGCAGTTCAAAACGGGCAAAACAGTTTTGATGTGGTACTTCTTTACTCCTATTAAGTTAACATGTTGTTGTCTTAATGTTTAAGAGGCTTTTCAGGGGAAAGCAGATGCAATTCAAGAGAAGCCAAAATCTTAGTTAAAAATCTAAATGAATATAAGCTCACTCACTACTTTCCATACGTGCAGATAGGCCCTTCCTACATATCTTCTGTGAGTTAGGTTATAGCATTCTGGTAATTTTTACACTCCTACAACCTAACTCTTGAATGATTCAGAATATTTTGGGTGGAAACTAAATATAAATTGAAGGAGATACCTAACAGTAGCTGAACTAGACACTGGAGTTAATTAATATGACCTTAATAAAGGGAGGGGAGGGACTAAAGGCCCTAAAATACATTCCTTGTGAAAAACAGAAGAACAAAAGAGATTTGGTGCAATAAAGAGTTTTTTTTCCTGGTCTTCTGTGATTATCATATTGGAGGGTGGAAGAAAGGAGGAAGCTAAAAAGTCTTACATTGTAAATACCTCATAAGTGGTATGGAAAATGAAATCTATATGCACAGACGAACATAATTCTCTTCCTGCAGTTTGTGATGCTCATCCCTTTCCCAGGAGTATAGGTCAATCAGTTTGAGACCTCTGCATGGGTGATGGTGCCTAATGTAGCAGTGAGAGGGCAGCTCTTTCCTGTTATATTCTATCCTTGGACTGCAGTTCTGACTGCTGAACAGCTGGCAAACTCTCAATCTACACTAATGGATAGTAGAAGTCAAACTAGGTATTTCCTCTTAGAAGTGTTTGAAGAGCTTGCATGTCAATGGATAGCGATACTGTTGTTTCAGGGTTGTTTTGTTACTATTTTACTGACATTTGCTTGGTAGAAACTGGCAGGGCTGGAGCCAGCATGCTGGGCTAGCATACTGCTTTCCTGGCTGAAATGGTATGCTGCAGCTGCTCCCCAAGAGACCAGCAGTATGATTTAAAAGCAACAGCAACACTCCCCTAGGAACGCAGGGAATATTGCGTGTTTGGGATCTGGGGAAGAGCTGGAGCAAATGTGATTGTGTTTGTAATGATCTAGCTGGCCCTGCTTCGAGCCCAGGGGTTGGACCAGGTGACCTTCAGAGGTCCGTTCCAGCTGAAATTATCCTGTCATTCTGTATTGGTATCTGAGTCCAGGCCTACAGTTTGAATGCTCATTGCTGTAACACCACTGAAAGGATTAGTGAGGAAGTAAAACGACTAATGGAAATGGCAGCTGCTTGTAATGAAAAGGAAATGAAGAAGGCAATTGAGAGAACTAAACCCAACCCTCTTCTCCTTTCCATCCTGTCAATGACCTGGCAGGTTGTCTTTAGACAGCAAGGTTTTCAGTTTGGCTGATGATTCTGGTTGGAACTGTATTTCTTTTGGATGAGAGGCACTAGCAGGCATTACTGCTGATCTTGTCTTTGTGCATTGATGAAGATTGCAGTCTTTCAGCTGTGACACTGTGATTTACTCTGCCTAATGATCAAGCAACCCCAGTATGTTATCTCATGGTGTTTGATATTAATGTAGATGGCCTTGAGTTTGTGGCTTACTTACCTGAGCATCTTTTCCTTGGTTGCCATACTGCTGCATCCATGGCTGGTTCAAACACTTGCCATGGCAGCTTTGCTGTGTATATTGCTGCCTGCTGGTTTGTGTGAGAGCCTTGCTGGGATGCTGTGTGCTACTGCCTGACCTAGAATGACAACTCATGTTTTGGCCTCTAAGGATGTCTTTCTCTCTTGGGAGTTCAGAATCTGAGAAGTTTTAGTTTGGGTCTTGCTTTTTCACTATTTATCTTTGACTAATAATTCCACTTCAAACTTCCATATTTGGGATTCTTTTTTCATTTAGTTATAAATACTCTAGTTTCATTCCAGTTTAAACATCTGCAAAGATTTTAGCATTAGGTGAAAATGAGAAGCAAAGCAGAAGATGGTAAAGCTTTACATAAGGGAGGAAAAAAAAGAGCAGACATATTTAGGTCAAGCAGAGCCTTGATGGTCAGCTGTGTGCTTGTACCATGATCAGATGACGGTTTAAGAAGCTGCAAAGCTGAGATGATAACCAGTTGTTTATGTTCTCTTACTTCATTGTAATGCAAAGCTAAAGGCTGTCTTGGGGCTCTCATGCTCCCTAGGGCCATTCTTATGGTTGTGCTGGGTGAGCAGAGGCTGCAGGACTGCTGGGAGGTTGGATGGGAGGGCTGGAAGGCGAATTGGGAAGAGTGGCAGGCTGGCTGAGAAAAGTGTTGGCTCTGACCGCCGCCAGAGAACGGGAGCTGTCAGAGATGGCTGCCCCAGCTGGGGTGTGTAGATGCATCTTGTGTGAAGTGGGCTGCACTGATCCACTAGTCTTTTTTAAAAAAACCGAGGTTGGGAGGAATTATTTATTTGATTTATTTGTGTTATTGCTTACCAACAAGATGTGGAAAACATTTGGACAGGTTAATAATTTGCATATGTGGGGAAAGATGAGTATAATTCCTCTGCAGTAGACAAAGCATTTCTGTGTATCTTGGACAAGTAATGGCTGGAGTGTTTTAAGACTGCTTTGGCATATCTTGAGCTTTAGAATTGACTACAGGTGCTTCACAGAATTTATTGAAAGTCTGAAATTATAGTTGGTTTATGTCTCAGAAGATTAATCAACTGAGGTGCACCTAGTTTAAACTCAGTTTAGGAGGAAATAGGGATAGTGCTGACAGGATGGAGAAAGAGGAAGGTGTTTTAAATTTCATGTTTTCCATCCACTAGGCAAAAATATGCCTGAATGCCACGTGTGTCAGAGTAAACCATACTACTTGGGTTTCTGGCCTGTATGGTCATTTTGAGGAAGTTCAGAATTACTCCGACATCCATCTTTGCTTTTGTGGGTGATAAGATAGCTTCCTGATGCTAGGTTTCTGGATGTGAACAGATGCACCAGAACCTGTTCAGCCACTATAGAAAAGTCTGCCTGGAATTGTCTTGCTTCTCTCTGTTCTCTTCTTTTGCAAAACAAAGAAGTTTCACTAGAATGTGATGGCTAACAGTGTATTTGTCCTGCTGCTGTCCAGAAGCTCACCTTTTAAAATGTTCTTTGGTTTTTGTATTGCAATTATGTCTTTCTAATACTGGATCAGAGCCAAGTGTTGAAGTTATTTTAGAAGGTGCTTCAGGGATGTTCTTAAAAATTTTGGTTATTTCTCCTAATAGTTTTGGAGAAAGCAAGAAAATGTATGGTTTAAAACATTTCCATATTTAAAAGCAGCATAGACAAAGAAGTTCTCGAATATTAAACATTAGCAAGAAGTGTAAGATTTCATAGAAAGTGTAGGCTGGTAGGGATGTCTGGAGAATGTCTGGCTGCCCCTCCTAGCTCAAAGTAGAGTCAGTGAGAGGAAGTTGTTCAGAGCTGTGTCCAGTGGGTTTGAATACCTCCAAGGTGAGAGACTCCACTGTCTCTCTGGGCAGCGTGTTCCAGTGTTTGATAAACCCATGTGATATAAATCACATAATGTCAGGCTTCTTCTGACATTATGGGGGACAGAGTCAAAAGCCTGACTAATGTAGTGATGAAGAATATGTCTTGCCTAAGCCCATCTGCCAAGCTAGTCATTGGGCATTGTGAGGTGAGTTATTTCAGCATTATTTCCCCTTCCTAAGTGTAGGCTGACTACTTCTGAACACTACTGGTTTTTTTACTCTCAAGATTATTTTCAATTAAGGTTAATATTTTCAAGGTTATTTTCAAGGTTATTTGCTCCAGTGCCTTCCAAAGATCAAGCTGTAAGGCTGACTGATCCCAGGCCCTCTTTCTTGTTCTCTTCGTGATTTGATGGACCCTTCAGCAGCTGAGTTAAAAGCAGGAAGAAAAACCATTCCATAGAGTGCTAGTTTGGCATGCAATTACATTGAGATTTGTATACATATATAGATTTAATAATTAATAAACAAAAGATAATAACTTATGATCTAGTTAAAAATGTTTACTAGTTTCTTATTACTTCAGCTTCCTTGTTTTTGCTAAGGTCAGGGATATTGTATTGTCTTAATTTGGAAAAGTTCTGAACTTCTGCTGATTGATTAAACTGTTGAAGTTTTAGCTCCGGTTGTCCATGTCAAGCAAAAAGATGTAGATATTCTTTAACTGAGATACAGTTAGATATATTTCACCAGTTGGGAGTTTCTTTTAAAATACGATTTTAAGCAGCCCCAGATAATGTTTTTTCCTCCAAATGCTCTTTGTTTTTCCAAACATTTGATTTGGGGAGAAGTATTTCTCTAAATTGAGTGGCTTCATTGGCAGAGTGCTCAAACATGCAACAGAATTAATTTCTCTTAACAAACAGCTTTGTGTCAGCTGAACCACAGTGACTGATGTTGAACATGTTTTTAACCTATGGCAAATACAAGATAGAATGTATTAGCTCATACTTTAATGAAAGAGTTGAAGCAAGTGCATTTTATCTTGTATTTGTAATGACCTAAGAATGCACAGATAGTTTACTGTAGCTTGGTAAACACATGGTATTATTAAACCCATGCATTAGAACCCCAACTCTTTCCTAAAACAACAATTTGGATGAGGCAGTGTCCAATCTTCTTCATTAGGTGTGTGATTTTTGAATGTTTAGGAGCTCGTGACTCATTATCTTTCCACCTCTGGTTGTTTGGCTGATGCTTTTGCTCCAGGGCTAAATGGGGCCAAAGGGACTTTGTGAAAAGTGCAGTAAAAAGCTGTCCACCAGCACAGATAAATGTTTGATGGACTTTTGTAATAAAATACTGATGGCTAATGACATGTGCATATTTGACATGTTGAGATGCAGGTTTCTACAACAAATACCAGTTTTTACAGGGGCCTTTCTCTGCTTTCCTACTCTCCATTTTACTTTGATGAAGCATATTTAATTTTTATTAAGTCCTGTCATTCAGTATGGTTTAGATCACTTCTGAAAGGTATTTTATCTTCTTTCTCGTATCTCCTCCCACATTTGACTTAATGTTGCTGCAATTTTATCTAAATATATTGAACAAGACAATTACTAGATTTTTATTTATCATGGCTCATGATTCTTCAGGGATGAGACTTTTCTCTCAGGACATCTCTTTATTTTAGCCACTGGAAATTATACAAGGCCTGTTAAAGAATCAAAAGACAGGCTGAACAGTGGTTGTAGCTTTCACTCTTTGTTGGTACTTGACCTTTCTTCAGGTGGACATATAATTTGATTTAATTCATCCTATGCCTTGTGTCAGCTACTTTCTTTGCTCTGTTCCTGTCTCTTGTTTCCTGATGCTGCTTCCAGTGAATTCCCTGTTGCTTCCTGTTCTCTCCTCCTTGGCTGAGTTGTGCTGAACTTTCCTCAGATCTTTGTCCCTTCCTTTTGAAACATCCTTTGGATTGCAACAGTCCGGCCTTCTCTTAAAGGAGCAGCTGCCAAATAACTGCTGCCTGAGTACCCGTTGATAAGGAAACTGTTGCTTTATCTCTACCCTCTCAATAGTTTCCTCTGAGAAATGCTGGCTGAGACAGCAAACTGGTGTGTTTTGAATGTAAAGCTCAGTAAGTGACTGCGCTGCAGATGTTGCTGCTCCTGTATCAGTGGCAGAACTCCTGAGTTACTACAAAATTGCTTAATTGCCTGAGGACATAAAAAATGGGTATTACTCTTTAGTTAGTAGGAAAAGAAGTCCAAGAAATGTCTTCTTGTGTCAAGAGACTTTGTGAAAGAACATAACAGTCAATCTTGTTATGACAGGCTGATAATGACCATTTGAGATTAGAGATCATCCTCAAATACTCCTTACCATACGGGGTTTTTTTCATGCTTTAATGCTAAAAATTTTGATAGCTGCCAGATAGCTTCTTGAAAACCTCACCCTCTTTTTGCTCCTCCCTCCACAAGATTCAGCTGGTGGTGTCTGATACAGCCAGCTGTAAGAGCAATGTGAATAATAGGCATTTTATGTTGTGTGTGTAGCATAGCTTCATATCCTGAACTTCTCCATGGACTGACAAGTGCATCTAATAAAAGATTGGCTCTGTTGTGCTAAAATCCTTGCAGAGCAGGTTTTGAGGGAAGATTTCACTAGATCATGAAAACGTGAGATGTGTGCCCAACATGAAAATGCCAATATGGAAATCAACATATGTTTTGGGAGAAGAATAAAGTAGGTCATTTCCATATCACTAAGGAGACAGGTTCCCTTTGAAGTATTTCTGTGGAGGATATTACATATGAATAGACATTGACATGTTACTGCATATTAGATCAGTCCAGTTTAACCTAAGCTTTCAACATTTGCTTGTACATAGTTTTCAATCAGTGAGAAATTACATCAGACTTGTAATGGTTTATAATGCTTTTCTTTTTTCTTTTGTTCCAACAGCTATCAACACATTATATTATACATTTATTTTATAATGACACACTTTAAACATATAACAGTCAAATTTTTGCTTTTGGTATTGTATGACTGATGTTTACCCCTGATTTTTATAGATCTTCTGATATTTTATGAAACCTTCAGTTAATAGGTATTTATATGCTTGTGAATTGTGTAGTTATGAACTTTCTAGCAGCATTTCATCAACTTTAAGCAACATTAAGCACAAGTCTATAAAGGTAATATGGTAGCAGAGGAAAACAGAACTTGTTGCCTTCTTCTAGGTGAGATACGTGACATGGAATGTTATATGTTTTTCTTCTAGTATTGTAAGTTACAAGCTTGAAAGACCAACAATTTTTTTTTTAATTATGTTTTTCCATTGGTTTACTGTAGTATGGTTAAACAGATAAGGACACACTTTACTTCATATTTTTTAGATTGATGGTTACTTACAATACCAGTCTGGTTGACTATGCAAATCTGTGCTAGGCATTGCAGGATGTTAAATCTAAATCTTAATACTCTATTCTGAAAAAGCTTGCTTTGGTAAAGAAAGGTAAGTGCAATTTACCTTTTCTTTACTGAATGAAAACCAAATGCATAATAGTTTCTTTAGGCATCTGGGGTCTACTCTGAAACACTGGCCTTTTCTATTGTTCCATCTTAATGAAGCAAGATTTTTTTTTCCCCTCCTAACTGAATGCATATGACTAATACAAATATGATTTCAGTGTAAAAGTTCTTAGTCTAGAAGTCTTCTTCCTTAGCAAAACTAACTCCTACAAGCTTATAAATACTAGAGCTTTGTGTTAAGTGCAGCAAACTGAGGTTGTCCTATCTTTCCAACTGTGTGCCTACATCACTTCTTAACATTCTCTATACTGCTGGCAGTCACAACATGCACAAATAGCAGAGTTGGAAGGCAGGGAGCTCCAGGAGACAGAGGCAGCTCTGGCTTCATGGTGGTTCCTCCACGCGTGTGCAGTAGGTGCCTAGCTGGGCAAAGAGTGTGTCTGAGTCTCAGGTGATGAGAACTCCAGCAGCCCCTGCCAGCTCCCTCCTTCCCACAGCCAGGGGTTTGGGTTACCCAGCAGCCCTGCCACCAGAATAACCCTGCTGCTGGTCACCTGACAAAGCCATGACACAGGAGCTGCATTTGACATGTCTGCGAGCAACGTGCAGCTCATGAGCCACAGGCTGGCTACCCTGACTTAGGCAGCAGATCCTTATAAAAATCTGTATTTCAAGTTTTGATCCAATTGTTGATGGTCATATGAGCTGTACTGCATGTTTTCCAGTAGTGTGTCAATATCTAGTGCTGAATTGCATGACTGGTCTAACACATAGTCTGTACAGCATTTGTTTTAATTTTTTGTTTTCTTTTTTCTTTTTATTCAGACAGGGGATTTGGCTTCTGTGCAATTAGCTGGAGCTCCAAACAGATGGGAGGTCTTGTCTGCAGCTCCTACCACTATAAAGGACGAAGCTGGTAATATAGTACAGATTCCAGGTGCTGCCACAGTAACTTCAAGTGGGCAGTATGTCCTTCCTATTCAGAGTTTGCAAAATCAACAAATCTTTTCTGTTGCACCAGGATCAGATTCGTCGAATGGTACAGTGTCTAACGTACAATACCAAGTAATACCCCAGATCCAGACAGCGGATGGTCAGCAGGTTCAACTTGGCTTTGCAGCCTCTTCTGATAATAGCAGTATAAATCAAGAAACTGGTCAAATTCAGATCATTCCTGGCTCGAATCAAACCATCATTGCCTCTGGAACATCTTCAGCTAATATTCAGAATATCTTATCTGGTCAGTCTGGTCAAGTCCAGGTTCAGGGAGTTGCAATTGGTGGTTCGTCTTACCCTGGCCAAGCGCAAGTGGTTGCTAACGTCCCTCTTGGACTGCCAGGGAATATTACTTTTGTACCCATTAATAGTGTTGATCTAGATTCTCTGGGACTTGGCAGTGGTTCTCAAACCATGACAGCAGGCATTAATGCAGATGGGCACTTGATAAATACTGGACAGGCCATGGATAGTTCAGATACTTCTGAGAGGACTGGTGAGCAAGTTTCTCCTGAAATTACAGAAACTGCCGCTGATAATGACTTATTTGTGCCAACGTCATCTTCATCACAATTGCCCGTTACCATAGACAGTTCAAGTATATTGGAACAAAATGCAAATGACTTGACCACAACTAGTGGTCAAGTTCATGGTTCTGATCTTCAGGGAAATTACATCCAGACATCAGTCTCTGATGACACGCAGGCTCAGAATATTCAGGTCTCCACAGCACAGCCAATTGTACAACACATACAGCTACAAGAGTCGCAGCAGCCAACCAGTCAAGCCCAGATTGTACAAGGTATTGCGCAACAGACAATCCATGGTGTTCAAGCAAGTCAAAGTATATCTCAACAGGCTCTTCAAAATCTTCAACTGCAGCTGAATCCTGGAACTTTCCTAATTCAGGCACAAACAGTGACCCCTTCTGGGCAGATAACCTGGCAGACATTTCAAGTGCAAGGAGTGCAGAACTTGCAGAACTTGCAAATTCAGAATGCACCTGGTCAACAAATAACTCTGACTCCTGTGCAGACTCTCACTCTTGGTCAAGTTGCAGCAGGTGGTGCGTTGACATCAACTCCAGTTAGTCTAAGCACTGCTCAATTGCCAAATCTACAGACAGTTACAGTAAACTCTATAGATTCTGCTGGTATTCAGCTGCACCAAGGAGAAAATGCTGGCAGTCCTGCAGGTATTTATTTTACTCTTTTACAAAAGATTGTTTTTTATTACTGCATGTTGTTGGTTTAAATGGCGATAATCAGAACATCATTGTCTTGCTATTGAAGCCTACAAATACAGTGTGTTCAACATCGTGATGATAGATTTTATGTAAAAATGCTGGTCAGTTAGAAACTGTGACTTTAAAACATAGTCCTACCTCACTCCTTTTTAGCATGAGCTCATGTAATTCCCAAATAGTTATATGAGTTAACAGCACTTCAGTGTTTGTACTTAAAGGTTTAAGTACAAGAGAAGATTTGTATACTAAATTGAAAAGGGGGAAATCTGGCTGTCAGCTGCCACTCTTCTAAGGCATCAGTATCGTTAACATACCCGTTCTTCCTAGTCCTGAATGGATGACGTTTCTATGGAAAATACAAATATTTCTGTTGATGCAATTTTTTTTCCTCTTGAAATTTTCAGACCCCCTGAGGTGCTGTTATTCATCTGCTCTTTCATTAAGTTAATTTCCTTCTGATTTACTATCAATGTTACTATGATGTAGGGAACTTGTGTAAGGGTCAGTGAAACAAGCATATATCAAAATGGAGGCTATGCTTAAGAGTATGTGTGAATTTTCAGTACTGCTTACTTGTATTACATTTTATAGTATATGAGTACCACAGTGTTTTATCTTGGTGGAGAAGAAATATTGTTTTCTTAAAATAGGTGTTTCTTAATGTGAAAAGAAATAAACATGTTTGTTTATTTTTGATAAATTTGATACAGTCCATTCCTAATTTCAGGGCATAACTAGCTAAACAAAGAGTAAGAGATTATTGTGGTTCAGGAGGTTTTGCTATACCAGAAGCCACTCGAACACATTATTGGGTTGTGCTTAGACTAGTTATGAGGGGCAGAGTTGCACAAAGTAGCTTGGGAATCACTGTTTTACTATAGTCATGTGATCTAGCCCTCTGGTTCATCAAGATAGTGAAGCATGCATGGTTTGTATGTCTATTTTAGCTTGTGAGAAGAATGCAATGTTAAGTGAAACACGCCTAGAAGACCTGCTGAGCTTTGTTTCAAAAGGCTACTGATTATAATACCTATATAGTTTCTGATACTGCTGTATTCTGTGTCAAGAAGCTTGCTTTCCCATTTGAAATCTAAAATTTGAATTGAAAATACTGTGCTGGGATGTTTTTTAGTTAATTTTGTTTTGGAATTTACTTCTGTATTATGAACTTACCATCAAGTAAAGTTATTCAGATCTAGATAAGCCTACTTTTCACTGGCTTGTAGACAGCAGCACCAAAGGGATATGCTCTGCTCACAGCATTTGCTCTTCTGTCTGATCTTGATTCTTAAATTTTCTGTTTACAGTGACCACAGGAAGTCTTGGTTTGTCTCCATCACACATTGTTAGCTCCAAGGACATAGATGTCAGTAACAAAAGGCATATAATCCTGCATGTTAATACAGCTAAACTCAGATGTCAGAATCTAAGTCTCAGAAAAAGAGCCCTTTACTAATTATTATTAGCTCTCTGGTTAATACAAGGAGGATTTTTTCTGAGATTTATATTTAGTATAGGATCATGTAGCTAATGATATTGCTTGTGGACTAATGTAGCAGAATAGCATGTTTATATAGATTTCTTCTTCAACCATTTCATATAATGTAGTGTTTATTTTGGAAAACTTTCAGGAACTGAAATGTACCAACTTGGCCTTCATATTTCTGATCCTGTAAGTTTTGTCAGTTTGGAAGAATTTTAAAGTTACTGGATTTTCCCCCTGCCCTCAAGCCATTGTCCAGCTAAAGGAAACTTAATGATGTTAATAAAATTCTAATTGTAATAGTGTCTCAGCTAATTTATTAATGTAGTGAATCACTTTGGAATTGGTTATTTCCTGGAAAAAATGGCTTGGGATCAAGCCATATATATGCATATATATGCAACCTATATAAGACCTTTACCAGGTCTTGTATAGGTTGCAATAACTTGTAATAGGATGCTGGATAATTTATTTTACATACTTCTTTTGACCAATGCAGTAGCACCTGAAGACACTAGCAAATGACATGAAAGAAGGTAGCATTGGCTTGAGAATGGACTTTACTGCTTATCAACTCAGACACACTCACCTGGAAGATTCATTCATTTTAATAGAAAAAAACTCTAGCCTACAAACAGTTTTCCAGGTCTACAGCTGGAATCGAGTCAAATGGATTCCTTTCAAGAGTTGACTGAAGTGTCACTCCAACACTGAGGTCTTCATTCCTACATCTCTCTTCCCAGCTGCTGTTCTGCAGGAGTGTACACAGCTCCTGAAGGACTCATCTTGCTGCTATTGACCCTAGAGTCAGGGCTGTAGCTGGCTTGCCCAGCTGGTATGAGTGGGAGTGGCTGCCTGTGTGTGGTGGCAGCTCCATCCCATCCCATCCCATCCCATCCCATCCCATCCCATCCCATCCCATCCCATCCCATCCCATCCCATCCCATCCCATCCCATCCCATCCCATCCCATCCCATCCCATCCCATCCCATCCCATTCCTGCCGCATCTGACGGCTTTGGCATGCCGGAGTAATTCAGCTATTCTAAATTTGACCAAAAAATTGGCTGACAGTTTTCAAGGTAAATAGTTGCCCAAGAGACAATTTATTATGTGTCTGCTGATATCTGGTGAGGCTTTGGTCTAATATCTGTTTCCTAAAACAGTCTAAATGCTGAAACAAACAAAATAAAAAATGAAGTATTCACAGTTTTACTTGCTGGGATGGTTGTTTCAATGTTTTAGTGTTTCTGATGAAGTAGTGCAGAGTGCTACTTAAAGCATAGCTTTCTTCCAGCATCTAGAACTTTTCAAACAGTTTTGATTGGTTTTCAGTGTTTCACAGCTTAGTTTTTTTCT
Source organism: Ammospiza nelsoni (assembly GCF_027579445.1). Classification (NCBI taxonomy): domain Eukaryota; kingdom Metazoa; phylum Chordata; class Aves; order Passeriformes; family Passerellidae; genus Ammospiza; species Ammospiza nelsoni. Next base: position 19,124,108 of record NC_080639.1, read on the forward strand.
TTATAACTTTCAGTTTTTAACCTTATTAATTTTAATTTGAATTATGCAGTTTTTCCTTCTAAGGCATTCTTTATAACAAGACTTTGAGACAAGGGCATGGTATAATTTTGAAATAGAATCTGATTTACAAAAGAGAAAAGTCTTATGAAATGCATGAAGTAAACTGAAGTAGTGATGTTTAGTAAATATTTTTATCTGTCAAAGTCTCTCTCTGGCTATCCAATTTTCATTTGAGGCATTTAGTTTTTATGTTAGAAAATCAAAACAGTTGAAACAATTCTTCCCACTATTTTCTTAATATGAAAATTAAATTGGAAACGGATGAGTTTAAGTTAGTGTGGGAATTAGAGCTATTTATGTACCAATCTTGTGTAAATAATTTGCTGTCAGCATGCTTAAATTACATTCCTTATTTTAGCATCATTTTCAAAGGAAATTAATAAATTGTGGAAGAATTAGATGATCATGCTTTTTGTGTTTCGCAGTTGTGCTTATAACAGCACATAGTAAATTATCTCACTTAAAGTTTGCAGAACTTCAGTTAGTCTGGTTAATTTTTTAGTGCAATATCTATTGTGGAATAGAATGAACTTTTTTCTTCAAATTCTTGAAAATATTGAATTGTTGCGTCCTTCCTCTACATTAGTACTTCATGGGCTTTTCTCCTCTTTGTTCCAAAACTGCTTATTAATGAATTTTCTTCACAGCTGGTGGTGGGAAGGTGAAAGTTTTTTGCATGTATGTTACTCCTAAGTAAATATATGTCATGTGTGCTGAGTGTCTGGGAGTGCAGTATAGATCTAAGAGCTAAGGGGGTTAGCTTGAGTTACCTTAGTCTCAGATATGCTCAGGATGTTCACAAAAGAGTATATTACCAGTTTCAGGTACACATTCCTTTTGCAAGATACCCTGGCACAAAATGAATACTCTCATATACCTGTGGGGATCTCTGGCAAGTATCCATGGAGTGAAAGAGGGAAGAGATTTTATTTCCAGTACTGCTACAATGTAAGAAGAAGGCTGGAAACTTGTCTTCTGTCTTTTTTCGGTCTCAGCACTTTAGGGCCATTGTTTCAGGTCCTGTGCAGTTTTCTTGCCTCTTGAACCTCCTGGCAGGATCACATATTTTGTTCTGATGTCTGAGATCAGAACCAAACTTGTCACTGCATCTGGCTTATAGAAGGTATCTGAAGTTTCTTGCAAGGACAATGACAAGTCTTTTTATAATGCTAGGAGTACTCACCCGGACCCTAGTTGTGATTGCCCTCTTGAAGATCAGGCTGGGTTGTAGGTGGGTTGTCTTTTACTGCTTGTAGAAGACTCATATTTTTTCAAAAGGCAGTAATTTCAAGAGTAAAAGATAATAAAAATGCACATTGTCAATGGCATTGTCATAATTTATCATAGAGAAATAATAGTTCTCAACCTGCATCTAAAATTCATGCCAGTATTTAATTCATGTATTCCAAGTATGTCTTGTACTTCATTTAATCAAAGTGTTTTCCTGTATCCTAGTAAGACACTTGCTGTGCAGAACTCTCAAGTATATTATATCAACAACAGTGTCATCATTGATTTAAATAAAAAAATTAGTTTTTAATCTAATTGTTCATATAATTGCATTTTGAGTGCACTAATTCTGTCCCTACTTCTTTGAGTCTTTGTTTACTCTTTTTCAGTGTTATCACAGTATTAACTTTTTTCAAACTCACTGGAGCATTCACATGGCCAAAGGCTCACAGCATTAAAACTGGAGAGCTCTTCAGCCTTCTCTTAAAAAGAGTCAAATGAAAATTATCATTCTGTTGATTTATTAAGTGTTTACTTCTGTAGCTGTTTTTACTGTCAGTGGGAAGCTTTTCATTGTCATCTAGTAGTAGGACAATTATTTGGCTTTTACTTAAATACAGGACAGAAACACTTAGTGAACAGTTTTGTCTTCCTGAATTACTGCTGACAATTCTGTTGTTTGACCCTAGTAGCAGTCAGATACTCTTCTATGTGGAAACATTTCATCCTCCTGGTCAGAGAATTCGCTGTCCTCTTGCTTTCCTTACATATTTCTGGAGTTAGCGGCTTCTTCAGTATTAAGCATGGTCAACTCTTCTTCCTCTATTTAGTTAGACCTTCTTAAATTTTCAGCTTTGAGGAGAATAGAAAAAGTAAGTGCATGCTGGATCAGGCATTACTGTCTATAAGAATCCAGAATCTGTAGACATCTCAAGTGAGTACAGTTACTGTAGGGCAAGTAACTGTTCCTTGATGCATAGTGTGTTCCTTGAGGTAGCACTGCCTGAAGAACTTTAATCATTTAAATACTTAAATATTTGCTTTAGAGTAATGTATAGGATCAGTTGGCAATACACTGTGTGGCATTTCTTGCAAGGAAACAAATCTGTTACTGTATTTTTAATAATTTTGCTGGTACTGCTTGAGTACTGTAAGGTCCTGCTCTTAGGCTTGCACACCACAGTTATTTTTCCTCAGAAACTTAAAATCTGATTTAGAGCTGTTGAATCTAGATGACAGTCTTTTTTCTGAGTTGAGGTTCACCAGTATTTCAAGATGATGCTTTGCAGTGTACCTCATGTTGCCTTGTAATTTATTGTGTAATAAAAATGTCTAAATTCACACTTAAGATTTGGGGGCAAATCAGAGTAGAAATCATTATTTCTGTTGAGTTTCCTGTCTGAAAGGCTTGAACAACTGGTCTGCTAGTAGAGGAAGTTTAATTTAGATAGTTCAGTTTAGATGGGGAAGAACAAGAACAGTGTCTTAGGAAATTTAAATTCCAAGGGAATGTGGGTTGAACTGTAGAGAAAACAGAAAACAACACGAGAAGATGGAAAGGAAATGGAAATTAACATCTCTTTTACATATCTTTTCTTGGGAAAGGTAGGAAGGGAAGCCCCTATTTGGAAAAATAAACAATCAGAAACAATTGAAATGGCAGTCAAATTGTGATTTTATGAGGAAATTTGTGGGAAGGTATGTGCAGTGCTGCTGAAAATCTTTTTTCACTTCAAACCATATTTCTGCTTCTCTGATCAGGAACTTGTAAAGCTTGGCTGAGTGAAAGCGCAGGGTGGCTTTCAGCATCTAGGAAGAGCAGCTGAACTGGAAGCTCACAATTTGCAGACTGTTATAATGTAATAAAGTGTGCCTTTGTGACATTCTGCAAAGGCAGATATATTAAAAAATCTGTGTCCTCTTCCCTTTTCAGTTTACCCCTGTTTCTGTGGCTCTTGGGCAAACTAAAACTTTTACCATAGATGAAGAAATTCTTAAGTTCTGTTTGAAACAGACCAAGACATAATGTGAAGATTAGTTGATGCATTCATCTGATACCTGGAGAAGTAGGTAAATGACCTGGGTATAGCAGTGGACAACAGTATTTCTCTCCACCTAGATTATAGTTCACGTGTACTCAAGAATAGTTTAAACTGTGTTTCCATCTGCATTGTTTCATCCTGTCAGTTCAGTTACCCTTCTCTGAAACACTTTAAACAAATCTCTTGCTTATTGGTTTTATTTGCCAAATGTACTCAATCTTGTTCCGTATTGTAGCCAGCTCTGGACCTTCTGTGACTATGAAATACTACCTTTGGATCAGAATTATTCACCAAGATCCCAATTTCCATCTTGGAAAAGCCAAACCTAAACCAAATCTAGCACACTAGACAGGAAGCAGAGCTTGAACACAATATATGTTTTTCAGAATCTATTGGCAGTTTGAAACAATAACTTTGTCTAAAATTCCCCTTCATGCTTACCTAGAACTAAGTCTCGAATTTAAAAGTAAGGGCATATAGAGATTTGAAAGCATGGAAATAAAAGACTAATGAAGAAAATGTAACCTTTGTTTAGCCTTGGTAGAAGACAAAAATAGCCTCAAATTTTCTAGTGTTTGCATCATCTTGTCATGACTTTATGGATTATATAAATTATTTTAGGCCTCTTTTTTTGCAGAGTTTATGTGAATTCTCTCAGTTGAGGCTGAATTAGAATAGAGCACATCTAGAAGGGCACTGGGGAGACATGTAGTCTCTGGTATCTACATGAATTTTCATCTCAGATACTATTGCATTGGAGAACACTTAATCTCCAGCTCTTCTCCATAGTTTGCCCTTTCAACAGCTTCATGAGTGGCCCTCCTCCTCCTTCCAAAAAATACTGGTGGAATTTTAACCTTATCTCTTGAAATAATGTAAAAACCTATTTGGAGGGCAACAGACTCATTGGTTCTGAGGACCTCATATAAGGCAATCACATTCATTGTGAGTTTTGATGCAGTTCACTCTCTGCTATACTACTCCTGGAGAGGTTATATAAACACTTTATCTATTGATATTTCTTCTAGTTTTGTTTTGTTTCAAGTATAGTCTACACAGATAAGTATTAAAAAGTCCTGTCAGTAAATTGCCAGTTTATGTTGTACTTTTCTGTGTGCCAGGAGTAAAAGATATTCCTTCTGATGAATAACTAAAGCAATAGCTACACTTTCTGCCTTACCAAGATAACCAGAAAGCACAGCACAAAATTAAAAACACAGTACTACTTTGTCTTCATTTCAGTTTTGCATTTTTTAGAATAATGCTATAAATTATTGTATATCTATGCAAATTGTTGTCTTCTGCAGTATCCTCAACTGTTAGGTGTGTTTTTCTGTCCTTTTTTTTGTCCAAGTAAGTTTCCCAATTATGCATCAATCATTATAGAACTATTATAAGTCTCTGTGCTGCTGAAGGAATGGTGGTGACTGGGAGAAACTGGGAATAAACAGAGAGATACTAATGAAAAAATGAAAGGAGCTCATGACAAAACCTTGTAAAGTGGAACAGACATTGCATAGAAGGTAGAAAGTCATGGATACTGGCATGCAGTAATAGACTTTTTGGACATGCTTCTACTCTTATGTGTATCTCTATTATTAGAGTGTGACTTTGGGAGGTCAGTGTAATAGGAGAAATCATACGGAATGTTTGACTTCACTAGTGGAGTTGGGTCTTGGGAGCACAGATCCATACCCTAATTTGTTCCATTCAGCTTTGCATATCTCTTTGGAAGTATATCAATTCAGTCTTAACTGGATTCAGCTACTGACTTTGCAGGCACACTGTGTAATGTTAGGGAGATCATAATGAAATTACCTTTTAAAAACTGTATGTTATTTTATTAACAGTACTTTAATTGTTATTTTAAATAAAACAAGAATTTATACAGTGTATACTTTGTGTTACTTGATTGGTAAGAGAATTTGGAGTATAATGTGTAACACACAGTCCTAAAGAACTGGTTGGAGACTTGCATTGGCCTGTGCTGGCAGCCTTGCTGTACTTAAATTCCTATTATGTGTCCTTTTGTGCAAGAGTGAATCAGGCTTCTGCTTTTTTCTAAAGTTGCTCTAAAATGCATTAGTATACTTAGTAGTTATTTGAAAGATAATTCTGTAAACTTTGTTTTATCGTGGTTTAATGTTTGCTTATATAAAACCAATTTTATTTATAACATACAGATAATAAAGTTATTTTTTAGCCAAGTCTCAGAGAATAGCTTAATTTGTTAGCAAAGTAGTTTGGTGGCTCATGTAGAAGACCAGAAGTCACCACAGGTCTTCACATGAAAGATATTTATTATGGTGCTGTCTGAAATTGTGAACTTGTGATGGTAACAGTGAGGGTGTGCAGGTGACTTTGGGCAAGCTTATCACAGTTGTACCCCATGTGTAAAAAATCAGCAGATGTGACTGCTTGCTCCTGGATTCCCACAGCTCAGAGCCTGTCCCATTCATGCAAACTTAATTTCTAACACTGACTTTTGCAGCCAAACTAGATAAATATTCTAGACTTCCCTGGTTTTGACCTGTAATTCTCTTCTGAATGCAGTGGTTTCGTAGAGAATTACTTTAACTGTAGTTACATCAGTGATGAGGGTGCAGGGCAGTCCTGTGTATGGTTGTATGTGTGCAAAAGAAAGGCAGACTGTGCTGTTGGGGGTGACTAGGCTGAGACTCTATTATCATCAAGCAAATTTTTGTGTGGCAATATCCTTTATCTCTAAGCAGATGAATACTGGACATGACTTTGAAGGTAGACCAGGTAACTATTACTCTTTACATATTTCATTGTTGGTTTATTTCCTGATCTCTACTGGGACAGGATGCTCTTCATCCTATGACCCAGCACAGTTTTTCTTATGTTTTAGCAGGTAATCTGCAGCTTTGTCTTCATTACAAAGATATGATGGCTGATGCACTGACTCCCAGAAAGAACTCAAGAGTGGCCACAAAGCTCAAATGCTTAAGCTTTCAGTGTTTAAGGATAAAAGTCTACATGATAATTGGGTTTGTTTTGTTGGAAAAGCAGTCTCTTGAATGTGTCCAGAAAGATAGACAGATGTTAATTTGAAGCTTAAAAACAAACAAACAAACAAACCAAACACTACATTATGTTTGTTTGCTTATTAGTTTGTGCTAATAAGTGGCTAATCATTTTCACAGAAAAAATTCAAAGTAGACTACTCTGCTGAACCATGGAAGGGGCATTCTAAAATAATACATACAAACTGTCTTTTTTTGGAATTCAGACTTTGAGTCCTCTGGGAATGCAGAATAGTGTTTGAGGGGAAGATGTTCCTATTAAAATGTAAATTTGTTAAAACAGTTGTTGTTATGACACTGTAATTAATTCTTGGATTAGATTGAATGAATGATCTGTAGGGAGAGGGTACACGTATTTGCAAATGTCCATCCTATAAGGAATAATTAGGAGGCCTTTTTGCATACAAAAAACTGCTAAGACCTACTTTGGCTGCTGGTATATCAAAACATTGATGTGGCTTATCTGTTACTTATCTCTGTCTAATGCTGCTGAATAACATTCTTCTCTAAATGTTTTCTATGTATTGTGCAGAAGACATAAATTTCAGATGAAAAGGGGAAATGGAACAAAAACATTAATTTATTTGTTTTCCTTAGGTATCTCAGTCTTTCTCAGGTGAAAACCTTTTATTAGATTGATTTCTCACATTACTGTATGTATCTCTGTGCATGCTAAAACCTTCTGAAGACCATTGAGGAAGGCTGTTGCTACTACATGTGATGCTAATTCAGAAATGCTGTGGAAACAGAAATGGCTACTCAGGATCATTTGAAACATGTGTTTACATTTTCTTCAACCTCTGTCCAGCCTCTTGTTCCTCAGTTTTTCCCAAGTTTCAAGCAAGCAGTAGTCTCCTGGTGACAGCATTCCTCACCAAGAACAATTCAAACTTAAACTATAATACTTTGTGATAGCTTATCTTCAACTTTGAAATGTATAGTAAGATAAACTTTTAACTACAGGTTACAAGGGCACAGAAGCAATGTCAGAATGCACTTAAGGTTGTTGACTTTTGACTGGCATAGTGCTCTCAAGAATAAAAACATTTGATCACTATGGTTTCCTTTCTGTCTATTTAATGGGTTACTTACAGATCTGTGTTTGTTCTTTTCCCAGATATTAGGATTAAAGAAGAGGATCCTGATCCAGAAGAGTGGCAGCTCAGTGGTGATTCTACACTGAATACTAATGATCTAACACATTTGAGAGTACAGGTTGTAGATGAGGAAGGGGACCAACCACATCAGGAGGGGAAAAGACTGCGACGAGTGGCATGTACATGTCCCAACTGCAAAGAAGGTGGTGGAAGGTATGTAAAGTTCAGTGTCACATCACACATTTAATGATGAAAAATGAATAATGGGCAAGAAAAAATGAGCTTTTGTTAACAGCAGTTATCTGCAGTGAGAGGAAATTACAGGCTTTTGCAAAGGAGACTATGCAATAAAGGACTACCACTTCCATTTTGGGGTTTGCAGATGAAAAAGCAGATTATTCCATCCTTTCTGAGTTACTCCTATGAGATCAGTTGAAAAAATCTGGAGTTAGATGTCACCTAGTACAAGTAAGGGGGATAGAATATTGCCCTAAAAATATGAAAATTAAATATTTTGGAATATGCACATCTGTAATTAGCTTCCTATCATATGTCAAGAACTTGATTAAATCCTGTGTTCCTGCATTTCCTCGGTGATTGAGCAGTTTTCCACAGTTTAATTGCTTTGGAGTGTTACAAAAATACAGTTTTCCTGGTTTTCTTATTCACTGGGTTCCTAGGAAAAACAAGGTTTGTATAGTATAGCAAGGTTTGTATAATATTTCTAAATAAAAAATTTTGAACTGTTTTCAGTCAAAATAAGTGAGACTTGAATAACAAAGAGGTACTAAGTTCCAATTCATTAAACTTCAGTGTTGCATTGGAACCTATGCTTTATTATTGTGCATCTCATTAAAATATTACTATTTTTTTGTTCTGAAGATTTTATTTTACTTCCAAACACTTATTTTGAATGCCTTGATTATGGATATGAAAGAGATAGGGTAATAAGCTGCCTTTTACGAGTGAAAATATTTAGTTGTGTTTGTGCTTGAGATAATTGTGCAGGGGCTTCTTTCCAATATGCTAAAATTTGTCCATTTTGATAACAGTTTCTTCACTAAAATGGAGATCTTTATTTATTTGGGAACTATAGTGTAAATTACTAAAATGTCTTTGAAGAGCCTCTCAGTGTCCAGTGGCGCTAAGAGTTCTAATAGCACTGGCTGAGTTATTTCTCTTGTCAAGTCTCTTGTCAGTTCCTGCTGCACATTCTAAATACCCGCCTTGCAAGCACAGGGAGGTGATATCTCAGGTAGCCGTGCTGAGTGAGCATTAAGTGTGTTGAAGAGAAAAAGACTCTGATACATTTACATCACCAGCAAAGGTGGTGATAATATCTGTGGGTTATGCAGCATCTTTGTCCATCAGATTCCTCTTGTTAAATTTCTATGTGTAGTTCACTGCAACATGGCACAGACATTTCTAAGTTGTTGGTGAACTCTGGCTCTGCTGTGAAAATCTGCCCAAAGTACACCCTGGGTTGAGATTTGTTTCATTTCAGGAGAAACTCTGGGAATGTGATTTGCACTGCATGTGCTCTTAGGAAACAGAGATTCCAGGTGTTTAATCTTCCTCATGCTCTATTCCAAACTACAGTGGTTTAATTTATAAATCTATACTGTAAAATCCTCTTCCTTCTGAGTGGAGTTGCTATAAAATGAAATTTGAAAGTTTCAGGCCATGAGAGAATCTTTTTGAGAGATGGTTTGGGAAGTCTGGAGAAGGGTGTAGTCTGTCTGAAAACTCAGATATGTGATTTTTGGGAAAGAGTTGAGGTAAGAGCTACGACAGAGTTAAGATAGATGAGAATCTGAAATCCCCTGTAAAGGAAGGCCTGGACACATCAAACATACAAAGTAACGAGGAAAAGTAGGACAAGAAGTCAGGATGTGAGAAGAATTAGAACTGGAAGAGAAACAGGATAATGAAGGAGACAATGGTGGGGAAACAGAAAAGAGTGAAAGTGCTTACAGTTGCTAGAGCAACTTTTCCACCAGAATGCAGAATTCCTTCAGAGTTTGGGAGAAAGGAATAAGCCCACTTGAAAAAATATTTGAGTGTTAATATTCCATAGCTGCTAGAGTTACCTGTTTATCCCTAGTGCTGGAATTCTGAATTTTGATTAGTCTTTCAACTCTGCTCGTGATTTGCAGAGTTTCAGATGGTAAAACATTTGCTTTTGTAAATTCTTTCAGATAGCATTCGTAATTCTTAAAGTGTTGTTAAAGTTGCAAAATTTAAAATCGGGCAAATGCTTAGTTAAGATATTTTGGGCAACTTTAACTTAATTCCTTGTGCATATACATTATCACTTGGTTTCAAATTACTTGATTGCATACTATTATTTTCAAATGGCATTGGTGCCGTTTGATGGATGGGATGGCTGACAGAGAATGAATCAGGGCTGTCTAATGATTATCACCTGCTTCACTTATTGCAGCAGCTGGGAGGTGTTTAGGGAACAAGACACAGGACTGCAGCAACAGGGCTCTGAAATTTTGGAGGTGTAGATCTATATACCCCACTTTTTCCACTGCAGAAGTACTGAGTTCATTGCTGTGAAGAACTTGATTGAGCAGACTATGAACATGTAGAGTACTCTGAGAAAATATGCTTCTACTACATTAACCTTGACGCCTCAAGCTGGTGCATGTTTGACAATTTTGGCCTTTATCTCTTTCTGCCTCATAGCTGGAGATACAAAGTGATTGCACTAGTTGAGGTTCACCATACCAAAATGTTAAGATGATAAGATAAAGCCATTAATGTTTTCTTAGAGACTGTGAGTGTTGTCTGTACCTATGATGAGGAATAAAAAAGCCCTGGAGAAATGAATGATTTTGTATTTAGCGTAGTACAGAAATAACATGTAACTATTAAAACAAGAAAAGTACTTTAAATCAGTGTGGAAAAGCTGAATAATGTTTCACTCAATTAATACTATTGCTCCTATGCTCTGAATGGAGAAGGAAAAGGAAAATGGCTTCACATATGCAGACTTCATCATAATTTCATTTATCATATAGTGTTTGTTTTGGTGTTTCTTGCTGCTTGCTCTGGATTCAGAGGCCAGTTGAGAAGTTCTTTCTGGTTTTTGTTGTTGGCTTTTGGAATTGAACTACATTGCAGTCTTCAAATTTGTACCAGTTTTGTGAAGTGGGAAGCCACTATCATCTTGGCCTTACTTGGTGGGAAGGGAAGAAGATGATGTATTAGATTTGTAAATTTATATCTTTTAGCCCCAAGCTTATATAATAAATGGGGAATAAGCAAGTGGACAGAGACACACTTGCCTCAAAGGATGACTCTGTTTCCAAATAGAATGTATTAGGCTTCTAGTTAAGGTGTCTGAAGTTAAGTAGAAAGTTTAGTTTCCTCTCAGTAGCACCTAGAGATTTCACCCTCCTAACAATTACATCTGGAATTGCATTGAGATATAGCTACTACTGTCTGATATATAGAGGAGCTGTGCTTCTGAGTACCACTGCAACTCTGTAACTCTAAAAACCACATTCTTCAAATAATTAATGAGTGTGTGTTTTAACCTTGAAATACTTAATGTTATTGCTGGAAATACTCTGAATATAAAGTCCAGTTTCTCAGTGGATGAAGGTGTTTCCTGCTGAAACTCTGGCAGTCTGCCTGGTTATTGAGAAACGTCATATCCAGTCTTCATAAAGCTAAAATGTACTATGGAAATACTTTAATATTTTTAGTTTTTAAACTCCACTCAAGGAGTAGGCTGGATTCACATACATCTATTCAGTGATGGTGGCTATTGGCCAGCAAGAAAGGCCTCTCAGCATCATGTGTTAGGGCATAGTGCCAGACTGTCACAGCTGCAAAGTGTCCAGAAAGAATTTGGCTTGTATCCTGTTAGTTTTAGAGTACACATGAAGCAAACATGCAGGTGCCCATATGAAGTTGTATAGAATAAATACACTTAGTTGCTAATTCACAGTAGTCTTATGAGTTTCATTCTGTGGACTCTTAACTTTCCCCTCACTTGGAACTTCAGAGTGTGCTAAGGAATTCTGTCAGCAGTTAGGCGAGGTGCTTACAATTGTGTCTTCTGTAACGGCTATGCACAGTAATGACCATGAGTTGAACCTTGGTTTCCTTCAGTCTAGACTTGAGGTGCAATGAAGCCATTTCAAATGATTGACCTAGAAATATTAACATTATTATGAGGGAATTTTGATGAAAAATTGAATTTTGATGAAAAATTGATTCCATCCAATTTTTGTACTATATCATGCCAAGTTACAAAATATTTGTACTAATTTATGTGGAGGGGAAGACATTAGGGTTTGTTTGGAGAAGACGTGAGGATAAAGTTCTTAGATGATTCTCCTGCTGCAACAGGATCAAAAGCCTTCTGGACTCTGCTTCTGCTTCTATTGAATTTTTCTGAAATCAAACCTTGTATTTGTCATGACAAATAATTAGTAGGTACAGGTGATGTTTTTATCTTTTGAGATAAAATGACTAATGAAACACTATGAAGATTGCTCTATATTAAGAATTTGTAGAAACATTTCCAAGGACTTAATGGGATTTTATCTCCTTTCTTTTCTGGACTGTCTGTAATGTTTTGGGTACATATGTGATTAGGTTGGAATCCCCTTTAGATACTGTGAGTTTCTAGAGTGAGTTCATTTTTGTGCATGTTCAGAAATGCTTGTGGCAATTGCTAGCTCCTTGAAGTATGTACACACTTTATCCTGAACCTTTGTTAGATGTAAATCAGAAGCTAAAGCACCCAGTTTAAAGAAAAAAATTGCCATGGGGAAGCAGCTGAAAATTGTATAATCAGTCATGGAGGATGGAGCACCCAAGACTGTAATTTCAGAGTCCACTTACGGTGTTCTAAGTTAATGTTGCTGATGAATAAGGTGGCCTGATGCCTGGCTGCATTTTTCAATCTCCTCCCTTGTACCAGCATTTACCATTCATATAGCTATGTTGTCAGCCAGACCTATTCCCTCAAGTGCCCCTTTCAGCAGTAGCAAACTCTTAAATTGGCTAAAATCAATCATGATGCCCTGCACTGGCCAGACTGATCTCTTTCTCTGGGTCTATCGCTTGTGATTTGATTAAAAAAATAAATTAGGCTGTCGTATCAGGTGCTTCCCCTGGTCACCTGCCATTTCAGTGAGACAGCATCTTAAAATAAGCATCAAGCTTAGTCTGGATTATATGATCTGTGAATTCTGTGTTCATTGTGATGGATTTCTGTTTTTTAACTGGAAAACCAAGGAATTCATTTAAACGTCAGTAAGAACAGCTTTCACCTCTTTTAGTGAAAGCATTCAGGTTAGTCTGCTTGCCTTCAAATCCCAAACTGATTCTCAGGTTTCCCCGAGATGCCAGAAGTCCCATCTGTTCTCTACTCAGTTGCCAGAATCTCCAGTGTCCATTTTGGCAGTTGCAGTACTTTGTGTTTTTCTTTGCCAAAACTATCTTTGATATGGTAAAAGCCTGAAACTCTGAGAAGTGTAAAATAGGGACACTTCAGCATCAAAGTGGTACAAACTGCTGTAATAACTGTATTTCCAACTTCATGTACATGCATGCTTCTTAAAGATTATGCTTCTATCGCATACATTTCACACACAGCTGAATTTATCATTTTCTGTGGAGCTGGGATGGCCTTATAGAATTTGTTTCCAGCTCCTTATGAAGTGTTCTGGAATCCAGTTGTATTGGAAACAAGAACATGAAGTTTCTTGGGTTGGTTTGCAGATCTGTTGTGGTATATGTAGCCCCATGTATGTATATGACCAGTATTTTGGAGGAATGTATTAGAATTAATAACTTCTCTCTCTCTCTCTCTCTTTTTTTCTTCTTTTTTAAACAGAGGCTCCAACTTGGGAAAAAAGAAGCAACACATTTGTCACATACCAGGATGTGGCAAAGTATATGGGAAGACCTCACATTTGAGAGCTCATCTCCGCTGGCATTCTGGAGAGCGTCCATTTGTTTGTAATTGGATGTTCTGTGGCAAAAGGTTCACTCGCAGCGATGAGCTCCAGCGACACCGAAGAACGCACACAGGTTTCCAGTCTTTGATTCTGGTGTATTTAGCTAAAGGAGTGATATGGACTGAGCTTGGATAAATAACTTTTAAGAGGAGAACAAATCTTTGAATTGGATTGATTTTAAGGCAGTGTGATTTTTCTAAAATCAGCTAAATCTTATTTATACACTTGGGAATCTCTGGTAGGTCTGAGGAGAAAACACACGCCTCTTGATTCAGAACTGACATTTAAGCTGATGTTTAATGTAGCTTAATCAGGATACTTTGATTCAGGCTCAGAAATGCATTTCATTTGTTTGAACCAAATTATAACTCTTTTCCTATCTTAAAACTTCAGTAAGAACAAAAGAGAACTAGGTGGCCTGGGGATTAGATATCATTCCTATAATCAATGAAGAGCATATGATGGTGCAGCATTCTACACCTTTTAGTTTCATGGTCAGACCACTGATTAGGAACTTCAGGTTCACATTTCTCCTTCTGTCTAATACAAAGAAAAGGAATTAATGTAGATACTCCACCTTATCAAGGAGCACTTAGTTTAAAATCTGTTGTTTGTTTTATCTGTTTTCTTACAAACTATATTCATATTTGCATTCAACAGGGTGTTTACCTTTTAAAATCATATTGGAAAAACCTGTAGATAGATAATTTTTGTGTTTATCAGCATTTACGTTGCTTAGAAAAATGTATTTGGATGTCTGCGAAAAATATTCCATGTTGTTCTTAGTGGTGTGCTTTTGTGTAGACATTTTGGATGCTAAATCCAAGCTGGTTACAGTTTGTCTGGACGGACAGACTGATGGTTTTTAAAAATGGTAAGTTGAATGATCCAGTTCAGAGGATGTGGTTAATCCTAGTGTACCTGCCTGCCAGTAAAATGTAGGGAACTGCAGGGATCTATCCTTTGACTTCTTATAAGATTTTTATCATTGACCTGGAGGAATCAACAGAATTCTTCTGTTAACCTTCTTAGGTTTGTGGATGACCCCAAACTGGGGTGACCAGTCAATGCACTTGATGGCAAGGCTGCTATTCAGAGAGATGGAGACTGAAGGAATGGGTTGACAGGAATCCTAGGAAATTCAGCAAGAACAGTGACAAAGTACTGCACCTGGGATGGAATTAACACTTAGGATAACGCAGGCTAAGCATGGAGAGGTTGGAAACAGCTCTTCTGAAAAGTACCTGGGAGTCTTGATAGACAAGTAGAACATGGTCAAAGGCCAGCAGCAATGATACCCAGAGCTGTATCAACAGAAACAAGTACCCTGATCACAGGGATTGTTCCCTTCTTCTGTTAGTCTGCATCTAGAATATGGCATCTAGTTTTCAGCACCCACTATAAGAAAGACATTGATGACAGGATTGAGTCTTCTCTGTCCACCATTTGGTAGGTTTTGTTCTCCTAGAAGTTATTTATTGGTAATAATTGCAGTGAGACTTAGTAGCCTGAGGATATGAGATGGCTATATTCTCTAGCATGCCTGAAAGATCTCTCCAAGCTCAGTGACACACAGAAAATTAAATCAGTTCTTATATAAATTGTATGGGATTTGTATGGGTGTCAAGAAATGTAACACACAAGTTTATGATGTTCAATCACTTTCTCCCTCAGTATAATTCTTGTTAGAATTCTGACTCTAAAAAGCATTAAGTTTAATTTTAAGTGTTCTTGATTATTTTTTTTTCTTTCTTTGATAGGTGAGAAGAAATTTGTCTGTCCAGAATGTTCAAAACGCTTTATGAGAAGTGACCATCTTGCCAAACACATTAAAACACATCAGAATAAAAAAGGTATTCACTCTAGCAGTACAGTGCTGGCATCAGTAGAAGCAACATCTGATGATACTTTGATTACTGCAGGAGGAACAACACTTATCCTTGCAAATATTCAACAAGGTTCTGTTTCAGGAATAGGAACTGTTAACACATCTGGCACCAGCAATCAGGATATTCTTACCAACACTGAAATACCTTTACAGCTTGTCACAGTTTCGGGAAACGAGACAATGGAGTAAATATTACACAAGATACCTATTAATTGTGGTTATTTTTATACAGTAGTGAGAAGAATATTGTTCCTAAGTTCTTAGATATCTTTTTATTGATGTGCAAAAATTTTTGGATTGACAGTAACTTGGTTATACATGACACTGAAATGCCTTACTTTGTATGATATTCCATAGTATATTAAAATGGTAAAATTGCATGGGTTTTGTAGGTACTTTTGGAATCTAGAAGAGAAGAAATTTTACCAAGTTATATTAAAAAAAAAAAAAAAAAAAGAATTTAACGATGGAAATGGTAGTCTAACCAAATGCATCAATCCTGTGTGGTTTAGTGTAAAAAAAATGAGAACATGTTGGTATTTATCTATTGTAAGATAAAAGAAGTTGATGGGTGAAAAGAAATCACATTATGATAAAAGAAATTTTGTAATTTTCTTGATGACTGGAATTTTTATTATGCATAACTGACAAATCAAGTTTCCAAGCAAATGTTACATAGTGTAGGCTTTACTTAGCTCATCAACTTGTCATTTTGAAGCTAATTATTTTAATTAGGTTAACTATGTACAATATTTTAAGCATTACTCTTGTAAGATTTTGCAAACTACATTTTAACATGGAACTCTAGGGATAGTCACCTTTTAAATCCTATTGAAAAGCCATGTTTAAGATTTAATTTGCCAAAATGATGTCTTGTTAATATTCTTTCAATAACCAAGGTGGGCAATATAACCAATGTTTAAAAAGCTTAAAATGTTAAGAAAAATAAATATGTATAGGTTGAAGCATTTGGGTGGTAAGGCAGATGTTATAGTGAAGTATATCCCTTCTTTTGAACATTGGAGGACCAAAAATAAGGTGTATTGCGTCTCAGCAGTGATTTTTATCGAATCTTTTTCCAAAAAAACCATCTGTATGGCAGGGCCTTAAAAGCCATCATGTAAATTACCAGTAAAATATAACATATGCAAATACAAAAGAAAAATCACTTCCATATTGACAGTACTCCCAAACATATGGGTATAGTCATAGTGAACTAGGGGGGTTATGAGGTTTTTGTTTGTTTGTTGTTTAGTTTTTGGTTAGTCAATCTGCATTTAAATATCAGCCATCTTTCCTTTTTTGCTTCTTCCCTTAAAAATTGTATGTATCCAGTACATTTAACTGATAAACATATATGTTTTTTATTATGCTGAATTTTCTTTTTATTTTTTAATTACTGTTTATATTTTCAATTATAGAAAATGTACAAAATGAAGTTATATAGCCAGTCTGTAAGTGCTATACCATTTTCAAAAAATGTACAACAATAATTACTGCAGTTCACCTATTTACAAACATTTGGAAATCTGTTCATTTGTTATTCTTAAAACCACCTCAAATTTAAAGGCTACCTTATTGTACGTTTAAAGTGTATTATAACAGTGTGGTAGTTAATAAAACACTATTTTTTTTTCTTTTGACTTGAGTTTACTGTGCTTCTTGTTAACTAACAAGGTGTAATTTAATAATGTGTCTTAAAAGCCTGAGATGTTTTATTATTTTGCAGTAGGTGGTGGGAAGCAGAAACGTGTTTTCTTTCCCTATGGACACAGAGATGGTAATTTTCCACCTCCTCGCTCACAAACCCCCATGTGTACGTGCATGGACACAAATGTGCTGTGTTGGTGTAGTGGGGATGTTTTGCTCTCATGTTGAGCAGGGCATGAAGAATATGTAGGCCCCATCCTATAGGCTGTGTTAAAGTCCTCTGACACATGGAGTGTTAATGAGGAGCTGTGACTAAGTGAGAACTATGAGATTAAGGAGAGTAATGGGTGTATATAATGCTCTAATGACAGTGAAAAGCTTTTATTTCTGAGATCTAAAGTTTTGGAGTATCAAATGACAGAGGACAGACCAGGATAATTTAGGATAAACCAGGCACAGTTCAGCCTAGAAAAATGAAAACTGGAAGTCATGTAGGAAAGATTTTCTGAATTTGCAATTAGGTGGAAAAAAAATTAATGCAAATCTTTTAGAGATTCAGAGCAACAGGAATTGACAGGTACAGAGAAAAGGGAGTTAATTCAGCATCAGTTTAATTGTCTGTTTAATAAAATGAAAGGATGAAATTGGTTGGGATGAGAGCAGCAGCTTTAGGGAAGACAGTTCTGCTTAGACTTGCAGTGTTCCGTGGATGTTGTCAATATATTAACATGCTCTGAATCCGCTTCCTTTAGGCAGGTGGATGGGCTTGGTTTTCAAAAGCTGTTGTAGTGTACAGAGCATATTAATATGTTTCTAATACTTGGGTTCTGTTTCTCATCTCTTAGCCATAAGTGGCTGCATTAATGCATTATTTTATGTGGGAGGGAAGAGGGCTATTTCCTTATTCAAACTGCTTTTCACAAGTTTTATGGAATGACACTTTTACTGATGTTCATATGTGGATGAAGCTGTTTTGGTGTCAAGGGTTTTGATGCCTCATTACTGAAGATGAGACTGCTTTATTTCTCAGAGTTTTTATGTTCACTAAATCAAGTGGTTACTTAGTGTTTAGGTAGCACATTTTATAAAAAGCTATGTTGTTGTTAAGCTTCAGAAGGTAGATGTTTTGGTAGAAACTAACTCTGGAAGTCTCATGGAAAGCCTGCAGGTAAAGGACCTAATGGCTCACAGCCATAGTGTTTGTGTTGTGGGATAGTATTTTCTGAAAGCTCCCTGCTCACCTCTAGGGCAAAGATTCATGAGCCCAAGATCTTTGGTGTATCTAGGATTGTTGCTACCTCCTGGCCTTTTTTCTGGTCCTCTAGGCATTCACGTGATACTAAGACAAAAGTGTGCATTTTGTAGAATGCTTTCCAGTTCTTCATGAGTTCCTGACAATGGTTGCTTGGTGTGCTTCTTGCTTCTTACTGGTACAGTCTTACATTTTACATACTTATTTTCATGTCAGGCTTCTCACTTGTTTGGTTTCTTGGTAAGGTAGCCTTTAGATCCTTGGTTGGTTTTTATCTCTTACAGTCTTCTGTAATCACTAAATAAGAAGATCTTAAAACTGGGTCTGCCAGAGAGCATGAGTATGAGAGCATCCTGTATTACCAATTTCAGTGATTCAACTTTCAGTAAGTACAAGGCCTGTACATACACTTGCTATAATCTCAGTATTTTGTTCATTCCTGAATGAACTAATGGTTTGATCCTTGCAAGTTGCAAACTAACACTGATTCTTGCAGAAAACAAGAGCTTTTAATCATTGTTAATTACCAGGTCAAGGAGCAATAATGACTAAGGACAGTATCATCATCACTGAAAGGCTTGTGAGGAGCCAGATTTCTGGCTGATTATGCAGATTATGCAGATTTTCTTCTGACAAGGGACTCTGCAGAGCACTTTTTTGGGCTTTTCTAAAAAAGAAATATCAGGCCTTAGTTTTAGGCATTTTGGGCAGCTGGAATCAGGAAGATAAGCCTTGCCAATGGCTTCAGGAAAGCTCTGATATGTTCTCTCAAAGTTGCTCTGAGTGCTGGGGAATGAAGGAATGGAGTTAATAGTCACCTGTCAAGAGTGGGTCTTGCTTTCTTTAGGTAAGAGCTAATGAACAGCCGGCTGTCTTTCCTCAGATTTTTACCACTACCATTAACACCAGGTGTGTAGGGCATGTACTGTAAAAAAGGACAGAGGATGACATGGCTGACTTAACTAGACAGGAATAGAGCCATTTTTCACAACAGGAGTACTAGTGGTTGGCATCAGGTTGTTCTGTGCTCTAGTTTCTAAAAGATTGTATCAAAAGGAAGCGTTTTTTACAAGCCATTTTACATATAATTCCTTCTTTCATCTTGGAACTAAGGAAAAAGAAAGCCATTTCTGACTCAAAACAGCGTGTCTGTAATTCCAGAGCTCACTTTGTCATCTTGACATTGTACAAGCCTCTATTTGGACCAGTTGGTACCCTTCTCAAGCCTTATTATTGTGGAGCTGGCAGAAAATGCTATGGAAATTACCTGCAAGGAAATAACCTTCCCTCCCCAGCTATACCTTCTCTTGTGTCAGAAGACTCAGTTACACAGATTCTGAGCTCAACATGAGATGGACACCACCAGGAAAAGGTTCCAAAGCAAGATTTAGAACTATTGGTTGCTTGAGCACTGCTTTTCTTATGGCCTCCAAAAGTTCAAGTCTTGACCATGCTCCTGGCATGCCTACAGATATAACAAAATTTACTTCTGTATATACCTTGCAACATAGCTGCATTTGCTACAAAATTTGTTGAAGAACAATAGCTTCACAAGGATTATAGGATGACAGATCACCATAGCAAATAATTTTCAAACAGCAAAAATTTGTTCATAAGTGGTATCACATAATCCAACACAGCTTTCTCTGTAAAGGTCTTTCAGGTAAGAATCATGTGGCCCCTGACAAGAAAAGAACCATTGAGTTGAGTAACAGACATGGACAAAATATTGCTGAAATTTCATGTTATCTAAAGGAGTTCCTGACTTTCACATATACTGGGTAACCCACCTATGCACGTTCTTAAGTTCTATGTTTCTGTGGAACCTACTCCTCTATGTAAAGTAATCACAGAATTTTATTTATCATTTATGCACAAACACTACAAATGGCTACTTCATCACAGTTGCTTTCTAATTGGATGTTTTTCTTCCATCAGGATTTTTGATTTGACAGACAAACACCAGAAAATGTAACAGAGGAAAAGACACCAGATTTGCAGGGAAAATCAATGGGATTCTGTTAATGTAATTACCCTGTGATGGAGGGATCATGATGATGTTAGGTGGGACTGTTCTATTTACTGCTTAAATTGATTTTTGATTTCTGTCCTCTGTCTAGGCCATTGCATGAGTCATTATCAGTATCTCAAGAAAGTAGTAGAATACAAAAAAGATTGCTTCTGCCATTGTTGTTTTGGAGAGTTTAATTCTGTCAGCCATTCTTCACTCTAGAAGAAGGTACTAGACTGTGATTCTAGTACTACAAATGGCACTGCTGGAGGGTTTAGTGGTGAAAACTATGGATCTGAAAGGGTAGTAGCCATGTCTTATATTGTTAGCTTGGCTGCAACCTGCACTGGGACCTACTTTTCTGAGCTTCTGCTATTTCTATTGTACTCTTTGCCTGTTTCTGAGGTGTTGAGCACAAGCTAATCTGGCACAGCTGTATCCCCGAGTATGTAAACACTGGCTCTCTGTTGGGACCTCAGCTATAGCCTTGCATAAAGAAACATGTAATATACAAGTGTGGTTGAAAGAAGCAGACACAGGGCTGTCACACTTTTCAAGAGCAGCATGGGGGAGCAGCATAAGAAGACCTGAGGTATGTGACTTGGTAAAAAGCAGCTTCTGCCAGACACCGAACAAGCAGGTAAGAAAAGAGTGTTCTTGTGGGCTGGTAGGAAGATTTGTGAGCATGAGGACAAAGTGAGGATGGTGGGAACAGTTGGGTTGGATAAGTTACTTGGAGTATGGTTGCAGAACGCTGTGGAGACAAACAATAGTAAGAATTAATATAGTTTATGGATCCTAATCTCTGGTATTCTAGTGAAACCTTCTGGAGTATGGGTTCCAGACAAGTGTGACTGCAGCCATTTGGGGGGGCTGTTAATGAGTCAGACAAGATGCAATAAAGCAAGGAAAGGGGACTCAAAAAAATTAATTGAGAGCTGCATAAATTTTTTTTACATTCATGATGCTTTCATAGCAGACCTTAATGGTTTTTGATTCTTTACTGACCTGTGCACTTGTCTGTCTTGTAATTTTCCTGCTAAGTCATAGATACCATAATCCAGCAGAAGCCCACATGCTAGACTGAGATTTGCCATAGTATGCACTATTTCTTGAGGGCTAATGAAACTTGTACCTGGAAATGTGCACTACTATAGGTGATTTATGATGGAGAAAACCAGATATGCATTGAAGCTTGAACTGCGCTGCTTCAGCCACATTTTGGCTGGATCCTTTTATTTGGGGTACAAGGATATTGTGTCTATCTTAGGAACTAAGTACAGGAGAATGGGTTGAGCCTGTGGCAGCATTAGGCTTGTTTGCCTCACTTCTGTGGCTCTTTTGCATGTTGGTTTTATTTATTGTCTGAGGAAAAGGTCGTTTCTCGGTTACCCAGGCCCACAGGCCTTGTTTCTCTGCTATGGTGAGGGCCCTGGCAGCCGCCCTGGCACGCTCCAGGCCCCACAGGATGCTGGTGGCGAGCACAGGGCCCACAGCCCCACAGACTCCCCAGACCTCATGGCCCCACAGCCCCTCAGACCCCACAGTTCCACAGACCCCATTGTCCCTCAGATCCTATGGCCTCAAAGCCCCACAGACCCCATGGCCCCTCAGTCCCTCAGACCCCACGGTCCCACAGACCCCATGGCCCCTCAGACCCTATGGCCTCGAAGCCCCACAAGTCCCACAGGCTCCACAGCCCTATAGCACTGCGGCTGCCGCAGGCCTGTGCGCACAAACAGCACATGCAGCACACCTTGAGTATCATTATGGCTTTTGGGGAGCATCCCAAGGGCTGCCCAGGTCCTGCTGAGAAGGAAAAGGACAAACAGGAGCAGGCATGGGCAGGGTGTAACCGTGTGGTGTTGGTGGCCT
The DNA here is from genome assembly GCF_027579445.1 of Ammospiza nelsoni. Classification (NCBI taxonomy): domain Eukaryota; kingdom Metazoa; phylum Chordata; class Aves; order Passeriformes; family Passerellidae; genus Ammospiza; species Ammospiza nelsoni. Next base: position 19,146,247 of record NC_080639.1, read on the forward strand.
TTGTTTTTAGTGGTGTTTTGCCATTGTGCTGCCATGCCAGTGAGACATGAGGCAGTGCCATAGGCAGCCTCGTGTTCCTGACGTACATCCAGAGCTCTGTGTGGGGATATTTGTGCCAAAGCTGCCATCTGAGGTAATGGGATTTCATCGTAATTTTTCCATGTACATTTTTACTGTTTTTACTGCTGTTTTTACTACATGTAATGTGTCCTAAACACATAATTATTTAATAGCTTCCAAAGGAGCTATTCAAGTTTTTTTTTCTGTAAAAAAGACACCTTTTAAAATGATATGAATTCTTACTGTAATTTTGGGTCTTTCCTTACATTTCTTACAACCAAAAAGGCCTCCCCAGTCAGTATTTACTTGAAGAATTAAAATAGTTCAATTTTCAGCTGCACTAATTAGCTTTTTATGGGACAATTTTGTATTTGCTTGTCAGAGATTTGGAGTGAGGGGTGTTTTCCAGCTTCCCTGAAAGTCTTAACAAGTCTTCAGAGGTAGAAGTAGCTATAAAAAATATTTCAAATGCAGGAGGATTGAAGAATGTGGCAAATTTTACAGTTTTCCTGTTCAGTACACGTACAATACTGAAAACTAGTGAGTGGAAGTAATCATGGTCAGCTCAAACTTCAGGAGCAGAGTGAGGGAGGTGAGCTGTCACCTTCCAGTGTTAATCCCCTCACTGCCTTAGTTTTCAGCCTCCTTTAATGCTTGTCTCTTCTGCAGCTCTCCAAATTTCTTAGAAGCCTCTTTGTTCCTCTTGCCTCCTCAAGCAAGAGCAACAGATGTTTCCTGTCTGTTTCTGGAAGGCAGAGAGCTTTGTGGTAGAAATGGTCAAAACTTTGTTCTGTCCTGCTTATGAGTGAGACTGTGGGTTAAAAAACAAACTGAGCACCCTGTTCTTGAATGCTGAATGTGTAAAAAGGGGGCAGAAGTAACTGGCCTGATGTCACTTCAAGGGATCTTTACATCTGGGAATGTTAAGGTAAAAAAAGCTATTTGTGAATTTCTCTTGTCCAGTCATTGCATAGGTTTCAAAATTTGTTCAAGACTGCATTATCCCATCTGTATAATTTCATGCAATAAAACCTATACAAGTAAAGTCTCACTTCTATGAAAATATGTAATTAAGTTTAGAAATTTGTAAATAATTTATTGCTTAAACACAAGTTATATCTTTTTGTTTTGGTATGTTTTATGACAAAAGTCATAAAGGGTTTGCCACATTAAAGCTTAGTTCAGCATTACACCACAAAAAGTAAGTCAGGTGAAACACTCTTATTATTTTGAGTGAGGGCTCTAAATTTTTGCTCAATGTTCATGACTTTTCTCATACTTTAGAAACAGACTAGTTTTAAAATTGAGCACCAAACATTGTAAGAAGATTGTAGATTTCAGAACCAGAGCATGAAAGCAGTTGTGAAGGATTACAACAATTTTTTAAAAATTAATAGTTATCTAAGTTATTAAAAAATTACCACCAACCCTCCCCCCGACTTGGCATGTCAAATATAAACAGTTTGCAATCTGAATGTTTAAAGACTGGTGTGTGCATGCAAAATGTGATTTGTTTTTTAAGTGCAGTGTTCAGTACATATTAGTGATCCCTGCAATTTAAACTGACATTTCTCTTTGAGTATGTTTTAACCTGTGCTTAATCTGAGGAACACTTGATGTAGCATAACTGGAAAATGCCACAGAGGCCAAAAGTTTTCTTTTCTTTTCTCATTTAGTTTCTGTTTGACAGCACACTTTTTGATATGTCCATTTAGTGCGTGAAGATTACTTGTGCATAGCAGGCAAATGAAATATGAATTTACAATCCCAAGACTTGAAAATGTATTTGAGGATTGTGACGTAATGGGGCTTTGTTGTTTATCAGTGCTTGTTAACTAAGATCCCTATTTATTGAAGCATGGAAGTTTTGTATGTGCTAAGGAAGAAAAATGGAAAGGTCCCTGACAAGATACAACCCTGAGCTAGGAGTACAAACTTTCCTGATTCTCTTCAGCCAGGTAAGCATAAATACTTGCATGAAACTGTTAAACTTTTTGGTTCTATTCTCTCTCATTCTTTTCATTTCAAGAAAGACTACAGAAGGCATGCTAATGGCAGTCTTAAACATCTATACAGTTACTTCATTTGATCTCAAGGATTGTCTTAAACATCTATACAGTTACTTCATTTGATCTCAAGGATTGTGGTGGAATCTTATCCCCCTGGATGTTTAGGAGATGCAGAATTTCATTCAAGGTGTTTATTAATTTGAGACAGCTGCTTTAATGGAAGCATCTGTCACGTTTGGATCAGAAGTATACTGTTTCTGACAGTCATCTCTTTTCTTAATATTTTATTTCTCTCTCTCTTCCTTATTATTTATTTTCCCTAACTTTTATCTCTCAAGAGTCCTGTCTTTTCTCCCTCCCTGTTGTAGAAAGTATAAAGAGGATATTATTTTAGTCTTTCTGAGGAATTTTTAGATCTTACACATAAAAAACTTTGTACAGTGCATTATTGACTTTTGCTAGATTCCTTTTGATAAAATTTCTGCTGTTACCATCCAGAACTTCAAATTGTGGAGCAGTTGTCCTTCCGTTTTAAAAGACTTTTGAACCTCAGAATATGACATGAACATGTGACCATATTTGAGAATATCGTGGTTCAGAATTTGGGGTTTGCTCTACTGAAAAACCAAGTGTCCTTCTGAAAAATCAGCATTCATCTCAGGCCAAGCTTGGCTCTCTAAGTATTCAGCTGTATAAAATGGCCATTAATTTGAAAGTTGTGCCCACCTATGAAAAAAGAGATGTCTTTGACTGCTATAAATGTTATGGCTGGAAATCTGTTAAATAAATAAAGCTGCATAGAGGAGCAGAGGAGTACTGGCTACAAAGGCAGCCCAAAACCTGTGAGCTACCAGCTTAGAGATCTGCTAATTACTGTTGCAGAATGGGACTGTTTCTGAAACTATAAAAGCACAATTAAAGGTACAGCAAGCAAATAATAGCTTCAGTACTCTTTATGGAAATAAAATAATGCTGAAATGGAGGCTTTTATATCTACACAGAAGGGAATGAAAAATCAGGAGAATATAGAAGGATACCAAAACTCTTAATTCAGTTTGAAGGAAATCGTACAAGAATCATAGGCTCCCCTGATTGAAAGAAGGAAAAATGTTTCCTTTCCAAAAGAATATTATGTGGCTATTTAGAAAGAAAAATAAAGTAATTTTGTCTATTATTTTGAATTTCTTATATAATAGGGTTTTTGATTTTCTATTTTTTTCATCCTGTCTCTTAGATTCAATTATGTTCTGACTTCCTCATACTCAATTTGGCCTTGCTAGAAAAAAGTTAAATGGTATGGTCAGCCCACACATCTATTACAGAGATTCACTTAGACTGGAGTAGAGGCAGGTAGAAAAAAATTCTTCTGACTAAACCTTTTTGGGACATAACATAATGGACCTTGAAATAAAAGGTGGAGCTTCCTAAAAAATGGTGTTTCTTCCAAGACCACTGATGGAGGGGAATGCTTACATTACAAGAGAAAAAATATAGCAGCTTTGGCAGCAAAAATTGAGAAAAGAAGCTGATGGAAACAAATTGCTAGATGAAATAAAAAATATTTGGCAAAGAAGCAGAGGAACACAGATTCTGAAACAGCCCTCAAACAGCTTACTATCCTTAGAGGCCAATTAAACCTGAATCAGTCAGGAAAGACAGAAAGAGCCCACTGCAAGCTTAATGAAAATTTATATCAGGCAAAATAAAGCCCTGAGATTATTGTCATATAAGGTGTAGAATGCTAAGAGAAACAAGCTAGCTTGGCTATTAATGATACCAGAGTGGTATTTACATTTAAAACAAAATACATTTGTAATGTCTTTGAAGGTTTTATGTGTTCATCTGTATGCTAACAAAAAATCAGCTCCAGCTGACAAAATATTTTATGTAATGAAGCAAATATGCCCCCAGGTTCCAGCTGCCCAAATCACCATTTGAAGCTATCTGAGTAAGAAAGAAATTAGCAAATATCTTCAGAAAATTGCTAGCCAGCTTAGAGATTGTGTCTTTTAAATACTTCTAAACACCTTTCTTAGCAACTTTTAAAGACTGATTGGCTTTTGCTTTTGGTAGCTGATGCATTGCTTAGCAAGTGCTGGCTGAGGCAAATCTGTTAAATGTCATTGTTGTACATTATAGTGGAAGGATTTAATCACTGACAAAGACACAGGTTAGAGTAAGGTCACCAGTTACTCAAAAAATAGATAAAGTTATGTCTCTTGCTCTGTCTCTTGTCCCCGTGCCTTGGATCTCTGGCAGCCATTTAGAGGTGTGGCAATTGAAGGCCATTTTACTGGCATACCACTTTATAGAAAAAGAAGCTTCAGTAGGAAACTTGTGTTTTCATTTTCCCCTATAAGTCTCCCTAAAGGGTCAAATACAAAAATAAATTGGAGAGATTTGTAACTCAGAGTTAAAATCAATACTTCTCAAATTTCCACTCTTCAGACATATAATTTTAGCATCTTCAAATGAAGCATATACCAAACCTCTGGTGACCACCATCTTAGCTGTCTTGAAAGTGAGTTGTGTTCTGGGTTGACAGACACCACTGCCTCTCTTCTTTCACAGGGTGCTCCTATCGTAGTGAAAAGTTTCAGATGGACCCTGAATTTATAAAACTTAAGAGGCAAGATCTAAACTCCCCAAATTACAAAAGGGAACAAAGGAGTAATTTATATTTGATCTAGAAATAAACATCCGAATTATATTCCATTTCACATTGTTTAGTTTTCTTAAGGGCAGAGAAAAACCAATGGATATAGGCTCAGTAGAGAAGATTAGTCCTCATCCACAGGATTTTTTTTGTTTTTTGCATAGGATTTCCCATATTTGCCTTCAAAATTCAATGGCAAAATTTTGAAACATTTCTGAACCAATTTCTGCATGCTTTAGGGTAATCCATTTTATTCTTCTTTCTCTATATCTATCTGTTGAAGTACTTCCTATGGATATAAAATGTTGTAATTGCTTTTCATGCTCTACAGTTTCTGATTCCCTTACAAGTAATATATAATTTAAAATATTTTTAAAAATTGAGAATGTAGATATCTATCACTGTATACAAATTTTAAAAGTTAGCATTTGACTGAATTTTGCTGTTTATTTCTCTGCAATAAAAACTGCTATTCCAATAATTTTTACTTATTGGTTGATAAGGACTCAATTACATGAAAGTTCAGATGTAGGCCCAAGTGCACTTTATCCTCCTGTTAGGATGTCTGATAATCACCACAACCTTGTTGTTCCTTGTAAATGAGGCTGTTTCTCAAAATGTCTTAAGTCCTTATAGAGAGCACTGAATCAGCTTCCTCCTTTTGACAGCTGGCTTGCCTTGTGTAAATACCTCCAGTAAGGTGCACATCAATGCAATCCCTCATGGATATGTTCACTGCAGCCCCAAGTGCTTCTTTCCATGTGTAAGCATTTGAGAGTACCTTGGTCCTGCAATGAGATATATCAGCTAATGACTTTGTAATGTGTCCTGTCACAAAACAGACCAGGAATTGAGCATGCAGACTATGAATTGACTCTTCATATGTGAGCAGCTGGAGTGCAAGATGGGTTTAAATGCATGCTACCATGTTATCCTCATATCTGTGCAGTCATTGTAGACCTCCTGCTGCTGAGAGGTTTCTTTCAGAAATGTGAGCATTTTACCCCCATCATCTCCCTAAATTATGGCCCTGCATTTGATTTACTGACAGATTCCACTTGAACTGAAACAGTTACAATGGCTGGCCACACACAGTACCTGAGGATGTGAAAATACATTTTGAAAAGCAGCAAAGTAAAGCAACACTCTTGAAGAATTAATGACAGCAAGAACTTATTTACCCTTTCCCCAAGAAGAGGTAACCACAGATGGAGCCGAAGAACAAGTACTCATTCTTGATACTGTGTCTGGTTATGAGTATGACAAGAAGACACATATGAAATCCTCATAATATTTTTTTGTTTAGTTTAGTGAAATAAAAATAAGGCTTTCTTTTGTTTTTAGAAAGAAACTGTAGGGTTTTTTGCATGACTTTGTTCTCATGATGGCCAGTAACACATGGCAACAGTTCTAAGGCTGTATCTGCTTTTTGTACATTTACCAACGCAGCAGTTCTCCGACAGAACTAGAATAAGGGCATTTATATCCATATATATATATGAAAAGTATGGAAAGAGTATATATATAAAACTTGGGTGGCAAGGAATAATTTTGTTCCTGAGATATAAATTTGAAAGGGAAATTCTTAAGGCCTGTTTATCATTTATTTTTATGTTCTCATTAGAATTAAAATACCAAGTGATTGCAAAATATTCAGATCCAGAAGAGATCGTTATTTTTATCTTATTCACCCCTCCAGAATTCCCATGCTTGAATTCAAAGGAAGAAGATCCCAATCTGGGGATTTTTTATTTTTTTTACTCTGCAATCTAAACAGTTCACCTTTTCTCTTAGGCCTCATCACAGAGTTACATGAAGACCGTGACACAAAATTCTTTTGGAGAAACAAAGATGCAGAGGAAGACAGTGAGTATTTAGTAAAGGGAAGCAAGGGTTAAGGCCTGGAACTGCAGAACAGCTGGAATATGTTAGTTTTACAGGAAGTCAGCCTGGAGAGGGAGTGTGAACTGCCAGCAGGTGGCTGGGAATGGCTGGATAAGGAAGTGGTGGGACTGGAAGAGAGCTCTGCCTCTCACTGAGATGATTCAGCCAATTTCAGCCTGTTTTTCTTTGTAACAGGGGACTTTTGTCAAAGCCCATTACAGTAAATTTAGCATTTCCTTTAAATGTAACAGGTTCTGAATCTAACCCTGCTTGTTTTGACAGTTTTTGTTCGCCCTGCCTCTTAAAGCTTTACCTTGTTCTTTCTCAGGTGAGGAAGAAAAAGCTGGTTGGTTGCTAGACAGGCTTCAAAGGGTGATTCACTCATGTGTCCCTTAGAGAAACTGCCTCCAGATCAAGCAGACACTGTTTTGTTAAGAGGAGCTGCAGCAGACAAGTGTGGGAAGAAGGGTCTGCTGGGGTTTCTCTCCCTTCTGCAGCAAGCAAAGTTATGCTGACAGAGACAGCTGCTCTTACCACAGTGATGCTTTGCTGTGGTTTGCAGGACTGGTCTGTGTCCTCCAGAAGTCCTAATCATGTTTTGCTGTGGGTGGCACTGTACAAACACAAGAAGCTGGCCCTGCTCCAAACACCTTGCAGTGTAGGTGTAACCAGGAAGCAGAAGAACCAATGGAAGTGCAGATCTGGGAGCACAGCACAGCAGTTTTCTCAGCATTTAACTGACACAGTGGTACAATACCCAAGCCAAACCAACCAACCAAAAAAAAAAAAAAAAAAAAAAAAAAAACCCCAAAAAAACGAAAACAAAGAAACAAAGAAAGTTTGAAGGAACGATGACCCTGCACAATTATTTCTGAAAATCTCCTCCTGAGCATGAAGAGCAGGATAGCTAAGATATATGTGTTACTATTTGACCATCCAACAGGATGACGTTTGGCAAAATTAGAAGAAACCAAGATGGTAAGGGCTTGGAGAAGACTTTTATCTATATAGATGGTTGGGAAAAACTTCACCTCGTGCACTGAGCATCAAGGCTCTGTAATTATTGTATATAGCTATTAGAGGACCTATAGAGAAGTGTAAGTTGAAGATATCTGAATTATTTGTTTGAGGAATCAGCAGGATGGCAGTATTATGACAGGAGACCTTGTGCAAGGTTAACTTGGAGAGACAGAAGGGTGAGGATAGTAACAGCTCTGTTTCAGCCACAATGATATTCAGCTAGTGATCCAGAGACAGCTGTCAGAGAAAGGGTGAGAATGTATGTACTGAAAGATGCAGGTGTTAGGGAACTGAAGTACTTTGTGTTGACATGTGTACATTAGAGGGAATTATTTTTGAAGTCTAAAGCGGTAATATCTGGGGCTGGGGGAAACACTAACCAAAGGCAGAGTCCAAAGAAATTGCAGTGTAGGTGTAAGATTAGAGACTTCAGATGCAGGCAGAGGAGCTCAAGAAACAAAACACCTGACAGAAATCTGGAAACTCATAATCACAGGAATTTATCCATAGAGTCCCTACAAAGGCAGGCAGACATTAGAAATAAAAGAAAATGTTAAATCCCAGTCAAGAAAGACCAGCACATCATGAAGAGTTTTGCTGAATTTTGAGGTCAGCTCAGATGGTGTAACTCAGAAAAAATTCAGACAGAAGAGATGGAAGCAAGTTTAGAAAGTACATACCAGCATCATACAAAGGTGAGCATATTCAGGGTTGGTGGTGGTTAGGAAAATATTCTACGGAGAATATAAGAAGGCTTTTTATAGACAGACTATCTTAACATTTGAAGGAACAAACTGCAGCCAGAAATCCAATTCTCTCATAAATTAAATACTCATCACTAAAGTGGCCTTCTGTGTATTGTTACATGGCTATACCCTTGTTGGTAAATTTTGCTGTGCCTTTGTTACTTTTTCAGAGTAGTATGTAAAAAGTTCAGATTTTTGTCAAGGCTCAGCACTTATTAATCTTGATGTTTTGTTAATAATAAATCCACTTTCCCCCAGCTTATATTTTCATAAGTGGACAAAAGCAATTGCTTCTGAGAATTTACAGAGGTGTTAAATAGAAAATATGGTTGAGAATTAATAGTTGTTTTCATTACTTGCCATAATTCTTATTCCAAGATTGGTTTAATTGAAACAATAGCACTGTACTCCAATGAACTGTACTAATCCAGTAGAGTAATTGGCTATCTAATATTTTAAGAAAACGTTCAATACAGATTGCTTTCTAAGAGAAAAACCCAGTGACCTCTTACAAAATAATTTTGGCAAATAGAAAATGAAAAACTGCTTGGCACTTCTTATCAGGCAAACTACTGCTTTAAACTCTTGTATGGGTAATGAAGTCACAGTCTGCATAGGAGCTTTCGTGACAGTAAGATAATAAATACTGACATGGATAAATTGTCATGAGTTGAACAAAAAAATCTCTGTCAAATTATCATTTTGATGAGGATGGTGCATTTGATTATAATGAAAACAAATGTGCTGGTGGCTCCTTGCAGCAGTAATTTTGCTGTCCAAGATGACAGAGTTAGTTCTGAGAAACTTTTTAATTGTTTTATCCACATAATGGCATACTGATCACTTTCATGTCACTGGGCAAGGAAATAATCTTGACAACAAAAGCTAGATTTCATGCCAGAGGTACCACTTTAATATTTAATTCTTTATTTGTGGCAGCAGAAATGTTATAAATAGTTGTATATCATGATGACTGGCACAGTGGGATCCACATTGTCCACGCCTTTGAGCTGGATAGGCGCCGATACAGAGAGTATGTACAGACACACGACGTGTGTTTAAAACAAAAATGTTTGCAGGACCCCTAATAGTGTGACTATCTAAATATTTTCCTTGGACTGCTCAGAGGGTCTGCAAATGATACCTGGATTCACTGTAGCTCACCAGGATTGCCCCCATTGTCTCAGCAGGTGTTGCATTCTTCACTGCCACCTATCTCCAGGAGCGCTATGGATGCAGTTGTAGTAGTTAGAGCTTCATTCCTAAATTATCAACCTTCCAGAGTTATTCAAGTGGGGAGTAAAAGTGGCTGAATGATGGTGCCACATCAACATTCTGTGTGCTCTTTGAAACAGAAGCAGATTTGCTTGAATATTTGTTTAGTAGCTTAATTAGATCTGGTTAAATCTTTACTTTTGGGGATACACTGGGCATCCCTAAGTGCATGAAACATGAAAGCAGATCCTGTCTGTCTTGGTTTTTGTGAGCAGCACTACATCAAATAAAGAGCAGTGGCTTGAAGGGCGTAGTCTGTTGATCGTTCATCTGAACTTGATTAACTAAACAGATAGAATTAAATCTGTCATTTTTTAATCAAAGATGTGAATTTGAAACTTAGTGGTGGTCATGCACTTCATAAAAATGATAAGAATCAAATTACCCTAGTTCCAAAAGCTGATGTTAAAAATCAAGGTAGCTAAGTGGCATAGGGTTTTTTTATACACTGCATAATATTTGGAAAACACATGTATAGGGAAAAATTTACTGTTTGGTACCTTATTTCACTGAATATTTCAGATAATGTTCTCAAAACCTCAGATGATTATATTTATTAGCTCGTATATTTACATTTATAATAATTTCTATTCATTTAGATCTAATTTATAGTAATTTAATTTCAAAAAATGTTCTGCTTATGCTATACTTTTGGTTTTAGTAATATCAGAAGATGAAGAGACTGACCAGTTTCTTTGTCATTTAGCCTGTTACATTGCTACTGAAACTTTTCAACACTGAACATTTCACTGATTCCCTTTTCTCTGCCATCTGTCTGATCTGGCCTTTTTCCAAATAATGCTGCTTTCCCAGTGGACATGGTTGTTCTGGTGCAAGAGTTTTCAGTCAGGGTAAGGAAAATTCACATTTTGTTCAGTTGCTTCTTTGATATTGCATATAAATATTGAATGGCCATATAAACTCTACAGTTTGTAGATTCTAAGATGCACACTAAAAATACCTGTTTGTCACAAACTCTAACTTGTGCTATATTTTATTGAAAACCTGACACTGTCTGTTAAAAATATTTGATTTTCTGTCTTTATGTTTTGTGTAAGTTTGCTTATTTTGACAATTACTTTATTACAGTACCTGAAGAATGAATGTTTTGAAATTTGGTTGTCTGGTGAAAAAATGTAAAGTTCCAGATTGCATGCAGCATTGTAAAGATGTTAATTCAGCATTTTGGAAATAATTGTCTTAGGAAAGATAGTATATTTTAGAAGCAGAACAATTAGGCCGGTGCCATTTAATAGACTGTCAAGTTGGGCACAAAATCACAAATCTCTTCTTGACTGATATCTTAGGAAGTCTAGATTTATTTAAATTATATGTTTTGGTCATATATTGCTTTAGGTATTACATCCAAGGACATCAACAGAGAAATTACATCCTGTAGATCTAAGAAAATGCAATGAATCATTAAAAATACATATGAGAAAGCATTTTTTTAAGTTATTGCACAAGTGCAATACAAGTGTATTTTTACATTAATGCACAAGTGCATTAACTGTTGAAAAGGCAGAGAGGTCTCATTTCACCTTCTTCCCTTACGCTAGAATCACTTTCAAGCTAGCAGTTAGTGTGTTTTATCATGAGCAATTGTAATAAAACCTACCAGATACTGACAACTTCTTTTAGGAGGAGCATATTACATTATATTTTGAACTGTGTGGATCATCTCTGAACAGTGTTAGAGTTTCTTGTTGGACTATTAACTCTGGGTATACCAGAATGCACTTCACAAGCTTCACTTTTTCTTTAAGAGAGAGAAACATCTTAGGTCACCTGTAGTCCTGGTTTCAAGAAGGATTTTCATCCATTCCACTGAAAGAGTGAAGCAGGATTTTCATCCATTCCACTGAAAGAGTGAACCTTTGGCTTTCAGGATGTGTGGCTGTGTCAGTCACTCCCAGCCCTTGCCTGGGATGTTGAAACAGCTGTCTTCTGCAGGAGCTGCAGGGCAGCACCGAGCCCTGCGCTGCTGGGACAGCACCTTGGGATTCGGTCCTTGCTTTGAGAATTCACACGGAGGGCAGCTGAAAGGTGTCAGCACTACTTAAGTCTCCCCTAGGCCATAACTTGAAGACTTGCATTTCATTTATATAAAGGCCCTTTTCCAGCTCCCTGGCAGTACGAATGTTGCATTCCCTTACCCTGTTCTGAACTGCAAGTGTGGGAGTAGTGAATGTAAGCATCTTTTGACCTGTGCTGATACACTGAAAGAATGACTGGTACCTGGCAAAAAGGAGAGTCAGGAGTGCCTGAAATCAAGGCAGCCAAGGACAGCAATTTCATTCCAAAGGCAGATAAAATTGATAAAACTGACATGTTAAAAGCTTCCTACTGAGTTTCTGCCTTGATAATTCAAAAAGTCTCCCAGGAGAAATAGAAAACATTAATTTTCTGGGTTTCACCTGGTATTTCAGAAAGTATATTTTCTACATCACTGTAGATTTCTATAGCAAGAAAACTCTTTCTCGTCTTTTGGGGGCAACCAAGTTTAGCACATAAAGCAATTTTTTTTTAGTTTATTTATAAGTTTATAATTTTTCTAGTGTTGCTGTGAGTTTTTATTACACTATTTGAAAGATCCCCAGTGATCAACATTCAATGTAATCGTCTGGAATTGTGTCTGGATTCTATTTTGTGCAATTATGATATTGGCTTACCACATTTTCTTTACTAAGCAGACACTCAGAACTCATAGTGCAGGATGTAGCTTTACAGCCAGTTATTACTCTGGTAAGCTATTTGAAAAAAACCCACCAGACTTTAACTTGCATGAAAACAAACATATTCTCATGTAAATTCCTGAAGAGAAAACTGACAGATTAACAAGTATGAAACAGGGAGTCTGCTCTCTTCACCAGAGTTTGCCCAAAGGCTGGGAAGCAGCTGAATTACTGGATAATATTAATACTTTGTTTTTACTGTGGAACAGATGTATGCTGCCAGATCTTTTTCCTGTGGGGAAAAAAAGAACACAAAACAACAACAAACACACTGACCCTCTCCACATCCCAAACTTAGCATGTTATATATGTTAGATATAAATAGAATATGATTGCTTTCAAATGTCAGCTAGCAAATTTGCCATCAATTCTTGCGAGATGAGAATCAGCCCTTGTATTTAAAGAAAGATTCACTGTTACTTAATTATATGAACGTTGTCAGAAAACAGTCTTTCTGATCAGAACATAGAAATCACATTGTGATGTTAAGTATATTGTTTTGTTGCAAGTGTTTTTTGGATTGACACTGTTGACACTGAGCCCTGTTTTTGTAGACTCAGTTGCTAAAAATAGATTTATGCATGGAATTTATTTTAAAATATTACAAGGTTTTTTTTTAAAGAGATAGAGATGTTTGAAGAGGGCAAAATCTGGATCATAGTACTTGTAACAAATGTAAAATGTTTGCTATTGCTTGTTGCTTTTGTAGACTCTTAATTTCCACATTAATCTGAGAAATGATTAACCTGTAGCATTGGATATATCTTACTGTTCTATTGTTCCTGGCAGTGTTTAAACCATCATCACTCCAAATGCCAGCTGGGAAGGACAATTACTGCTATTGATTACTGCCATCTTACTGCCTCTGCAAACCTGGGTGAGCTTGCTTGCTCCATGAGGAGCCTGTGTATGAGGAACTACCCTTGCCATTAGGGTGTTCTAGTCGAGATGTGCTGCATGGCAGCTCTGGTAACAGCCCCAAGACTGCTGCCTGAATGGTCCTGTGTCCCTGTTCTCTCTCCTGCCGTGCCAGCATCACTGCTGTTGGAGCTCTCTGGAGCTGCAGCACAACCCACGGTGTCTCTGCCTCCCGTGCTCGTTGCTGCCCCTCCACGGCAGAGCTCTTAATGAGTCTGAGGTGCCTCAGCAGAGCTGGCATGTGTCCTAAAATCTGGCCATACAACTGAGCCCTTGCTAAATAATGTAACTTTCCATATGAATGGCCCCTTCAAAGCCAGTAGGAGCACTCAGAAGGGCTAAAGCTCGGCATGTGGGTCAGCAATTTTAGTATGTCTTCCTCTTTTGCAAAGGGTTATGTGGATTTGTATTTTCAAATGCTGTGAAAGAGAAGCCCCTCCCACATCTAGAGCCATCCACAAAAATATTCTGGATAGCAAAGACAGCAGAACATGTCAGTCATGCTATCCTTGCACTACTCAGACATCTGTGAAAATTTCATGCTTCTGTGAGCAGATTCTCCAAAGGGCTGAATTTGGCTGCGTGTCTTTGAGTGCATACTTGCATTTTCCCTGCTGTGCCTGTCTGTTGTATGTTTTCAGTTGTCCTTGGTATTTGGGGAAAAAAAAGAAAAAGCACATATTAAATAAAACGTATAAATAACAGGAGACAGCAGGCTTAAAATGGTAAAAAGCAAGAAAAACAGACTTGTTGTAAACCTGGAAATACTGTTCCCAACTCCTAGTGTGTGCAGGAAATGCAGCACATATGGCACATGGAATCACCTGGAGCTAGGCCTCTCTGTTGCACCTTGGCACAGGAGAGCAGGAACAAAGCAGAGATGCAGATTGTAACCCTTAGTGGTCTGGTGTCTGGTAAGGATCAGCTTAAGCCTGTTCTTTTACTTGGCTTCCAGTTCACAAATATGAGATGTTAAAAATAGAATCATTACTGAATGATACATTTTGTACTTAAATGCACTTTATATCAGTGCATTTTTGTTGATTAGAAATTTTAAATATAATTCTTTCTAGCGTGTAGGAAATACATATGAATATAATTGTACCCTTTCTTATAGAAAAGTTGGATTTTATTATAATGACACTTCATTTATGATGCTCCTTGGAAAAGCTGTTTCTGATATTATGCTTTTAAGTGAGCTTCTCAGTGTTCCTTACAATCATTAATGAATCAGACGTTAGATAAAGACAGTGTAGGTATGGCAGCATATCATTATACAGGGGAGTAGAGTGAAGCATAAGGATGTAAATATTTACTACATCTTGCACAATGTTGAGGAAAAGATAGCTCTAAGGGTAGGATGATGTTTTTTACTGTTCATAGTGAACGCATCATACAAAGAAAAGAACCCTTGAAAATTCAAACCTTTCCTAACTTTTGCTCAGCATTGGCAAAGGATTTTGTCTGGGAAGGAATAAAAGAAAATTAAAAGGAAAAAACCTCAGAACATCTGATATTGAGTATGTGGAGTTTTTTTTTGTTTTATTTTGGTTTTTTAAATTTTATTTTCCTGAAAAGCCTTCCTTTTTTTATTTCTTTTTTTTGTTGTTGTTGGTTTGGGTTTGGGGTTATTTCTTTGGTACTTTTTTTGCATTGTTTATTTATTTGGAAAATGAAGGAGGATAAAAATCTTCAGAATGATAGAAAATACTTGCAGATTGATGCCAATCCATGGGATTTTATTCATACAAGAGAGGTCTGTTTAAACTCCCAAAAGTTGCTGCTTCTGTCTCCCTTTCTGCTCTAGAAAATTATTTCATTTATTCAGCTCACTCTACCACGGATGATCTTGATACCACTAAGTATGTGCCCTGTTATACTAATGCATGTGCATCTCTGCTCAGTTTGTCTGTCAAAACGTAAAGGTTTTTCTGTATTTCATGCATTTCTAGAACAAAATGGGTATTAATTGTCATGCATCAAGCAAAAGATTTTTTACTCTTTTTTTTTTTTTTTTTCTGGGGCATCTTCACTATCACAGGCTGATATTACACAGTTATATGATTAACTGGAATCTTGTGCTTAGAAATAGAGAAGTGCCAAGACTTTAAACTTGTGAGTATAATTACATATATTTTTAGAAATTGAAATGAGCTTATGCAGAGATTTTCAAAATAGACCTAGAAGGAGGAACAGAAAATGTCCAGCAAAGTGTATGCATCCAGAAGTTTTAAGAACATTTGTTATATTTAAAAGACAGAAATTACTTGGAACCCTAGAAAAGGCAGCAGCTGTTAGCCAGTGGAACTTTTCTTCTGCACAAGTATTTTCTGTTTAATAAAATTTCTGAAATGTTGCTGTGTACTGGGATAATATATTTAAGCTGTATAAACAATAAAATACAATTTAATGTCTTTTATTTTTCAAAAAGTAGTGGACTTAGGAACATAGTGTAGTCTATGATTCATGAATTGTCAGAAGAACAATGTGTATGTTCAGTTGAGACAAGGAAAGCTAGAATGTTCTGACTGTAATTAGCAGTTATTGGGGAGAAGGACTCTGCTTTTCAAAATGGTTTGTTTGCAGTAGTTGAAATTTGATTAATGCAAATTATCCCTTTATCATATTGTGGCTGTTTGAAAAAAGTGGCTTTAGTACAGTGGAATTGGTTTCAAAGGTACTTGGAAAGAACATTTAACTATAAGCACGTGAATGAAGCTGTCTCTCCCTGTGCAGATTGATTTTAACAGCCACAGGTTCTGAGCTCTGCACAGAATGCTTCAGACCAAAAGTACTACAGCTGTTTTTGTCCTTTTTCTCCTCAGCTTATATATGCTGTGACAATATAAGGGTTTTGGATCAAAGCTGAATTGCATTTGACTGCCCTGGAGCAGAGAACAGAAGAACTTATATCTTGAAATTAAATGCAGTGGGATTTTCAGTGAAGGTGTTGCAGTGAAGACTTAAATTCTTAAGTCTGACCCTAACTGTTGCAGTCTCACTTGGGTCTCTGCACTGAGTTTGTGACCTGATGCCAAGAAATCCTCTCTTCAGGATAAAGTCACTACCCTGTCAGGTTTGCATTCTATAATATTCACCTTTCTTTGCTTTTTGTATTTATTATGATTAGATTTACATGTTTTAAATGTGTTGGGGGTTGCCTGAATTAGAAAAATTAGTTTTGATGACTTAATGGAAGAAAAGGAAGTGAAGAACTACAGATCTATTGAAATTTCCCACCTGAAATCCCAGGGATGAGGCAGGGGTAAAAAATCTCAGTGATGGCACTCTGAAGGGGGCGAAGAGGGGACAAATGTGAGATTTCAAATACCCTCAAATTCCTGACTGGTTTCTCTAGTTTTTGTATGATAGAAGATACAAGAAGTTGCCGACACCAGTGCTCTTTTAGAAACAGGATTTATGGAAGTTTTAGCTAGCCTAAACTGTTTTCAAAGGGGGCAGTTACTTTTTGGTTGTCTCAATCTTCATTTTTTATCACACCTATTTATTGGGTAAAAAACCCAGCAACATTTTTCAGTGTTAGTGACACATGAATGAATGGAGCCACTGATAGTTACTGAAAGCACTAAGTAGCCAAAATTAAACATTTTATGGGTAAAAGAGGTTAGCAGCAGCTTTGATATCTCAAACTCTTTTGCTGTTGTTCCTTAAAGATTTTCACACCAGCTACTCATTTCAGGTGCAGAAAACAGCACTTGGGAGTCAGAGAGCAAAAGTGTTCAGTGAGGAAGTTTATTCGTGAGGGAAGAGTTTCTTTGGAGTTGGAAGGCAAACACAAAAAAGTAAACACAGCCCACTGGATTGCAACAGGTTAGTAAATACAATGCTGTAGCATTCCCATAAAGCTCTTTCTGTAGAGGCAGCTGCTATGTGCAATGTATTGTGTTATTTTATTATTATCACATTTTTCTAAGTTATATGCCTTTTTTCATTTTTAGTACGTTTTACTTACAAAAGTTGTTTGAAGTTAGTGAATAATAGCACTGAGAGACATCAAAGTTTCAGAAAAGTATGGAGAAAAGGTGTTACAATTTAGATGAATCAGTCATTATTAAGGTGTTTTGGGATCTGCTGGTTTGGCTTCTAATGTGCATTCAGAACACCATCTTGTGGCCTAAGTTTCCAGTAATGTGTTGCAGTTGTGAACTATTTTCATGCCTCTCACAACAGTGCTGAGAATTGATACCTCTAACTCCCATGAACGTTGTGGCACAACTCCTACTGAGGTTTATAGAAGGGAGAGGAAGGATCATTAGTGGCTTTTGTGAAGTGCAGTGAGGTACTGATGAAATGATCTGCATCAACCTGAATTGCTTTTGTTCATTACATATGGAGTAATCCCTGAACAGAGGAGAGAGAACATAAATTATTTCTTTAACACTGAGGTGCTAAATTTTAGGTGGCATATTGTAAGTAAAAAAATGGCCTTTTGCAAGGACATTGACATACTACCTTTTATTCCTTTCAGCTTGTCTTTTTAAACTTTCTGTTGTTTCTTTCAATTCATGCAAAGTTGTCAAATTGTAAACATTTCCCTATTGACAAAATACACTTATGCCAGTAGTAAAGTGTTGGCATGAAAGGTTAATCTACTGTGGACAAGCATTTCTGAACTATTCTAAAATATCTCTTTTCTCACTATTCACAGCTATGGGCTAGCAGATAAATTCTAATCATTCATAGACAGCAACTGCTTAGTTCTTTTGCAGAGAAGTTGAGATGAGAGGGTTGTATTTTGCCATATGCTCTCACTGTCCTTCAAGCATTTCTCTGTGTGTGTCTTGTTTGAGAGTTCCTTAAGATGGAGAAAAGCAGAATTGTTCCTCAAAGAAAAGGATAGTACAGTTTTCAAGTGTTGCCCTACTTGTCAAATTTCTTGTGACTATCTCAATATAAGATGATATACAAGGACAAATAAAGGAGGTGAGGTAAAAGATTTATAAATGAAATAATGCCAGCACACTTCCTTCTGCCTGTACCAGACTCTGCCATACATTAATAATTTGGCCTTAACTTGTAAGAGAGAGATCCAGGTTTTTCTGTTCTTACACTTCAGTCACAGGAGCGATAGGTTAACTGGGAGGCCAAGTCAAGCTAAGCTATAGATAGATCGACAGACAGACATAGATATATATGTATAATGTTTTTATATGAGAAATACAGTGCTAAGTCTGGCTTTAACTGAAACATAAAAATAAATATTTTTTTATTTATTTATATTTTCTTTTAGCAACACAGTATTTATTTGATTTTCTCATTATGGTTAGCTCTCATGTGACTTTTCAGGCACTCCAGTAATATCCCTGTCTTCTTATTCTAGTGAGAAAAATACTTGTTTTAGCTAGGCTTCTTTCAATGCTTGATCATATGTGAATTGACAGAACAACCTACATCCTATTTCTATTCCTTTTATTCTGTAGATTTTTACCTATGCAACTTGCAGTAATTCCTATGAAGCTGTCACAATCTGTTCTATCCAAATTAGTTACAGATCCTGTTGTTCAGGGATCGTTGAGATGATAGATTGCTATGGTCTCTCGTGTTAATGTGTGCTTAGGGAGTCTTTCATTTACACAATAGACTTATTCAATTTTTGGTGAAATGTGGTTATTACTCTTGCACAGAAGACACATGCTTGATCTAGATATGGCTTGCTTTTTTTTTTTTAATGTATAAAAATAGGGTGTCTCTCCACAAAACTGCTTTTAACCTTACAAAGTAATTGCCTTTACCTTACCTGAAGGACTGACAATTTAATGTACTGCACTATTAATAACATCTGGCAAGAAGTCCAGCTGCAACAGAGGCAGATTGAAGCACGACTGATGGTTAAGGTGCTGGAAACAGTGAAAAATTCACTGGGAAGTGTATTCCTATCTCCACTGGCTCAGTGATGTGGCACAAGTATGGTTAGGATAGTCTGGTACTGGTTGTGGACTTGTGTATGAGAAACTTTTAATATTTTAAGGGATTAGATAGCATTTTTATTCAGCCCTTTTAAATGAGGATGGTGTTGACTTTAAAAACGATTTCTTACCCAAGTGCTCCTTTGATGTTGTTATTTTAGTTATAGTGCCATTTCTTGGTAAGTCATCTGTGCTGTGACTGTGTAGTGATGGGCTGAGGATCTAAAACTGAGGTAGGAGAATACAGAAAATAATTCTAAATATAATCCTGTCAGTGTTTGTTTCTGTCTCACTTCCTCTAATGGGATTGTCATGGCAGTAGGCTGTGCCTGCTTACGTAGGAGCTCATAAGGCTGAGCCCTCTGCTTGAGTCAGGAGTCTCCTAGACTATGAGTGTGTGGAGAACCTGAACTGAGGGATGCAGGGAGATCCTGGGAGCTGCTTTGTTCATAAGATCAACCGCTGCATCAGCTCTGCTGACTGCATCCTGGGCAGTATCTGATATTTAGGCTTTTGTAGTCTCAGTTGTACTTTTAGCTTTGACTGGGCGTGTGAAAACACATACCTTAGAGAAAGAAACTAAATAAATGGATTGTATCATTCAATTTCAGGGGATTTATCCACCCTATCTTGTCATTTTTACTTACATGAATAATTTTTGTTTAGACTTTCTTGATTTGAATGGGATTACTTGCATTAGTGATAATGTGCGTAGCAGGTACAGGATTAGTTCCTGTGTTTGTCAGTGGTGTCAAAAGCAATAGAATATACAGTAATTTGGTTACATTTTCAATTATAATCTGAAATTAAAGAGCTTTATTTTGGAGCTGTTGCTCTGAATTGCAAGTATTGATATTTGTAATTGAATTCTGAGATAGAACTTTCCATACATTTGTAATGCAGAAAGCTCTCTCATCATGTAAAATTCACTTGGCAGATGAATGGTCACCACTTAGTAACAATATTAAATCCTGCATTTCAAGAGTCAAAAGGACTGGAAGCTGCTTCTAGGGTAAAATATTTAATCTATTTCGTATCTCAAAATTCTATAGTGTGAAATTACTAGGTTGAGAAACATTTTGATAAATATTTGAGTACGTGCTGAGATTAATTTGTATTAGAATTATACTTTGAACTAGAGTAATTCATGTTGGTAGGACACCTGATGAGGCAGACATGAAAAAGGCTCCAGGCAAACCTCCAATGAAAACTTATCTGCCTTGAGCAATTTTCAGGACTCAGAGGTAAAATTTGATGTAGTGTGAACGGGTGGCAGGATGAAAATAAATCATGCTGCAGCTAGCCTCTTTTCAACAGCTACAGGTTTGAAGGTTTTGCTCTTTTTGGTTTTTTTTTTTCTTTCTTTTCCTTTTCCTCCCTTTTTTAAATTTTGTATTTGCACAGCTTGTTTTTTAAACATTTATTTAAACCGGGTTCATGTGCAGCTTTTAGCCTTCATGTAATTAAGCAGCAAGTCTTGGGAAATCAATAATTTTGGCAAATGTTATTTTTTCAATGTCCAAAACTTTTATTGCTGGATAAACACTATCCACATTTATATAAAAATTTATTTCACATGGAATAATGTCTCCTCAGTAAAAAAATAAATGGTGAAAGAAAAAGCTTGCAATAATTTGAATACCAGATAGAGGCAGATCATACCAGTCATGGTGGCTGCAAGTCACTTTGTATGCAGGGATGTCCGGGACTCCAATCACAGTGACCGGGACTCCAATCACAGCTTATTTGATAAGGAGGCAACAGTAGACAGTAATGCAGTCCTGGTGTTTGCTCACAGTAAGTGATACTGCAATGATACTACCTCTCTGAAACATAGGATGCAAAAAGTTTTTTGCTTTAAGGTACTCTGGCCATTTTGGAATCTGCACTATCTTCTCCATGGCCAGCTTCCTTACTGGTCTGAGTCGGTGGCTCAAGACTTTGCCTGCTCCTTCATCACTGGAAGTGTTCCAGACCACAGCAGCAGTTGTTTGCCTGTATATATATATATATGATATAAAATACTTCTATTATTTTTTCCCTTGAAATTACATTAAGGATAATCACAGTTTGGTGTTGAATAAAAACTTAATGTTCTGATTTACAGTAAGTATTTCTAATGTTTGGGTTTATGTTTTGTAAACTGCTGGATTTCCTTCAAAAGCAAATATAGCAAATCGTGAAAACCTGCTGTCATCAATTGTACTAGAGATTGTAGCTATGTGAGAGTTGGCTTGATGTCAGGAATGAAAAATGGGTACACAAATACCCAGGTCTGGAGAACCTGCCTTTAGAATTACATGAAGAAGGAGGAAAAAAGGGATGTATTTTTTTAGATGACCAAAGAGTAACAGCAGATTTTAGTCCTGTTGAAAAGAACACAAGATTAAGATATAGATGAAGGGGTTGTGAATCTGAAAGCTCACCTGTTTTTCTTAGTCATATCAGATGGTCTATAAGAATATTTAATTTTTCAGACAAAGCTCCTTGTCTTGTAGCTCTAGACACCCTGGCTACTGCTTAAGACACAGAAAGACTGTGAAGGAAAAAGGAAATGATATATGAAACATTACAGTAACAGTTTGACATTCTTGCAAAACAGGGGTTTCTGCTGAATGAACAATAGGCAGTCTGGTAGATTTAGATAATTGTCTTAGCATCATTAATAGCTTGAGTTAGTAGAGAGAATTTAGGAAATTGAAGTTGATATGTCCAAATACTGAAAATGAAGAACCAGATTTGCATATTTTTGATCATAGACTCATTCATTATTCAAGTCATGTTTTCAGCTGCAATAGGTGAGAGAAGACCACCGTAGACTGTAATGACAAAAGCAAGGGCAGAATTTGACTGTGACTCAGGGGGAAATGACTTATCTTTCCTGATTTGTTCTGAATCTTGACGCGTAGACCTCAAATATTCTAATTTATGTGAAAATGTCTTCTTTGGTCCCTCAGCTATTAAAAATTGTAATAATGCAAGAGCACAAGACCAGAAAAGGCTTTTAAAACTTATTCTCCTAAATAAGTGGTTCTAAACTCAGATTATATCCACTAGACCCTGTATTTTCTGAGTTGCCAGGGAGTTAGCCACAAAACTCACATTAAAGTCAATGGGAGTTACTAAAATTGGTGGGAGCTGTGTGCCATGATGGCATGTAAACTCTGTAAATTTCCTAGATAATAGCAATCAGAGTAGTGGTGGAAAATAGAAAGTATCAGAGTAGATAATATGTGACTAAATGAGCCAAATATCTAACAAATGGAAAACATGATGGAAAAGAGAAGATGGATGAAAAAGAGATGGTTGAATACATTGAGTTATGTAAGACTGTAAAGGAGAATTCATAAGGTTTCAGGAAATAGAATTTCTTGAGAAGCTGAGGGGAAATGGAAAGAAAGCCATCAGGCAGAATTGCTGTGAGGAACAGCTTCCTGCTGAGATACAAGAGGTTTACTTTCAACACTGTACAAATGCATCCCAACAAGTACAACAAACAAAAATAAATGCATCATAAAATCAAGAGTAGGGAGAAGGGGTTTCTATAAGCATACAAACATACCACATGTAATGGTATATTTACATAGAAGAAAGGGAGAACTGTGCAGGAAAAAGGAAAATATGTGAGAAAAACAGATTTTGTACAGCAGTTGAGGAAGAAAGCAGACAGCTGATAGGATATGGCTGCCTGAGAAACATGGGAAGCATGTACTCTATCTGTTGAAAAGGGTGATGCTGATCATAATAATTAGTGCAGGGAGAAACTAACTCATCACAGCATGGATTTTTTGTCTAGCAGTTCTGTTCAGCAAAATAACTCACTAGTTCTGTAAAATCTATTACAGTAAAACATAGGACTTACTCTGATCTAAATGTTGTAGATTCTCTAATTCATTAAGATTTCCAATCTATTAGAAAGTTTCAAAAGAAAGAGGGCCATTTCTACCTATATTCCTTTTAGTTCTACAAGATGCAGGTGCCTAAGACCCTTAGAAAATCTCACCCCCCAAAAAAATGGAGAAAAGCTCTCTCATCAAAAGCTATGATTTAGAAATGGTCTTCCACGGAGACAAGGAAATAAATAAGTTGTTGATAAAAACAATTTTTGAAACATTAGGGAGAGGGCAAAGTTTTGCAATGGATATGGAAAACTATAAAGTTAAATGTCTAAAAAAAGACTAAACAAAGCTTACTGACTGTTCATACCCATTCAACTCTTGAATTAAGAATGTTATTTTATGCATATGGTGAGACTGGGCCATAATTGCAGACTAGAGGAAAACCAAAGTTAATCTAAGACAAAGTACTTACTCTGTAGAGCTACACAGTGGATTGTTTTCCAAATGAACACATCCTTAGAACTTTTTAGATCTAAAAAAATCATCTTGTTTCAAAAAAATTGAGAAAAGATGAAGTCAATGTGGCTGTCGCAGAAGGGATTAAACTTAGATGCCCCATGAAAAGTTCCAATTTTTATGGGTGCTCTGTTAGCAGAACCTGAAGAGGCATAAAAAACCAAGACACGAATTTTAACAAACAGTAAATGGACAGTATGCAAAGCAGTTGAATTGTGAATTGCTCATAAGTAACATACACGTTTCTTATGACATTTCATTTAAAAATTTAACTACTACATTAAGTTGGCTTTATGCTTTGAAGAGCATATTTACAAGCAGTGTTTTACAGGTGGTCACAATTGGTGATTTTTGCCATCTTTGCAGCTGTGTAGCAAATCAGATGAACAAATGAGATTTGGTGTCATTGAGAGATTGCATAAGCTCTCCAAACTAATGAACTTTGCAGTGTAGTGCTCTGAGTACAAAGCAAAAGAAGCTACAAAACCCCCCAAGAACAGCAGGAGAGCACACGTAAAGGTTTTGAATAGATGCCAAATACTAGAAGGTACAACAGAGATAAATAAAGTACACAGTAAAGATGCAATATAATAAAATACTGTAATTTGGGCTGTCAGCATGAGTGTAGTGAGTTCAAAACAGAACAAGTGAGTTAGCTTTTATGGGGTATTTAACCACAAACTGCCATAAACAGAGACTGCTACTGGTAATACATATTCAAGTGCAGCAAACATATTATTGGGAAAAATTATATAAAATCACACTATAAATTTTTTTGTTATATTTATTGAATTTGTCTGCTAGGCATCTGCTATTTGCCTTTTGCAGACTTGACATCTGCAGAAGTGGTAGCTTCAGTGCCATTTCCCACAGTATCATGGAAATAATTATGACTACATTTCCACAGGATATCCCTGCCCATGGCAGGGGTTGGAACGAGATGATCAGTGAGGTCCCTTTCAACCCAGGCCATTTTATGGTTCTGTGATAACAAGACTTATTTTGGACATAGACAAAGCAGATTCAACAGGCAGTTCACAATAGTTCCAGAAATGCCTCCTATTGCATGT
Organism: Ammospiza nelsoni; assembly: GCF_027579445.1. Taxonomy (NCBI): domain Eukaryota; kingdom Metazoa; phylum Chordata; class Aves; order Passeriformes; family Passerellidae; genus Ammospiza; species Ammospiza nelsoni. Next base: position 19,170,902 of record NC_080639.1, read on the forward strand.
TTTTTTTTTCCCAAGTGATGTTAACAAAAAGTACAACCAGATCAGAGAAAAAAAAATTTCTCATCTCAGTCCATTATTTGGGTATGTGGAGAAACTATGACAGATGTGTGTCCAGTGCTTCAGGACAGCTGATTTCACCTATTCTGCCAGAATGGCTTCCTTACAGCTTTGTACCACTGCCTTCTTGGGCCGTTGCTGTAGCTTAAGAGCTGCAGAGGGTAGGTACTGTCTAAGAATCATCAATTCCTGGCCAGTGCCACGTGCAAGGCTGCAGTGCTGTCTCACAATGCTATGTCAGAGTATTGCTTCACATTTAATGATTGCTACTCCAGTGTCCTGTGTTGTTTCGGAAATGGATAATGCAAATACTTCATGCCCTCTTAAGAGGTATTTTCTGGGCATGTTATCTGGTCTGATTTCCAGTAGCACAAGGTATGGGTCTTTCAGCAGCTATTGCAGTCATCATTCTTAACTGCCTCTCAGAGCCACTCTTACAAACTGAGCAAAGGCAAAGTTTATTCTAATAATTAGTTACAGAAATAAGACAAATATTATTTTCTTATCTACCAATATATTATATAAAGTTATATTTCTTTTGTGATAATGTTTTCTATTCATTCTAAAGGTACCTAAATTTTTCCATTATTTTGTTTTCTATATTTAATTTTCATAGCTTTATTAAATTAGTTCCCATCATTCAGTTCTTAATATCTTCCTCAACACCATTACTATTCCCACAAAATGTTAATCTTGCATTTGAAGAGGCAATAAACGTAACTGTAAACCAGGATTCTATGTGTATTTCCTAATGCCTGTATTTCCTAATTTACTTCCAAGCAAACAGACCCCCAAACCAAACCACCACCACCAAAAAAACCTCACAATCAAACAGACAAAAAACACCCAAACTAAAACAACAAAAAAAAAACCAACCCCAAAAAAGCTCCCCCTCAAACAAAAATCCATAAACAAAAACCAACCCCCAAAAACCTCTAAAATTAATTAGCAGATTATTCTGTTATTTTAACAGAATAACAAATGAGGGAAATGCAGGTTTTAGAGTAAAATGTTTTAGAATAAAATTGCAGTTCTTTATTTATTGTTCAGTGAATTTTCTGCAAATTTGCTGGTATTTAGTAATCTACTGGAAAGGCCTGCCACCAGCTCTAGCTTTTATTCCAGTTTTTCAGTTGTTCTGTCAATGTTTGATGAGGAAATTACCTGCTACAAAAGAGACGTTTGAGAATCAAAGATAGTGAGTAGGAAAAATTTCCAACTTCTACTTAATTTCATTATTATTTTTAGAATTATTAATTTGCTAATTTCATTAATTATTAAATTAATTAATCTAATATACCTTAATTAGTATAGTTCAATATATTTATGTCTCTAAAGAGATATGTTATATTTCAACTGGGGTTTGAAATAAATTTTATGTAATTAGCTAGGAATTTTCAATTGTTTTATATGCAGTCTAAGGAACACAGTAATTTTCTTTGCCTGTTTTCTGGATTATACTTATTAATTTCTCTCTTCCCATTGGACACATGCTGTATTTTCATAGGAGCTTAGTTCCAAGGGCCTCTTTTTTCCTTCTGCTATGCAATGTTGTTAGTAATCTTACTGTTTTACAAGTAAATACTTACAGACGTATTATATGATAACAAGAAGAGCAAATTTTTTTGGTTCATTTTCACACTTTGGTGATAGAAATTAAAAATCTTTTCTCCTTCAAAGAACTATTAAGATGCTTGGAGTAGTGTCTTCATTTTTAACCCTGCAATTGCTAGGATATAAGAGATTAAATTTTGTATGTTCTCTGTTTTTAAAGTAATAACTGTTCCTAAAGTAATCAGAAAGTAAGGAAACATATTTCCACACATACTGAAATTAGTCAAATGACTTAGGAGAAAGCTGAACTGAAATCAAAATAAACCTGCAGCTGGTTTTTGCTGATCTTCTTCTCAAAATGCTGCCATGGCTTTTGGAACATTCCACACATTTTCAGGTTAGGAACTTATGGCTTTCAAAAAAAACCAAAATTAGAAGTATTGAAGAAAACATGACACAAGCAGTTTTTCCACAATATTTTTAGCCTGATTGCAAGCAGACTTCATGGGAATTTAGTGATTTAGTTCATTCTGATATTTACTGTACCATTCAGAGTATTTGTTCTATTTTGCCAATCCTTCCAGCCAAAATGTAGGCCATGGAAATTTTTTAATTCTCCCTTTACTGATCAAGCTTGTAATGATATCTATTCCTTGTGTAGAAATTAGATACTCATGAGTATGGAAGATGACTTCTCCCTGAATTAGGATTTAAAAAAGCAGATACTATAAAAAGGAACTTGACAGTGCAGTAATAGTAGCAGGAAACTGGGAGGTTTTTAAAAAGCAGATGCTCTTGTGAACCAAAACACTAGTTCTGGAGGCTCTGAAATGTTCATGATAAATTTAAAAATACTTGAAATCTGAACACTTTCTCTTCTTATTTCATTGAAATTCAAATTATATTAAACTTCCACTTTAAAACGAACATGCAGATGCTTAGATTTTTTTTCCTTTGCAACAAAATTACCTTCTGATGAAATTCAGTGGAAGCAAAACACTTAAACTTTAGACAAATAGTTGACAGGCTTTATCCAGTTCTTTAGAATCCCAATAGAAAATAATTACAGCAGAGATTGCATAGATGTGCAAGAAAGCTGACGTAGCCTGTGACATTTTGGTTCTATTTCCTGTCTCTAAAAGCTCAGATCTGCACATCTTTATATAAGCAATTAAAGGTATATTTTGACGTGCATGAAAAATATGGAAATGTAGTCATAAAGTTCTCATAGGATGCTTTTTGGTTCTTATAATCCGTTCAATGAGCATTGAATCATACTTGTAAGTATACTCCTCACTGAATTTTTTCCTCCTAATTTCTCTAATTTCTGCAGGGGTCATGTGGAAGAGGAGGAAAATTTCTGCAATGAAGTTTGAAGAAATTTTTTCTCTTTAAAAAAAATATAAATAAAGGGCATATGGCTATCTTCGTAGCTGCAGCAGAAATTAGATTTCACAGTGCTCTTAAAGTAAGTGTCCAGATCTGCATGGTGACAAACCACACTGAGGTTTGTCACTGATCTTTCATCTTCATGAACTTCATGATTATATAACAGTATCCTCATTCGTGTTTATAGTTCTGTTTATAGCAGTTTATAACTGTTTTAGTATCATCCATGTTTACTACTGAAGATTTGCCAAAGGAGCCCCCTTGTAACTGTCAGAAAAGGCCCTGGGATTCCTGAGCAGTAACCAGACTTGCCTGCAGCCAGCCAGCATAAGCCCCGTTCTTCCTCTGCATTTCACAAAGTGGGAACGAAAGCATCTCTGTGCAGCACCTGAAGCTCCTCTGTAACATGTTTCAGGAAGCCCTTGGGTTTTTACCCAGAGACAGATTTAGGATCTGAAACTGCTATTTCTTTAATCACTGAGAGTGGATTTGGCATTTTATGTGTAGTTTATACAATCATAAAATGGAAATCTCTTATCATAGGTATTTTTGTTTCTTTAAGTTAAGGAATGGATGTAATACATCTTATGAAAACACACCAGTGACTGCAAGCAGTTTAAAATGGTCTTATGAGTTACAAGAGGCTTCTCAGGCATAGAACACATTTTCAGCACATCAGCCAATCTGTAGGTATTGCTCAAAATTCCTGTGGCCAGAGCTCAATCGGAATTAAAGCTGGCCAGAACCACGGGGGACAATAAAAAATTTTTTTTCAAATATATTAATGGCAAAATACAGTGTAGGAATAACATCAGCCCATTACAGGATGAGGATGGTCCCCTCACAAACAGGGACTTGGACAAGGCAGAGCAGTTTAATGCATTCTTTGCCTCTGTCTTCAACACAGATGATGGGCCAAGGCAGGGGTCTCAGTGTCCTGAGCTGGAGGACCATGACTGTGAGAATAATCAAGTAACTCTCAATAAATCCTGAAATTGTGTGGGATATGATGCTTCAGCTGGATCCTTACAAATCTATGGGGCCTGATGTGATTCATCCAAGAATCCTCAAGGAGCTAGCTGATGTTCTTGCAAAATCCCTCTCAATGATTTGGGATCTTGGGAGTCTGGAGAGGTCCCAGCTGGTTGGCAAACATTGTCCCAGTTTTCAAGAAGGGTGAGAGAGATAGGACCCTGGAAACTACAGGTCTGTTGGGGTCACTTCAGTGCCTGGTAAAGTTAGGGAGAAGATTATTCTGGGAAGTATTGAAAAACACTTGAAAGACAGTGCAGTCACTGGTCACAGCCAGCACAGCTTCATGAGAGTAAAGTCTTGCTTATCAAACCTGATTTCCTTTTATGACAAAGTAACCCACCTGGCTGACCTAAGGAAGAAGCCAGCTGATGTCATCTTCTTGGATTTCAGTAAGGCTGTTGATACTGCCTCTCACAGGGTTCTTCAGGACAAAATGTCCAGCACACAGCTGGATAAACCAGTCACTGCAATGGGTGAGCAACTGGCTCACAGTTTGGGCACAAAAGGGTTATAGTGAATGGGGTGACATCATCCAGTTTCAAAAGAGAGTGATGTCCACTTCCAGATTTCTACCAGTTTGGCTGCATTGTCAGTGAACTAAAATCTGAGTATTTCACACAGAAACTATGATAGAAAGACAGAAGAGGAGCTGCAGTAAGAGAAACTTGTCCTGTTTTTGTCCAGTCATCCATCTTAGGGAGAGTGAGAAATATTAAGTTTTATAGGCTATCCTGGAATTTTTGGTTTACATTAAAAGCCAGGTTCTTTACTAATGTGTAAATAGGATGCAGATTAAACTGATATATCATAATAAGAATGTTGAATCCACTGAGAACCTGGAATTAGGTGTTTTTAGGACTTGAAGACTGAGCACACATAACTGGTAAATTCAGATTTGGTACAGAACAGACTGAATAAAGAAAGAAGGAATCTGTTTAAAGATAGTTCTGATAACCTTAAGTAGAATAAGAGTTTTTCTTACTCTTCTTATACTGCAAATTTAACTATTTAAAATCTGTGCAGAGGCTGTGGGAGAAATGCTGCAAAGCAAGTAGACGACATTATTTGGAGAGTTTTGACAAACAACTGATGTCTGCCTCTGACTTGGCAGAATGCAGGTCTTTGTGACCATTATGAACGGGCAGAGAGAACTTGCTTAAACTATGAATGACAGAATCAGAATATTCAAGCATAATGTGAAACAGGATGTTGTATAGAGTGAGTCAAACACTTTTTTTGTCAAGGAGAAAAAATGTCAGAAATCCTTTCTTCTATCAATTGATTTTAAAAAAAACCCTATGAAGTACATTCAAGAAACAGTGGGAAAGATTTTCCAGATAGTCTACATGACAGTAGTATTTTGTATATATTTTGTTCTGGGAGTAGCTATTGTCACTAAATAGGTGTAAATACTTTTAGGAAAGCTAGGACTAAGTAAAAGCTAGAAATGTTTTCAAACATTTGCACTTTGCTGATGCAAATCTAACTCCATAGGGAAATAGTTTTCTGTAACGAGTTCCAGATGTACTTGTAAAAGTTACAATGAAAAGGTAATTATGTTGTAAATAGTGGGAATGCTTTTCTTCATCAAAGTGAGAGTTTCTTTATTCCTGGACTCAGTTAGCTGGAATAAGAAATACACTCTGGGAAGAGCAATTCTAAACCCCTGTTACTGATTCTCTAAATTACTCTTTCCAGGACAATGAGTATTTACTTCAGACAGATCCTCTTTCTGATGAATGGAAACTCTACACTGAATACAGAGAACACATGATTTTAGATGGGCTGTTCAAAGCTATCAAGTGTCTTCTTCCATATCTGAATGAAAACACTGAGGCAACATTTAAATCGACTCCTTTATGTGAAGTGCAGCTTTTTCTTAATAGCATTGAAATAACTTTTCAACTTTCTTTGGGCTAAATGTCTATGGCAATTTCTATGATATTATGGGGGAACTAATCAAAACCAGCTATATACTGTATCACCTGTAGATAGACTGTTAAATACTTTGGAAAAGACCCTTTTCAGTTATTCCTACTTTTGCTACTTTTCCTTTTTTATTTGTTTGTTTGTTATTTTTTTTAAGTGTCACAGTTGACCTTTCCTCTAGGCTACATTAGAATGTAATTGTTTTGCCAGCTGACTCACCCCTATCCAATGGCTAATGCCAAGAAGGCTAATATCTCAAGAGAGGTTGTGAGGACTTTTTCTGTCTGTTCCCGGTGAGCTGTCATATTTGACTCTCCATAACCTCTGCTTCTCTTGTTTTATGAATGTATCTGGTCATTTCCATCAGCCACCAGCACATATTTTTAAAATTATATTCTGGTTCACTTGCCAAATTGAGAGTGGCTTTCTAATACACACTGAAATCTGCAGCTGGATGGACTCTCTTCAAAGTTGGTTCAGGAATTTGCCTTCTACTTTCACTTCTGCATTGTGTACAGGCAATCTTTGGCTTTACAGTGCCTGTTTTACTGAGCATTTGACGTCAATGTTTTACCAAGAATTTGATGTCAACTTCTACATATTTCAGGCTGGGCACTTGTCAAGAACTGCTGGTTTCTTTGTGATTATAGGTTGAATGTTTGTTTTCTTGGTTACTACTTCTCATCAGGACACCTGATACTATTTCTGCTCCCAGTTCTGCTAGTGTAGCTGAGCTATGTATCCGCAATATTACCTTCTCTGTAAGCTCTGAGGTTATGTCCACAGATAGCTGACAAAAGTGTTTAGTGAATTACAGTGAAACAATTATGCTAGAAATTTAATGTTAATGCAAGTTTTTGTGCAAAAGTATTTTTGCCAGACTAGCAGGACCTGCGAAGTCTTTGTGTAATTTCTTCCTTTTGCAGGTTTTTCATATGTGGTGGAAAGAAATATCAATAAATAAATATATCAAAATATCACAGTTTACACAGGCAAAAATAGATTAAAATTGGTTACACTGTACAATAGTGAAAAGGAAATAAAGGAAAAAGTTGAACACAATATTGCATTTTTGGAGCTCTAATGGAAAGTGACACCGATGGCCACAAGGATCTGAATCGCAGTCCATCTCACTAGCAAGTGCTGTAAGTTAAATCAACATGTTGGAGAATGTGAGTAATAACAACTGTGCTATTTTGTCTCTAGCTGATGACAGTGGTACTTTGAATTTTTGATGTTAGTGTGATGCATGAAACAGAAATTATAATACTTGAGAAACATGTATCCAAGCAGTCATTTCTTATTGTTTCAGGGAGCAGACCGGAAACCTGCTGCTGACTGACAAGTTATAATTGTCATTGCCATCAGTGCAATATCTTGGGTCTTGGCATGTGACTTAGCTTTAAGGATGTCTTTTCTTTCTTGAATTTAATCTTTGTCTCTTCTTCTTTTCCACTTTTGGATGAGTGCTTAGCATTATGTAGATCAGATGTACACCCTGGAAGAAATAAGTCAAGTAGCTATGAGGAAGAGGGACCTGGCCACTGTCTCTGTTCTGGAACAACATTTAACAAAACTGGTACTCAGTGGATTGATGATGAAATTCTATGTGTGGAGCACTTTCTGCTCAGTGGACAATTTCTTAGAAGAGGGAAGTTGGAATTTTATTAAAATTCTGAGGGTCCAAAATGTTCATGAGACTTTCTGCCTTTTTCCAGATGATCTGAGCTAAAAAACTCACAGGAAGCATATGATTTGATTTCGCAAACAAATACTGAAAATGTCTCAATTCACCCCTGCCTCAAAATGAAAAGATTTTTCTGTGCATAACCTGAGTCAGGTTAAATCCCTTTACTGTAAAAGCCTACAGAGTAATCTTAACCTTGAAGGATTAGAGCACCCCTTTTGTGCAGGTAGGTCGGGTAATTAGCAGTTTAATCACTTTGCAGGAGTGCAAACTATCAGTGTCCTGAGTGCACTAATAATGGCCCGGACCAGCTCCTCCTGGGGCTCCTCCCCACACCCAGGGGACTCCACAGAAGCTCATCCCTGTGGCCTCACTTCCTCTGAGGTACAGGGTGTTCCTGTCTTGCAGCCTCCCCTCAGCCCTGCCCCTGGGGGTGCTTGGACCTGGCTCTGGACCTGTGCTCCAGGTGTGGTGGACCCCACTGGCTGTGTGCTCTTGCTTGCCCTTATCTCTGTCTCTCCTACCATCCTGGCTCTACTTGCTGGTGGGACCCAGGATCTGTTTCACTGCTGGCTGGGTCTGGGCTATTGATGCACCCAGAATGAATGCCTGGCACTGCTGCCAAGCTTAATGCCCTCTGGGACTGGGCCCTTGGTTGATGAGGGTGTTTCTGCTTGTTTCTGCTTGGAGCAGCCCTTGGTGCTCCATGATGAGCATGTGCCTGTTTGCACACAGAGGTACAGGAATGGTGCAGAGATGGTACATGTGAATTGGAGGCAATCCTCTTGAAAATTTGAACCATGCTCTTTAATGTAACTTTAATTAGAGAAGTGTTGGCAGACCAAAAATTGAGGAAGTAAAAATAGCACCATTGTAATGTTTGATTTTTTCAGTGTTCAAAACACTGGTTCTTTATGAATCAGAGTTTTGCTATCAGCCTGATTTTTCCAAGTGACTAAATGTGTTTCTGTAGTTATTTTTTCCCTACCATCATTTGCAGGAAATGTGAAGACGTACACTGCATATAAAAATGGGGACTCTTTCCCAATAATTTCTTTACTATTCATTTCTAATCTGTCATGCCTCTTAATGCAGCTGAAAAAATCAACTTCATGTGCATGGAAATATCCATTTTAATGTACAATTTATAGACAGGTATTTCATTGTGTTCTTCTTTACACATTGTCAGAGGATTGCTAGTGTTTATTAAACTTCTAGCCACTTTCTTCAAATAGTGATAGGAAAATTTCTCAGCAATATAACTTGCAAGGAGGTAATGAGGTTCAGCTGTGTCACAGGATTGTGGAATTAAGTTGAATGAGATTCAGAGTAAACACAGATGTTTGCAAAAGCCTCATGTAACTTTTTCAAAACAATATCAAGGGAAAAAAAACATTAATCTTTGTGTATCTCTTTGCCTTTTAATTACTGTGTATAATTACACTGTTCTGAGTGAGTCCATGTCCATATTGAACTAGACTTGTGGCTGACCTTTTTGTCAGCAACAGGTATAGCTGGTAGAGCAGATGAGCCTTTGGGATGTCTAATAGGAATGTAAGGAATATGGCTTTATTTTTTTTGGATCAGACTGGGTTCAAGCACACCCTTGTTAAGAGCCAAGCAGGTTAAGCAAAATGACTAGACATGTTTGAGGCTTACTAATACATTCAGTTGACACTATGTGTATTTTTCTTTCTTATGGATGGGTCAAAATAATATATTTATCAAACTATTTTATCATGAGTTGCATCACTGAGGTATTTTGTGTGTTGCTGAGGATGATTTCAAAATTTAATATATGTAAACATTTTCTAACTAGAAAATGTAGGATATTGTAAAGAATAATCTTTAGTCTTCCCCATAAACTGCATTTAGCAAGTTCTTCTGTGTAGAGAGTCCATCTTTGTCACTGCATAAGAACAACAGGGAAGGAGTTACACAAACTCAGCTAATATTTTTCAGAAAAAGGGAATAAGCAGGGAAAGTTGGGGAGAATGAAAACATATGTGTTTGTGTGGGGGGGAATGTTGGCTCTGCAAACTGACAAACAATATCTACTTGTAATGTGGTTAGGAATTACCTGAAACGTGGAAGAATCTTAAAAAGATTGACTTCACTGTAAAGCATGAAGCGGTACCTCTACAGTCCAAAGAAGTGTTGGTTATCAGAAGAAAATGTGTACTTTTGGAGGTGAGATCAGTTCTGTGCTCTGAACCAAATGATTTTTCATTTTTTGTTCTGATAACAAGCTGGAGGCAAGCTTCACTGAACTGAGAAATTGTAAACTCTTAGAAAAGGCTGTTGAAAGATAACAATTCTATGTTTCTCCGTAATGTATTCTGAATGAATCTGATAATTTAAAGCCCACTCCACCAAAATGGGAGTGATGCTTGTGTCCTCTTTATCTTCAATTATGTCTAATCTGTTTCTAATTTAAACATGATAATGCTGTTGTAAGATCAAATCTAGATTTTAAATGTTTTATTCTTCTCCATTGGCAATGTTTTAAATGTGGACTCTTAAATGTCTGTGGGCAGTACTCACTGAGTCTATAAAAGTTTCGGTAAATTTAAAGGAAATAAGAATGCTTAAATGTGAAATGGCTCATAGTTCATGAGATGGAACATATTTAATGAATGGCAGCTAAGGAAAACTTAATCTCCAACAATCTCCATGGATTACCTGCTTAACTTCTAAGGAACCCTAATTCAATAAGTAAGTAGTATCTTTCAGGTGAAACAGCATGGGTTTAGAAACAGATGTTTTAAAAACAAAAGTGTCCTTTAAGCTTGTTACGTATTTTCCAGAATATAGATAAGTTAAGAATAACCATGATTTTACGGACTGTTATGATATATCTGTCACTGTCAATATCTTGGAGTACCAATCAGAATTTCAGTCAAAATAAAAACTGCATCAGCATGATTTATCAAGGTATATTCTCAAGTACTCCACATTCTGACAACAAAAAACATAACAAAAAGAGCTTTCCCAACTAGACATACATTTTTGAGAAAGTGAAACTAATCTGAGTACATTGCATTTTGAATGTCCGTTCTCATGATCTCTGCATTAAGGAGTATTCATAAGTTTCAAATAAAACAGCTGAGAAATTATTTAAAAGAGGATTTTTTTCTCCTCCATGATCAAGAACTAAATCCACCTGTATTTTTTGAAAGTTCAGTTAACGAAACATTGAAATGATTCTAAAATATATTCTGATTGCAGGCTGATTATGAAGTTTGGTCTCAAGTTAAAAGTAATTTCTTTATTTGTGCTTTCTCCTCATCCTTAGATTTGTCAATAGAGTGTTGTTTGGGTATCTGGGGTTCAGTGACTGCCAAATTGATAAACATAAGGGGAGAGATGGTGATGTTTGTCATGTGGTCCCATTTTTTGTTTACTTGTTTTGGGGTTTTAAGGGGGTTGGGGTTGATACAGAACAATCATTCAGTTTTGTGTAATCTGCTAACTTGCTGAGGCTGCACTCAATCTCACTGTCTGTGCCATTGGTAAAGATGCTAAAAACTACCAGTCCTGAGACAGAGCCCTGAGCGACACCACTCATCACACCACTCATCACCAGCCTCCACGTGAATGTAGAGCCACAGACCATAGCCCTCTGTGCCCATCCAGCCCATTCCTTACTCACTGAGTAGCCCACCCTTTGCTTCCATGTCCATTTCCAATTTGGATAAAAGGGTGTTCTGTGATACTGTGTTGTGGGCTTTACAGAAGGTTAGGTAGATGGCACAATTTGGTCTTCCCTCACAGAAAGCCACCACATTGGTCAGGCACAGTTTGTCATTAGTGAAGCTGTGCTGGCTGTCTCAGATCATGAACTTGTCTTGTACATGTTGTTTTATTATAATATTCACCTTGGCTAGGCTTGCAGGAACTGTGATGGAAACATATATGGAAGGAAACTCTTTATAAAAACAATCTTGATTTGCAGCATCATTCTTGTGATTTCTAAAAAATAATCCTAAATCCTGCTTGAAGAAGACTTTACTACCATTTGGCCTTGAAAAGCAATGCTATGAGAAAGTGTCAAATTATTCTGAATGACTTCCTATTTTCATATGGAAAACAGCAGTGCTGAAAAAGAAAAGTAAATGCCATTAGGATGCCAGTAGCTGGTAATCCAGGAGCCCGACTCCTTAGCTGTCAGATGTTTCCTCTGAATTCAGAGGGAATTGGTCATGGCCTGCCATTGCAGAACAGAGCCCAGGTCATTGTGTTATATAGTGATATGTCTAGATAAAAAAGAACTGTAATAGCTTAAATTGGGTCCAGAGTTCCCAAGAGCTGGGGTATGTCAAGGCGATGTGGCTATGCTGCTGTAACTTTTTCACAGAAAGAGTCCCCAAATTTCATAAAGTTTGGCTAGAAATTTTCTGCTGAACATTAACGTATACATTCAATACAGATTTTGAATATAGTTATTAACATTCATATAATGGACTATATCTGCAGTAAACTTACTTTTATCCCTTTGCTTATGCAAGAGATTCATGCATTTGTGTGCCTAAGGATCCATCATGAACAAAAATAAATGAGAAAGGGTGTTGCTTGTTCAAATTTGTGCATAGATAACTTTTGCAGCCTAATCTGGGTGCTTTTGAATGACAAATTCAGCATATAAAATTACATATCAACAGTTAGAGAACAAAGGTGGTGTTTAGCTTTTTATTTATAATAAAACAGCATAAAATTATATTAATTTGTATTATGGCTATAGTTGTTTTTTTGTGTTGCTGCATTATATCTGTCCTTCAGTGCTAAATATACAAACTGGTTTGTTTTTATTTAGCTGGAAAAAGCTCATTTGACTGGTTTGCTCAGCAGGTCTCATTCATTGCACTGTTAAGAGCAAAGTGGATACCTAAGTGTGACATACTGAGGATAGCAATTAGCTATGTGCATAGGAATGAAAAAAATTATTCAAAAAAGAATAACTTTCTCAAATTTTGCCCTAATATCTTGTGTAATTCAAGTAGGTCCTAGAAGTTCATTTCTACAGGGCTAAATGCAGTTATTAATCTCTAATTAAACAAATGAACAACTAAAAACTCAATTGGGACCCCTAAAAGCAGAATTGTTTCAAACAAGTTTCTTAATGTTTATAATTCTCTCAACATGTCCTCCTCTTATCCCTTACTGTATTTGAAATATTCTCAATTGTCTGCCACTTCTGTTGTTAGACTGGAGAGCAAGCTGTCCAGATGAGAGATTACCTGCTTTGCCTTGCTTTTATATTAATTTGCCGGCTTCATGATTTTAGAAGTGTGTGTACAGGTATATGTCTAAATACATATATGCTTATACATTTGTTTATAGCGGCCTAATTGACGAGTCCAGCAATTTTCTGTGAAGTGTTGACAGCGAGCAGACCTTTGTTTGCAGAGAAAACGATGCGATCCTCGCTACATTGCAGAGGCCCGGCACTCACAGTCCCCTATTAGCTTTGTGCATTACTGACCTCCACAGGCATTTCAGGGGAAGACACAGCAGGAAGAGACGAAGGTCAGTGCAGAAAGTGTTACTGCTTTTGCAGGCAAGTATTGTGTATTTAATCATTGTCTTACACCATTTTTGCGTATAAGGCTGGGCTGTTCTTTCTGGTAAAATTATTGGTCTGTAAGAATTTTTTTCTTGTTTCAATCTAAGGGTCAGTGATAAAGAGTGCTGTCACACTCCATGTCACTGGCTCCACGTCACACTATCTGTACTTCAAAACTCAAGTGCAGCTGTGATCACATCAAAGTTCTCTGGATGCCACTGCATCCAGATCAAGATACAGTTGTGTGCATTATTCTTCCTTATTGGTTCACACCAAGTTTGTCTGTGTATATGAAATCTAGATTTGAAGATGTGACGAAATGTGAGTAGAACCCCTTCCTGTCCCATTCCAACAGATGGATTTAATGTTTATTTTCTGTTTGCATAGAATTTATTATTAGTTAAGCAAAGTGATGTGATAGTCATTAATGCAGGTGTGTTTATATTTTGAAAATTTTTTAATGTGTAAAATTCTTTGATTATCTGAAAATGTACATTTATTGCCTAGGTAATTGAAAAAAAAATAGAGCAGGTCTAGAATCTTAGTGAATTTCCTGATACATCTTTAACAGCAAATACACTGCTTTCTAAATTTTAATATTTTTTGTATGTTAAGGATGATTTCATGGTGACTGGGGGCCACCAGGTATAGAATCCAGTTTACCAAGACAATTGGCACTGGGCAGCACTTCTGTTGGGCCACAGGCTGTAACAGTGACCAGAGGCACCTTTTCATACAGTGGAACCCTGAAGACTTGGCCTGACTGTTGAAGGATTCTCACAAGTTTGTAAATGTATTATTGGAACTGTAGGCCATTTATACTAATACTGATTGAGAGCATAAAAATCTTGGTGGGGAAACACACAGATAAATCTTTAAAATTAAATTTTCAGGGCAGAATTGTTGTTTTTTATTGGACAAAATGAGGAAATCAACTTATTCATCTGACTCTATGCTCTTCATCTTTTATTCTAGAGAAATAAACACAATCCATGCCTGTATGGTTGCATGACCCTAGTTAAGCAGACTTTAGATGAGCTCTTAGTTGTTTATGGTACTAAAGCCACATAAGCATGCCTTATCAGCAGCAAAGTAATGCAGGCATAAGCTGTGATAGAAAAAAAAGTGTAGATGGAATATTTTGTAGTAGGCTTTAAGTGACTGCAGAGTATTCAATTTTCCAGGGGCATGCTACTGTCATGTGTTGCTACAAATGTCTGACTCGATTCCCAGGCCTGTGGCTCAGTTCTTGAATCATCATGATGAGGAAGCAGCACAGAATTATGGGGATATGTCTTAAACAAAACAGGCTCTGAGTATGCCTCATGCTTAGCACATATGCAGAATGAATATTTGAGGAAGGAATTTTGAAATAATGCCTGTTTGGGTTTTTGCTCATGTTTTCTGAATCTATGAACTCTTCTCAAGTAGCCTAAGAAAATATATTAAATTATTTTTCTGTGAACTGAACGATATTACAAAGTCTTAGACTTTGAAGTCTTAGACTTCTGACTTAGTTTAATTTGCTTGCATAAAAAAGCACTAGTAGTTCATTACCATAACCCTCCTTTGGATGGAAATGCATTAGTGGTGTCTGCACGAATAAGCAATGAAGAGTAGTGAGAAGAAAAAGCCTCACACAGTACCATGTGAACCCACAGTGTCTGCCTCAATTTGTACCTTTTCAGTATCTGACAGTGAATGATAACATTATTGCAATGGTATTTACTGGCGCTGCTGGAGTATGGGGTCTGTCATTTTTTTCTATTCTGAATTGTTGTGCATGGCTTTAAAAAGTGCCCAAGGCTGAAATGTGTTTCAGAGGTCGTCAAGGAGGAAACAAAGTGATTTTTTTACTACTTTTTATGAAATTCGGCAAAACAATTTGAAGCTGGAGGAGTTCCAAACCTAAATGCACGTTATTATGGATTCAGATGGATAAGATGGTTCCTGGTGGGGATAAGTTTGTCATAGTGTCTTTCAGGAAATTATACAACTGTCTTTCGTTTTCTTCTATATTTCTTTAGCCTAAAGAAAGGAGGTTTCAAAATGGCCATTTAATAATCCCCAAGAAGAATAACCTTTGCAGCAGTCCTATTTTGTAACATAAGAACTATGAAAACCTGGCCTTGGATGGATTATAACAGAATCCTGTCTATTGACTTATATTTTATGATTAAGTCACTAATCTGGCATCCAGCTTTACTTGCATTTGTTCAGAATGACAGGAGTCCCTTTCAGTGTTCATCACAGATTTCTCTTTTCATCAGCTTTTCCTCAGAGGTAATTGCAGCTGTACACAAGCCGTTCAGTCTCCAAAAGAGGACAAAATTTATTTTAATGTCCATGAGTGCACAGTTACCTCAGAGATGAAGTTATTGTTGTGGAAGAATAGGAAAAGCTCCTGCTCTGATGAAACAGAGTGCCTGACAAGATTATGAAGCAAAAAATCTTCCTTATTTTTTATTTATATATTTTTACATGAACAAAACATTGTTCATTTTTTTAAAATATAAATTCATTTAAGCTTGAACTTATTTTACAGAACCCAAATATTTTCTAAAGTTTATTTCTAATACATTCTATTGGTTTTAGTATCTTGTACCATAAAGATTTTGCCGCTGCAATGGAATTGCTGTCACTGTAAAATGGGAGTGTTGCAGCTAACTGGTTTTTATTAATGAGAATTTTTGATACTCATGAGGTATTTGAAGTTTTGAATTCAATGAATCATTACTCCCAAAGCAAAAACATATGTTTCTGCATGTTAGGTGGACTTTTTTTGGTTACATTCTAGTCTACTGATTTACATGTGGAAGATACTTATAATTGTGGTTATACATCATCTTCAGGTGTCTCCCAGAGCTGTTTGCATAGGGGAGTAATTTCTCTGGAATAAAGTCACTTCACACTGGTGTAGAGCACCCAGACAGTGAGTTATTTAGAGTAGCTGTAATGCAACCTTGTTTACTGAATACATATTCCAGGTGATTTTTTTCAAGAGAGAACTTTTGGGAATTTTTTCCCCCATTAATATTAATTCCATTAAAATATACAGTTTTATTTTGAGTCCTTGCTTATACTACAGCAGCTAAATAATGTATACTTTTCTTTCAGTTTCCCTGAGTATCAAACATTTACCTAAATTGAATTTTCTTTGAGAATCTTGAGACAAATTCAGCCAATGCATTTTTTTGTTGTAAGAGAGATATATCTGCTTATCTCTGGTTTGAAATTTAGTTTTTTCTATTTTGTTACTAGCACACCTCTCATCAATTAATGCTACTAAAATGATATTGAATAAGAAGTGAACTGATTCCTATATGTGGGATTTTAATACTTTAGAAATGTGTTTTTACTTTGAAAACAAGCAAAAAACCAAACCATAAAGTTAAGGATTCCTTCCCTATAACAAACAGAATTCTAGCACAAAGGATAAAAATCCTCTTAGATTACTTTTCAGCATCAGTAGGTTTTAAATGTTGAAACTCATATTGTTACATTTGTATACCATACATATTCATAAATATTCACCTGCTGATGAGTTGGAAACCATGGGCATTGCTGAGAATGTAGTAGAAGCTGTTTGTTTATTTTTTAAAAATTTTATAGACAAGTATTAAAGATTGGATGAAAACCCCATGGAAACAAATAAATGATGAGCACATGGAGATGGAGCTCAGAAGATTTGCAAATGTGATCATTTCCCTAATGAACAGTGTTTCGCTACTTGAAATAATCTCTCGTGTTCTGAGTATTCTGCATTATGTAGGAGTCTGTAGCTTGTTAAATTCCCTTCATTAGAGAGTTTTTGAACTCAAAGGATTTAAAAAATTGGGGAAACGAGTATTACAGGATTGAACTCCCAAACCTCAAAGTACTTCTGAAAATATCTCTCTGAGTTTATTTTTTCTTCCATAACCAGCAAATTACCCAACTGGCTTTTACATAAGATTCAGAAGTCAAATTCCAAGATGCAGTCACTAACCTGCTTGCTTCTTTAGTGCTTCTGTCATTTTGTTCACAAGGGTCTGCTGTGTAAGAAATTAAGACCTGTCAAAGCATTAGGACATGGGATATGCACTGTTCAGTCAAGGATTATGCATCTGAAAAGAGCTGAAGTTTAACAAATTAAAACTTCTTGTAATTCAGAAACCAGCATTTATGGGCACAATAGTCTTTGTGTTCTACATTTGCAGAATTTTGGATAACTTTATTCCTGCAATGTTTGTACCTTAATTCTAAAGCAAAGTTTGTCCACTGTGTAAGACATGGAGGACTTTTTCATTGTACAGCTGCACAGAGGAGCTGTGAGATAAACAGATATGTGTAGCTAAAGCAGTAGGGAAAATGGCAGTAAAAAGAGATAGGTATACACAATGGTGAATGTAAATTAACATCCTAGGGGTGGCTTATATGAATTAAATATCATCTGGACATGTAGGTACACAGTTTGTGGTAATTGGGAGTGGGGCTGTGGCCGAACCTCATCCCTAATGGGCCACAGCTGTGAGAAGCAGGTGAGCAGCATTGAAAGCAATGAGCTGTGGAGCACTGACCAATCACCAAAGGGAACAGAGGGCACACAGGTGCAATGCATCAACATGAGGGGTATGAAAGGTTGAGCTAAAGAACAAGAAGGGCAGATGCCTGAAGCCTTCTGAAGTGGTATGGTGTTACTCTGTATGGACAGGCACCTGAAGTCTTCTGATGAGGTATGGC
Organism: Ammospiza nelsoni; assembly: GCF_027579445.1. Lineage (NCBI taxonomy): Eukaryota > Metazoa > Chordata > Aves > Passeriformes > Passerellidae > Ammospiza > Ammospiza nelsoni. The sequence continues at coordinate 19,188,838 of NC_080639.1, forward strand.
ATTACAATTTTTTTTTTTGGTGTTGTATTGTGATACTCCTCGTATTGTGGTCATTTCAACTGTGACATGTGCCGTGGTGTATGATGCAATGTGGACACGTAATAATCCAGAATCTGTTAGGTGTCTCTCTATTCATACCCTACTTTAAAAACTAAATTATTAAATGAACCTTCCCCTCTCCCCAATATTTTGGGATATGAATGATCAGGAGGTGAAGGAACTGCTAACTTAGAACAAACAAGTGTAGAAGATAATAATTCTCATTCTTTCCTATCTTAAAATTCCTGTGTGTGTTGGGGACTTTTATGAACTTAAACATACCATAGATCAGTTTGACAAATGTTGCAAAGCAATCTATATAGATGAAAATTTTACTTTGGTTTGGGGCAGAAGGATGAGGTCACAGAGTATTTGTACAATATAGGGTAACATCAAAGTGGAATTGAAGAATGTCTCAGTGGCTGGGGCACTTCTAAAGGCTGATGAGACAATGGCTGAGATCTCTTGGGGGAAAAAACTGAATGGGAGTCTATCATTTGCTTTTGTTTGAATGTAAGTCTTTGAGTACCAACTGTTTGAACAAAAACTGTCTACTGAATTTTACACCAACTTTTTATAGGTTGTGGTTTCCAGGGAAAATGCTTTCCTACTGTATATCTTGATGTATCCTAATTTTTCTAAATATAAGAAATGTATTCTCTCCCGTGGATAGGAAAGTGATACTAGCTCTACTTTACAGCTGGGAACTTGAAAGTTCTGTGATTCTTTAAATGACACCTTCAGAGCTTTTGTGAAGGCAAATCTCCTAAATCCTGGCCAGAGCTCCTAATGTTGGTATATCCTTTCTTGGAAACAAACACTCAATTTCTAATTACGTGTCTGCTGTCACCAGTGCAGTGAGTTAATTTCAAATCTTCTTTATAACCTTAATATCTTATTAAGACAATGTAATGTTCAAGAAACTTCTTAGAAATTGGCAGACCAAAAACATTTTGCATAAGCGAGTTGGAAAATATTGTGATAAAAATAATATTAATCCATTTGGAGAAAAGATGTCCTCATGGGTGAATCATTTATCAACAAAGTCACTTTATGTGCTTGCTTCAGATATGCACATAACAAAAGCAACTGTTCCTTATTTTGAAGGGTGACCGGATGTGTCTGTGTGCTCAAATGGTTCAACTTGTATTTCAGCAAAACAGGAATCGTTCTGCTACACAGAGCTGTTTTGCAGATTAGAATTTCAGGCTTATGATGCTTTAGAAATACCAATGAAAATGACCTTAAAACAATGGAAATACTTTCATTTTTACAGCATCTTTTGTCTGATGTCAAACACCTGTTTAGAGAGTAAGGTTATATAGAAAGATTGCAGTATAGAAAATAGAAGAATGACTTGGCTACATTTGGTTCCATTCTTTTTGTTCTACTTTGGTTTAATTTCCTTCAATGACAACTAATATTTCTAACATGTATACTCTAGTAGTTCTAAAAATAGTTCTAAAAAGAGCTATTACCAGAAGGGTTCTATGGTCTCCGGGGAAGGTGGGAGTTCCACTTCTTCTCCATGATGTCACTTCCTCTGCATTTGTTTTACTGACAATCATTTCTGAGGGTAACCATTTGGAGCAGGGGAACTTTTCATCCTAGATAATTGTGTTCTTTAGTCACTGTTTTTAGCCAAATGAAAATTATTCTAACTGTAGGTTTCTTCAACATCTAGCAACAGATTGCAAAGTACCTAAGTTATTTGACAATGCTACCTTAAATTTGGTGACAATAAGAACCTGGTAGAATAAACAGTGGTTATGTGTACTCTTCAGTGCCCTGTGTTTTGCAAAGGACATGTCAGATTACTGACTAGTGTATTTCCTTGCCTGATGTTCTGCTGAATTGAAAGATAGGAAGCAAATAATTCTACAGACCTTAGTCTCCCTGTTCAGACCATGTTATCTGTTACATCTAATGGAGAAGCTCAGTGGATCCTGAGGTCATAGCCAATTAGGGAGCATTGATGAGAACTTGAGGGAAATGGTATCTTTGTTGTCGGTTCTGTTAGCCCAGAACCATTTGCTAATTATATAAAGCACGGTTATTGTTTGTATTTTTGTTTTTCTCCCCTTGAGGCTCAATGAAGTCTAATTTTATGTAAAGATGATGGAAAGATTGTTGAAGCCGAATTAGGAATCTCAGAATGTAAAGACTTACGTTTCTAATTAAAAGTATCCTTACACACTGGAAATGAAATCATTGAGCCGATTTGAGGAGCCAGCATAACCATAGGCACCTAGGCTTAGGAGCCAGAACAAGTGTGTACTGGGGTTTAGACAGAATTGCCTGACATGCAGTCTAGGCTCCTGAGAGGAGCAGGATGTTTGGATGATGAAAAATAATTAGTGAAATTTTTCCCCTTAAAATACACCCAAACAAACAAGTGAAAAAAGAAACCCAAAAAACATTAACATTTTCTGTGGGAAAATGATACTTTGGGTAAACTTCCTGTCAAGAAAAGCAAATGAAACCATATATTTTCAACCAAAAATAGCAGCTGAGTCATTACTGTAGTGTGGCATAAGGCAGAGGTCCCAGTAACCAAGTAACTCCACAGTTCATGCCGTTGATTCCCTTGGGCCTATACTGGGAACTGTAGCTAGTTCTTTTTATTTCCCACTCCTCCCCAGTGGAACTTGAGTTCTTCTGCTGGGCTGTGTATCCCGTGACAAACCGTGCTGTCTTCCTGTAGTTCAGCCACTGCTGCCAATAATGGGATGTAATGCAGTCACACAGCAATGTGCGGTCTGAAATGTAGGCTGCCTGGAGAATGTGAGCCATGGAGGATCAGAACTTAACTTAGGACTGTGAAGATGGGTGCAGAGATTAATATTGACTCAAAAGCTGGAAATTAATATTAACTGCAAAGTTGAAAGATTGTCTTTTCAGACAACTATTTTTAAAAAATTTTGTTCTGAAACAAGCTTTTTAATATAGCTACTAATTTTCATTCTGAAAAAACAGTGTCAGACTACTCTATGACATGGAGATTTCATATTTGATCTGCTCAATTTGGGGATAAAGAAGGAAAGAAAAATTAATAAAAATACAACTCTTTTTCCTTGAGAAAAAGAAAATTGTATTCTCTGAGAGACTCTAGTTTCCCTTTAGCACCTGCTGACCATCTTCTCTGTTCTCTTTGTCTTGCTAATGCACTCAAGTGCCTGATCTACAGGCTAGTTTAAGAGTTTTCAAGAGGAAACTAAGAAAAGTCTAACCTTGTTTTCCTCCTGAACTTTGATTCCTACCTGAGCAAATTCAGTCACTTAAAGCACTCATACTTCTGTCTGAACCCAAGGAGCAAAGTGAGCAGGGGAAGGACAGGCTGGATTTTACTTTATCCACTGAGATTTAAACTTTTTCTACAGTAGGTAACTAATTTAATATTTTCAGTAATATTCAGGTTGTCTGAGAATAATAAAGCCTTACCCATATGCAACTGCAGGTCAGTCAGCAATAGTGCCATCTTGCCTTTGCTGCTCAACTAGTGATTTTGACCTTGGTATGAATGGATCATTCACTCAAGTGATGAGAGTTAATTTAGCCTTCATAATAGCCCAGAGCTCAACCTTTTCAGAGCTGCGATTGTTTCAGCAATGCCAAATTATATGCAATCACTGAGTAATATGAACAGCGATCCACTGCTGTGTCTTTGGATGTAGGCCACCAAAATTATTCTCTTCATACTGGTAGGAAGCAGGCTAAAAATTCATTCAGTGCTGCACGTTGTGGAGCATATGAGCCACGTTACTGCATAAACAGTATACTGGGAGAAAATTAAGTTTGGTGATTTTTACCCCTTTTTTTTTGTTCTATAGCTCTTTTCTCCTTTGAGGGAACTGTATGGGTTCCATTTAATGGAAATTCTTTCTCTTGGATTCACAAGCTTTTGTATCCTATTGTTAGAGCTTGGGGAGAAAGGCACAATTGAAGACAAGCATAAAAAATGAGTTATTTTCATCTGTCTCTGTAAATTCACATAAGGTGTGAAGTAGGGCTTTTTATTCAAAGGAGACTGGGTGAAAAGAGCAGAACACCAAAGGTTTTATTCATAACAAACCTGTGTTCTGAGCAGGCAGATCACAGTGTGTTTTACAGGACTGAGGTCTTTCACAGTGTAACTCGTGTAGCTCAGAGCCTGGGGTTAGGATAGAGGTTGTTCTGTCCTCTCAGGTGCTGAGCTGTAGTCACCTGGCCTGCTCAGGTTCCAGGTCTGTGTGTTTTGCATTTTGCCAGGAAACAGGTTCAGCAAGAAGATCTTCAGAAGCACCATGACAAAGTCTGTGATGTTATTCACACTTACTAATGATTTTTTTTAAATTGCTCCTTTAAGATGTTCGAGGAGGTAGTATTTGTGTTAGGTAGAATAATGGTGAATTTAGAAGTAACTCTGCAACATTTTTTTCAGAAAAAAAATATTGAAGCAGCAGCAACATGTGAAAATAAACTACTAAATCAGTTAAAACAATTTGATAGATATTGAGGTTATGCTGAGGATGTTGAAATCTTCAATGTTATAGAAGGATGGAAGGATGGAAATCATCTGAAAGTCTGTAATCCCAAGTAGGTACGCAAACCTGTTATGCACGAAATGTATAAAAATGGTCATTTTAAACAAAGGCATAAATCTTATGGTATAAACCACTAATGTTTCACAGATTGGACTTATCAAATGTAAATGCCAAAATCTAGTGATCTCTAGAAAAAATAACACTACTTGCTACTATATCAATCTACTAAGGATGTAAGAGTGTTTTCTTTCATCAGTGCAAACATTGCCCTGTTGCAAAGGTGGGATTTTACATGAACCAGCTTTTCAAAATCGGGGCCTAAATATCTTTGACAGGCTCTGTCAGAAAGATTTGTCTTGCAACCATTTAAAAAGCATACTGTTATTTCATAGCAAGTGTTATTTAGAAGGACTGTTCTGGGGTCCCCATCCCCTTCCCTCCACCCTCCCCCAAAAAAATTCCAAAAAAACTATTGTTTTTTTTCAGAAGCATCACTTTTTAAATTAAGATGTCCAGATGCCTGAGAATAAATCTAATTCATAATGACTGCCAGTGGCTTCTAGGGCCACCAAGACAGGCACTCTGGGCCACCTCCTCAGTGTGACCATTCCTATCAGGATGGGGAATTACACAGCAGCCTGATGAAGGAAGCTGTTCAGGGATCCTGCTTTTCATGTTCCTCTGGCACAAAGAAGCTATCATGACCAAGGCAATCAGGCCCCAGAGAGTTGTTGTTTCCCTCTCCTCCCCAGCCCTTGCATTTCCTGTAGTAAACATAAAGTATATTGTGACTGGTTTGGAAGCAGGGTTTTGAAGTATATGTGTGATACTTTAAACATCTCTAGTAGCTTTCTCACGTGTGCAGTTACAGAGTAGCATTCCAAGTGCAGTATCAGACTAGTATTTATCTGTTCTGAAACAGTTCTGGGAACCAGCAGAAAAGTGTATTTTTGTAATTCAGGAGTAAAATGAAAATTGTAAGAAAACAATACCATTATTAGTTTGCAGAAGTTATTTGCTTTGATTAAAAGCACCAATAAATGTGTCTTGGTTCTATAACTGCTCCATTTAGTACTTGACATATAATAGGTTTTTTTTCCCCACAGTGTAATATCTCCATTGAAATATAATTATTTTGCAGATTGCTCAAGTGAATGCCCTTATAAACATGCTGTTAGGGGAACTCACCCCTGGTGATCATCAGAACATCATGACAATATGCACAATTGATGTACATGCGAGGGATGTTGTAGCCACGCTTATAGCACAGAAGGTAATTTGTTGCAGAGCAATTACACTAATGCATTTTTAAAAGCATAAAATAAAGAATAATTTCATTTGTTGAAAAGATATTCTGGTGGCTTATGTATGGCAGTGACAGAATATTTTGATTAAATCAACTTTTGTCCCTTTTATGTTTTTTGCTTTAGGTTTAGCTAATTACATTTACCAGTTAAAGAATTCACATTTAAAAATATATAGATATTTTGTCCAAATATTTTAAAACGTCCATTAAAAACGTATGCTGTAATTTGACAGCAGGTTTCTCATTAATTTGCCTCCCATTACTGATCTTTTCACAACTAATATAAATCTCACACTTATTGGAGATAGCTAGAAAGCTTAATATATACAGAATATAAAACAGCAATTGTTTCCAGATAGTTTTTGGGTTTTTTCTATAAATAGGTTTTATTTCCCTATCAGTTTCTAAGGTGGGATCTGTACTGCTAACCCTTTCCATGCCTGTCTTCTGCACTGCTGGTACCTATTTATAGTAATTTGCTAGTCCATCTCCAGACTGAGAGCACTCAGACAGGAAGGAGGTGGTGAGAGGCACCATGCAATGTCAGCTCCCTTATGCATGGTTAGGCAGGTGAGAGAGAGCTGTTCCATCCTCCACTCCTCCTGCCTGCAGCCAGCTGACCTCCAAAGGGGCACAGAGCCCCCAGTTTGAACAAGCAGCGTCATTCCAGAGTCAGACACCTAGAGCTTTTCTCTTTATTCATGAGGAGTAACAAAGGGGAAAAGAAAAACTGTGTAGGCATGAAATGTGTGTGTGTAGTGCACATGTATTCACCCATCCTCTATAGCCTGTCATCCTTCTATGCATCTGCTGCATTTGAACATTTACTCGCTGTAAAATTCACCTTTTCACAACACATAGCTGCCAAGATCAAGGATTGTGCTGTTTCTCTGCGTTCCCAAACACCCTCCTATCCCCACAATTGTTAGTTCATTATTTTGCTTTATTATAAACCATAATTTTGCTGCAGACCAGACACAGTATTTAGGTTTCTTGGAAATCCAGTCTTTACATAAATGGCCTAAATAAATAGTTCAAGATCAAGACCACAGTGAACTTGTGAAAGTAAAAATTGTTTTACTTGAAAGAATGAAATGGAAAAAAAATCACAGTAAATTATTTTAGTATGCCATGAAACCTTGTCCAGGACAAAATAGTCTTTTAGCCTTTTTAACTGGTATTCTGTAAAACTGAGGGGGGAAAAAAGCAAAGCCAAAAGCAACACAAACAACAAAAAAATCCCTCAACACTCTTACAGTTGCTGAACAAAATTCATTCTACTGAGCATAATCACTTTGTTGTGGTGTGATGCATAATAGCAGTTGCATTGAAAATTTGCAGCAATTTAAAATATTCTTTTCACTGGAATTGTTTATCCACATTGCCAAAGCCTTTAAGGAAGTACTGATGTTTTTCATATTGTCAGGAGCAGCTGTTTCTATCTGCTGTGGCTGTCTAACTGCTAACTAGGCAGATGGCACACAGTAGCTGAGGTGTGTCTGTTGTGTACAGGATCAACTTTTCTGGCTTATGGGAAGCACAGCTGCCATGCTATTATGATGATGATCCTTATGTATTTCAGACATTGGAGGCCTTATATAGAGCTGCATGCTTTGAAGGGGGGATTAAGGTCTTTAGTACACTGAATAAGTACTTAAATAATCAAACTGACAAGCTGTGTGGAAATATGGAATTCCTATTAATGAGAATTTTGGGTAGGGATCAGGGGACTCTGTAAAAACCAAGTAAAAGTATTTGCTACAGACAGAAACATCTCAATATGATATAGCATCCTAATATCAGTATAAATTCAATATCAACTAGAGAAAAATACATTTATGAGTTAATGTGTTTTACATCATTAAATCTGGTCAGTTATTCAAAGAAAATGCTGTAGAAAATACTGGATGGTGAAAACTAGACAAGGCCTAAGATTTTTGTCTCAATTGTCAGAAACTTTATCCATAGAATATTGGAAGCAGCAACACTTCTTTTCCTGTGTCTAGCTTGTAGTAATTAATATATTAATATCTACTCTTTTTTTTCTTCAGAAAAACTACTTACTTAACATTCTTGGGCACTGGGGTAGCATAAGAGAGCTGGAGGTGATAGTAAGATGTGTCTGGGGCTTAAGGAAGCAATGAAATGATGACCAGATGCTGCATTTCCTGTTGATTTAAGGCATTAGTTCATTAGGCCACTAATCAAAACCATGTGCTCTGCTAACAAACCATTTCATCACCTGAGTGCTGGAGCATGCACATACTGTTTCCAGCTAACTGGGACCTGATCCAGGGCAAGGCAAAGTCTACCACCAATTGATGCCAACAAGAGAAGAGGTTGTCTGAAAATAGTTGTCCTTGTTATTTTTTGTGTCTTCACATAGCTCAGCTGAAAATATTTTAGCCAGAAATATTGAATAATTGTATATTTTCTGGATCTTGTTAGGGGACTTTATATTCCATAAAGTATCCCTCCTTGTTACAAAATTTAAAAATTAAAATTATTAGGAGCCCATCAGGTTGATGTGCATAAATTTTGTTTTTCAGAGATCCCATTGCTAACCTTTATTCTCTAAAGAAAGATGTCAAAGTATATTGAGAGACATTGATTCACCATTTTAGTCCTGAGTTAAGAGCTACAGACTGGGCAATGTCACCTCAATAGTGCTTATGTTGACCACTACTGTGTGTAAAGGAAAAATGTCCAACTTCAAAGCTTACAGCAAGGCTTGTTCTTGATGGCAGTATAAACAGCCTAAGAAAATCATATTCTGCAGTTGTTTCTAAAGTGCTGCAACCCTAAAAGCATGCACAAATATACCATAAAACTGTGAAACATGTTTGTTTCTTCAGCTTAATGCAATGCTATCACTCTCCAAGTATAGTTTTGTAAGTTTGGAAATAGTTATAAAAGCAATAACTTCCTTGCAAGTGACAACAACAGCTGATGAGAAAAGCAGGGAAGTTAGATCACTTAGTTTTCACCAAATGGGAAGAGGGAGATATCAATTATCTCTTAGTAAAGCTGTGGGATTAATCTGTTGGAGAGGTGTACAAGAAAAAAAAAGGAGGGTGACTCATGGAGTGGAAGGTGGAAAGAGAGAGCATCTTGATCAGGAAAGGACAAAAGAAATAGTCTGATTCCTCAGAAGCCAATGGAGGCAGGCCTGCAAGCAAAGTACAAGGTGAGCAGTTTACAGCAATAACAAGAAATACTGCAGGGTTAGAGGATCATGCAGAGATGGTCACAGAAGAAAGCAGAAGTACTGCGGTGCTAAGGGAAAAGGTTTTTACAAAGTCACAGATATCAGAAAGCACATGCAAGACAATCACAAATGTGAAGAAGATGAAGATCAAGGGTGGAGAAGAGGACTAATGAGCCTGGGAGATTTAGGACAAGCAAGGAGAAGCACTGGTGCCTGCTGCACAGTAGATGAAAGAAGAGAGATTGATAAATTGAAGGGATTTCTTCAAGCAGGTGAAAAATATCACTGGGTAGGAAGTGAAGAAATCTGTCTTGATTGAGACCAGAAAAATTTGGTGAGGCAAAATGAAAGGACAGGAATAGGTGAGTGTTCTTCAAGAGCATTTACATATGGCAAGAAAAGAAATTCCTACTTTATTTTTTGAGGTAGTGCTGGCATATGGTTCTTTCAGGATAGGATGATTTTGTGGTTGGACAGTTGGGGAAGCAGCACTATGGATAGAATTATGGAAACATCAAATGAAAGATGATGTATGCATGGTGGAATTTACTCTTGGAGCATCACAATCAAAATTATACTCTTCTTATTGCCTATGTTCAGTTTTACATACCTGACTCTGGGAGACAGTTTAGGGTAAAAAAAACCTGAACAGCCAACCAAATCAACAAAGATCTTGCAAATTCAGCTGGGCTGATTGATTGGTTTTTTAAGGAAACCATGTATTTTGGAATGAAACCTGCTCTGTGAGTAGCTGCAGTGCTTTCTTTGGGTTCAAACTACCAGAGTGTGTCAGGCTTTCCTCAGGTAGCCTTCATGCTTCCTGCTGGGGCATATGGGCTATAAGATCAGAGGTGTCAGCTCACCCTTCCCTAGTGCTGCTTTGTGTTTCAGTAGTAGTTTCTGGTCTGGCTTTTTTTCCCCCCATAGGCAGAACTTGCAGACATGGTAGGCACAGTAAGTCCTAGACACAAAGAATATGTATTATGCAATTTTGGCTGACATAGTGTTTTTCAGTTGATCAAGGTATTTTTCTGCAGAAATCTCAGAAATGTTGACTGCACTTGTGTGCAGTCAGTGTTACTAGAGTAATTCTGAAGAAAATTTGGCCCTGAGCACTCAGATTAAAAATGTGGCACAAAGCTTGAACCAGGTCTAACCTGGTAGGATTGAACACTGCATTTCATTGAGACAGAAGAATTTTTATATAGCAAAAAGAAACTGAAAACAATCTTCTCACTGTGTCTTATTTTACTGCTTACTACTGCTACAGTGTCAGTCATAATTGTTATGCCAAATTCATCATCTAAAATAACAAACCATAGGAAAGAATAGGCTTTGACAGAAAAAAAAAAATTGTTTCAAGTCATATCTCAGTACCCTTTCTCCTTTTTTGCTTTGTTTCTCAAGCTAAGCAACCAGAAAAGTGAGACAGAAGCACACAGAGTCCATGTACTGTATAAGTATGAACGCTTAAAGTTTTGTTTTCTCTTGATTTTATTTATTCAGTGCAACAAAGAACATGAAGCCAATGGCAGCAGTGTTCAGGAAATATATGATTGGGATCCTTTGACGGTGAAGTAATAAAATTGGACTGTAGCAGTGCACTTTGCATCATAAGCCTCTCTGTCAAGAAGAAATATTGCTATTCCAGTCATGAAAGTGATGTTCTCTGCTTCCAAGTTATACCACACTTTAAAATTTTGTCAAAGTTAAGATGACCATAACAGATATTTTCTTTCTTTACATGCATTGTTTTATGTAACAGATCTCCATTGAGTTTACTTAGTCAGTTATAGTTTTTTACCTTCTAGAGTCAGTAGATTGGCCCTGCAAATACTTGAGTAGCTTGTTGATCCGATGTGGTCAGCAGGAGAAAGGAAGAAAATATTTGGGCAGAATAACTCACAGATATTAATTCTTCAAGAGTTGGGCATTAACTAGAATTCCTTGACTTCCATAAATCAGTTGAAGAAAGAACTTTATTCTACAGTACACTTGGTGTGAGCTGGCCAGGTTAGTATCAGAAACAAGCAGATGAATAACACATTGTGGCTTCACTGGATTTTTTTCCGTCCAATAACTCCATCTCTTTTTTTTTTTGTACCAGGGAGCCCAGAACAAGACTATGGCACTGCTATCTTCATCTCACTTCATTTAGTAGTGTCTTATGCCTCTGTATAGTTCTAGTGCTGTAAGATTTATTTATCATATAAATATTCACTCTAATTTCTATCTATGACTACATGTTCTCTGCTTAAATTTGCCCTGCATTTTTATTAAATGGATGCGAGACTTCATAATTTACAAATTATAACAGTTAATCCCTTCTGCTAAGAAAAACATGTAATAGTCCATCAAGGCAGTTGTTTAATTTTGTTCATAAATTTTTGAAATGAAAACAGTAAAAAAAGGTCAATAATCACCTTACAAAGCAGCACTAATGTTGTCATGACTTACATCAAGACAAAACACGGAAGTCAATTATTGCATTGTATTAAATTCATAAGAAATGTGGCTCACTTTTTGCAGTAAGACAACAAAGAAATCTCATCAGCAACAGTGCATATATAAGTTAAGAGTATACATTCCCAATTAATTGCATAAAGATAAATCTGCAAACAAGGGCAGAATTGTGTATAACACTATACTTCTCTTTTTGCTAGTGATGCACTTCACATAATTCATTCTGATTTTAATTTCGATGATTTTTAAAACAAATTGTTCTCTCTAGGGAAGGGATGGTGATTTATTTTACCAGTATTTTTGGTGCTGGAATTATTTTTGTTTGTATAAGACATTGCTCTTGTGCCCTTTAGTCTCTGCTATTGTGTGCTCTCCTGTGATCAGGTCTACTTGTCTAGCATATTTCAATATACTATATGTAATAGCCATTAAGGGTCTTTTCCAACTGAAATGTTTCTATGATTCTATGCTTGTGTGGATCTCTGGGGTTAGCCTCATAAAGGCAGGCTACTTTCCAATCTCTCTAGAAAAGCCTGTTTCTAAAGTAAATAAGTCCCTTGAAAGACGCAGCAGAGCCCTCTTTAGAAAGGTGGACTTCTCACTTTCCACCTCAGTGAATGTAAAAGTATCCCTTTGTCTATCATTGATCAGAAAAGATGAGATGTGCCATTGGAGTTTTTCTGCTGACAGGGTTATCCTTCTAACATGTGTACCAACAAAAGTGCCTGTAGTGCTTCCTGAAATCTTTGTGAATCAAATGGACTATGTTTGAAACACTCCACAGAAATGTCTATCTTGTTGTTCTGGGCCCTCATCACTGCAGCTGGCTTTTTTTCTCTTTTATTATTGCTAGTTTGAAGTATCTATAAAGGTTTATGGCAAACTGGAGTACAGGAATGCTTTTATGAACTCAGTTGCATCTCTGTAGATTTGCTTTCTGTTGTGGTACTTTGAGTTAAGACGCTGCAGGATGGGGTTTGGCCAAAGAAAAAGTTAAATTAGCAATAAAGTGATTTTTCAAGCTTATTTTTCTGTTATCCTATGGCACAGTAACCTTTTTTTTATTTTTTTGAGGGAGACTGCTGAATTGGAAATAGCAGGTTTCCATAGTAGTAAATCCAGGGGAAAAAAAGGGAAACAAATTAAAAGGAAAAAAAGAGTCTTCCAGAAAATATCAAAACTGTCTTCTTTGGTGGAAACAAAACCCCCTCTTCTCCTCTCCCCCCTGCTTTTTTTTTTTAATGGATTATAGCACTGGGCCTTAAGGTACTTTCAATAAGGAACAGGCAAAGGCTAGAGCTGAATGTCAAGAAACTGGCATGAAGACAGTTTGGTAGATAGATGTGAGATAACTGAAACTTTAAGATATAATAGCATATTCCATTGCAAAACAGGCTACAGAAAACTGTAAGGGAGCTAAAACGATTAAGAATTTAAGCTATATGGGACTGTGTGGCAGAGACAAATTTTTTATCTTAAAAAAACCCTGATTATTTTCTTCCCCTAGAAGTACCTGAAATATATGGGCGAAAGATGGTATAAAATAGTACAGCATTACTGGCTTATTAGAGGTTTTTTTGACTATCCCAAGAGAGATTTACCACAAATTTTCCTGTGTGTATATGCTAAAGTCAGGTTTCAATACCTTCCTCATTTTATTGAATCATGATTCTAGAAAATAATATAGGCCTCCTTTTTTGAAAATTGCTTGGTATAAAATCAGTTTTACATGCTTATCAAGTTCTGAAACATTTATGTTTTTTTTAATCTTGGGCAAGAAAATATTTCTTGATCTGTGAACTACTGATGGGATTTTCTTAATCTTATCTTGTTTATTGCTAGCATTAACAACTTGTTTCCTGTGCATTTTTAAGTCTGAAAATGTCCAAGTCCAAAGAATGCTATAAAGCATTTCTATTGCTTATAGATATGTTATTAATTTGCCACTGACATTAAGCCACTCATGTGTTGATTGATCTATGGATTAGGTACAAATTCTCATCATCAAGAACACAGTAAGAGGATGGTGCCAGTACAACTGTCTCACATGTTCATATTTCTTTTTCTTCCTGCAGAGCTTATACAATGATGATTTCAGACCTTTGTGTGAAATGGTGTTGACATCAGAACAGCTGCAAATTCAAGGAGACTCATGAGAAAGGTTATCTATCTCTGCACATTGTATTGTATCTATATGGGCGCTGGAGGAAGAAAATGAATTTTTTTTGGTAATGCTGCTGCTAGGCAAGTATACTAAAGAATTTGGGGGGCAGGGCAGTATTCATTAGAAATGGACTATAGAGTATTCCCAGCATATTCAGAAGCAAGAATGTGAGAAATACTCTTAGCATTGTACTTGAATGCCAGCAGAGAAGAGAGAAAGCAGGCAAGTCATTAGTGTACACTCCTGTATAAGCTCAGGTCTTGATTATCTCTTTCCAGTACCTTCAGAGAGTAGAGGAGAGAAGGCTGCTAAAAGACCTGTCCTTTCTGAGAGAGCTTGGGTGCATAGTTATATAGATTTACCTGGCCTTTTCCAAAGGGAGAACTGGCACCTCTTCTCTAGTCCCTCTCCTTACTGGTTTTTCCGTTCTTCCCTTTTTCTTAACTCTCTGGTTTTGTAAGTGCAATACTTTAAGTCCTTCCTTGTGCAGAGAGTCAAGGATGTCTCTCAGGTGTGAGGGTACTGGGTCTTCTCCCTTGCTTCCTGGCACTGATAACATTCTGAAGTAGCTGTGGACGGTAAGAAGACTCTTCTCAGTTTCATCCTTGTGTACAAAAATTCTTCTGGTCTCAGTGAAATGCAGTGTTCAATCCTACCAGGCTATACTTGGTTCAAGCTTTGTGTCACATTTTTAATCTGAATGCTCAGGGCCAAATTCAGAACAAATCTAATCAGATGCATCTCCGTGCTAAATAAAGCTGTCTTGTTCTTTGTAAGTTTGATTTTGATATGAAGCCATTGGATTTATGACTGCATGAGGGCAAGTTTCTTATGCATGTGGCATTGCCTGATGCTCAGATGAGAACATCATGTCAGACATGTTTAATCATAACAGTGTTTATTTCTTTTACTCAGAATGTACCCTCTTCATGACAAATGTATGTAAATGCTGAGATAAAAATAGCATTTGACAAGATAGTTGGGTATGTTTCATTTTATTAACACATTAGTCAACTTATTCTGCTGAAAGTAATATGTGAATAGTAGATATGTGTAAGATTAGCATAATTTTTCCAGTCAACATTTGTTCTGTGAAGTTTTTGATTACATTATTTTAATTAAGCAATAAGTCATGACAAGTAAAGGATTTTGTGGTGAGTATAGTGCTCCTAACAAGGTATTATAAAGCATGTGGCTGAAAGCCGAAAGATTTTAGCCATTCAAAATGTGCATTAATAATTCCATGAGACCGAGTACAGTGCCCTTTGGTTTCTTTTATTAATTATGTATCATTGAACAAGAAAAGCATTTACTGGTAATAGTTACCAGGACCCAGACTCTGCTCTAGGACAGTGCAAAGCTCCATTTGTGTTCTAAAGCCTTCTGTGCTGCCTCTGGAATTAGTTTGCTTATGAAACTACACTGTAACTTTTAAAAGATTAATCATTTGACTATGAAGGAAGCCAAATTATCTGTCTGGAATTGCACAATATGTAGTAGGTGCCCCATGTCAGAAATAATGAAGATAAATGAAATGGTCGACTCAAAGAAAGTACATATTTTCTAAACAAGGCCTGCCGGTCAGAGATTGGGAAATTGAAAATGTTTTATTTCTTTGTACCTGTCCAATGGAAACTGAAGAAGAATCTTGAACCAGAATTGGTTTGTATGTAATTTACTTAGTATCTGATTGCATCAGACTTGAGATATAAAGTAATAAAATGCTGGGGTTAACAAATGTCTGTTTATTTCAAACAGTCATTACATATTTTTTTTGTACTTCCACTCAAAGATGCAAAGTAATTTTGATTTCTGTGGCCAGGGTCTCAAAGTATTTGAACATCTTTGTTGTGACTGTTATTCTTGAAACAAAAAGACTGAAGTAAACCTAGAGCTTATAGACCTGTGCTGGATTTTGATATTACTCTGTGCATACTTAAATAGGAAAATGCAAATAATAATTTCTGGACCTATGAGCATGAAAAGCCTCACAATTTCATAAAATGTTTCCTTTTTCTTGTTGTTCACTAGTGCCACCTGTTTTTAATAACCATTTAACGAGGTAAATGAAAGATGTCTTCTCCTCCTCCCAGAATCCATCCTCTTGTAGGCATGTGATTCTATGATACAAGAATACTGTCCTTCTCCTTCTAGCAGCCTGATCTGAATAACTGAATGGAATACATCTTGAGATAGTCCTGAGGTATCTATTAGTCTTTTTCCATGTAACAACTCCCTTTTTTAATGTGTGTCTGTCATTAATTAAAATGTTCATATTTTTTAAATTCAGGTCTGTTCAGAGAACAAGCAAAGTGATGAAGTATATTGTTATATTGCCTAACTGATTTGCTTATGCTGGATATAAACTGTTTTGGGAGAATTTTCCAGATATTGTGGAAGAGCACGTTGGGCTCCAGAGCTTGGTATGAGAAAGGACAAAGCATTAGCTTGAAATTCCTTACAGAGTCTACAAAGGACTAAAATATTAGAATTTACTTGTTCTGGTGTTTTGTTTGTTTGGTTTTGGCTTTTTTTGAGGAGTTGCAACTCCCCATATCTTTGGACTGTGTATCACCAGAGGTGACATGCTGTATATGACAACAGAGGAAAGTGAACCAGAATATCAATGTCTAGCCCTGTGAGAGACTGAAATCTCCTGCCTGAATATAAGTGGAACGATAAGGCAAAAGTGTTTGCTCTTGGAATCCAAATGTGTGTGCTTCAAGTGATAAAAGCCTCCAGAACTACTGCTTGAATCAATCTTTTGCCATTTGCTGACGTCTAAATCCTGTTTACAGAAAACTAGGCTTTGAACACAGTTTGTTTCCTGAATTAACCTTAGTAGTGAGTGGGAAGGTGATTCACTGTTCTTACATACTTAAAGGTAATATGAGTGTGATGAAATAGGGTTAAAAAGTGTCATGAGATTTGATAAGCATTCATACATTTTATCTGACTTGGGGCATTGAACCCATGGAAACATTGGCTTTTACACATCATTTTCTCATTCACAAAATTAAGTAATTACATCCTGGGAGAAATGCACTGGCATTGAATATACAGCATCCAGACTATGCCACTACAGGTAGCAGATTGAGTTTAACTAGCCATATGGATTGTAATTGTCTAAGTATGATTAATTCATAATGTTTCTTAATTTCATGCCTTATATTATGGTTTGTTACTATAATGTCAGTATTTTCTCCTTTTTTTTGGTTTCTTTTTAGTCTAGGTTTTGATGAGAGGCCTCAATGGAATTTAATCTTATGACGCTCACTAATGATGTCCTTATATTCTGGGGTCTCATCAATAGCTTGTAACCCTTTCTAGAAGTTTCATGGAAAAGGGTTCTGAAGTTAGAACAGATGGTGCATCAGTTCATTGCAGAACTCTGTTTTCAGCCAGAGGAAAACTTTATACTGAAGGTGGAAATAATGGTTTTCTGCTTAGCTTATTGTAAATTCTAAATGGGGTGATTGAAGACTGTAATGATCACTGCTGTTTGATGCCTATGAGTTCCAACATCTGGCTAATGCCTTTACTAGCCATAACAGTAAGAAAAGGCACTGTAGACCTTTCTGCTTCTTTCTTTAAGACAGAATATAGCATGTGTGTAAATATATTTGTAAATACACACAAAGCTTGCATATGACAGTGTGTGTATATATACTTTGTATATGTAAATCACTGTCTATATTACTATCTGATTTGCACAATACTCAAATGAAATATTACATAATAACATTTCAATGCCAACACCAGGCTTTCTAGTTTTAATACCCGAATTTGATTTCTACTTTAACAATTGGAATTATTTAAGTTGACCTCCTTATCTACTCTTGCCTACGGATCCACGCCATCACCCCAAAGGAAATTAGCAAATATATCTTTGCTTCTCATGTAGGTTCCAAGAAGGAGGCATTAGTGGGACTGACAGAGATGGTCTTTGTAAAGCAGACTGAAGATCACTTTCTTCAAAGTGATGGCCTCATTGCTCCAACATTTCTCTTACTTGACTTTTCAGCAGGTCATTCACTAAATCACCAAAGTCACTAGTCTGTTCTGTCATTGCATCATAATTGACTTGATGGAATATTGTTAACTGGAATTGTGATTAAAAATTAATGTTTTCATGGGGAAATTTAAAAGTTATTTCTCTACTTATGTAGTTTTGGTTGGTTTACTTCAATCTAGATAATGAAAACAGTTTAGGAAATTTCATTTTAGAAATGCAGATGATATTGTCTTAACTTATGCAGCAACTTGGTCAGGTAGTCTTGAAGCAAATTGCTAAAATCTCTAACAGCATTGTACTTCTGTTGTTTTGGTTTTTTAAACAGTCTGGCTATATTTGAAAAAAAAGTGGAAAAGCTTACTGAACTCTAGGCACATGCTGGAATGCTTTGAATTCAACGGAACTTTAATCACCTTAATTGAGGCTTAAGATGTTATTCTGAATTTGGGCTGAAACACCTAACAAAACAAAATCAGTCTGGTCACTAACATTGTTATTGGGTTTTGCCCCTGATGATGTGATGCTTTGCAGTTTTTTGCCACAGTTGTCTAGTCAATTAATTATTCAGGCCAGGCTTAAAAATTACCTGTTGATAAAAAGAGTGGTCAAAACATTAAGCTTTTGAAATAACTATGTGGCAATTTAAAATTATTCTTCTGTATTTCTTCATTCTCCTCAAATTAGCAGTGTATTTGTAACTAATGCTGTCTAATGTCAGCCACAAGAGGGTATGAAGATATATGCAAGTGATTTATCTACATGATCAGATGGACTAGGAGGAGACTGATAGTAGCTTGGTGATCAAAGGACAATGCTTTGACAATAAAAAAATCAATCATCACAGAACTGCGATTCCTTTTAGTTACTAATATTTTTTTTGCTTTTTTTCTTAGCGTGTGAGTTGCAAGTTATGCATCAATTAATTGACTTAATTTCTGTATAATCAGGTTGTATATTGGACTGATACTTTTCTTTCTCTTATTTTCCTCACAGGTGTAGTGAAATTCATAACAACAGCCACATATTAAGGTTTGACAAATCAATTTCCTTTGCAGAGAACCAGTAATAGTGGCATCAAATGCCCATTCTTCAGTAAAATAAAAACACACTACCTCTTTCAACATGTTAAGCTCCCTAAACAGACTTTAATGTGATTTATATGTATTGCTGTAACGATCACCAAGAGACATAAAACATAAATCAATACATAGTAAAGCATCTGTGATTTGGTGAGTGGTCTTTCTGTTCAGCATTTTCTACAGTGCTGGTTAGTTATGCCTTTGTGCCTTCCTCAACATGACTGTTTTGTCTCACATGGTGACTGCAATGACAGAGGTAATTAGCAGAGTTGCAAATGTTTCTAATTACTTTATATCACTTTTAGAGAATCTTAAGTATTTGGCAAATTGAGCTTGTCTCTCTGAGCTTCTCAATGGAATGGGAAGTAATCAAAGAAGAGTGTCTAAAGCACTGAGTGCCAGTGCTACAAATGTGAATAAAACAGCAGCCAGCACTGTTTTGAGTAGCTAGATCAGCTGATCATCCATTTGGTACACCATTCTCAAAAGTGTATTCTCAAAATACCAGACCAAGCTGCAGAACAAGGCCATGCTAGACACCTCCTAGTGATGATCCACTAACAGAGCAGATGGGGAAAGAGAATACAGCATTTTGCAGCATGGTAGGGCTTAGTAGGGGTTTTGTACTCCTTGACCTATTGACTGCTTCCCCTTCTATTTTTTTACTTTTTTTACCACTGCTTCATGGCTCCAACTTCTGAAAGGCATATGAGGCCTGCTCCCCATCAGGCATACAGCTCACCCGTCTGTCTGTAATACTGTCTTGCTTATTCATGCTTCCTGTTATAGAAGCACTAAGATATATTTTATTTTGCAGGTGCTTCCTGGGGAAAAAATGGAGGTGTGTTTAATGATGAATTCTGTGGATTTTCATTTGGCCTAGGATGAAGGAGCTCTAAAGATCAGTTGAGATCTGAGCCAAGCTTATCTCCATAGGGTATTCATCAGGTCTGCTATGCCAGACCTTGCAGTATGATTGCAAAGCCTCTCTGGTGCATAGGTTTACTATACTGAGTCCTATTAACATGCATGGCTGGGCTATATTTTAAGGTCATAATATTTTATTGAAATTGCAGTAAGGATGTCTGTCTTATGTCAGGAAGATGTAAGTATTAGGGTAGTTAAGTTCTGCCTTTCTGTGTGCTTAAAACATCTAGATTCCTTTTTAGCTCGTGTCTTGGATAAAAAAAGAGCACTGCTGCAAAGAGCAGGGCTGGGCAAAAACTGCTTTGAAGGAACTGTACACACTTCATGATAATATAAGTTAGAAACATCTGAAAATGTTGTATAACACTAGCCCAACCTTGTCTAGAGAAATAAAGTGATCATTTGAGGATTTCCACTTCTATATTATCAGCTCTTTCTGAAGTAGCCTAATCTAAACTTTCCCATAGAAGATAATT
Organism: Ammospiza nelsoni; assembly: GCF_027579445.1. Lineage (NCBI taxonomy): Eukaryota > Metazoa > Chordata > Aves > Passeriformes > Passerellidae > Ammospiza > Ammospiza nelsoni. The sequence goes on from NC_080639.1 coordinate 19,209,038, forward strand.
CTTATTTGTCTTCTTATTCTTTCTCCTTCTCTGAAACATTCCAGAACAGTTGTTCGGGGTGGTAAATTCTTTATATATATCTGGTGATTTCTTACAGGATTTTTACTGCTACAGGGATGTTTGTAAAATAAATTCCTGCGTCAGGTTATTGTTTATCTTTAGTTTTAAAAACTTGTGACTCTAATTTCTTACAACTAGAGGCACTGTCAACTATGACACTCTCTTTCACAGAATATATTGAGTTGGGAGAGGCCCACAAGGATCATCGAGTCCAGCTCCTGCCCTGCACAGGACCATCCCCAAGAGTCACACCATATGCCCGAAATGGGGAAAAGTCAGGTAAAAGAAATCATATTTTCAAATACAATTGATGCATTTTGCAAATCCTTTTGGTTGGTTTTTTTGGCTGTTGTTGGGTTTGGGTTTTGGGAGTTTTTTTGTAGATTAGATAAGGTGTAATATTACCTATATTTTAATGTCTTCTAATTTATTTTTAGGGGATATATTTTCCTTCTTTGTTTCTATGCATTTTCTCTGTATTTCACATAGGCTTTGCTTTGTTTACTTTATCATCCATGCTTTGTTTACTTTATCGTTCTACTTATTTTTTCTCCTTTGTTTGTTACACCAAACCCTTTTAAACCAATACCAGCAACAGAGAAATTCTATTAGACTATATTTCAGTTCAAGTTCAATGCAAATCTTCTAAATTTTTAATTGCTTCTTTTTCTACTTAGATTTTCTGCATATGAAATGATCAGAAGTCAGGAACTTATTGCCAACTTATAGCCAGGTAAAGAGAAAAGTGTAGCTATGCTCTGGCATTGTCCTTGTCATTAGAGGCTAAAGCTGCAGCATTGAAGTTAATGTCATTTTGAAGTGACATTAGCCTTGAGACTCTGAATACTGTGAATATTTGGTATTTCTTCACCCTTCAGTGGAGGAGTTGGAAGTCTCTAAGATATCTTCAAATAAAATAGGATAAATGAATGACTAACATATTACACAGCTATGGCTAAAGGAAATCAACTTTCAAAGTTCAGCTGGAAGTTTTCAACATAGTGCAAAAAATTTGTTTTCAACAAGTGTAAAAAAACTTAAGTCTGCCACAGTCCATGACAACCCAAAATAGATTGTGCTTAGTGGAGCTATTGACCATATTCAACTGAATCAGTGAACTGTCATGGACAATAATGAGGTCAGTGAATTGTTACTATTACTTCTGTATTGCCATTACTTCTGTGCAGTGTACACTTTACATCCATTTCAGAAATGCCTTTAATAATATAGGTGTAATCATTATAAGTGTAATCAATGTAAGTGTAATCATGATCACACTGTAATACATGAATAACCACACATACAAAAATGATACATGTTATGCTATATAAGCAATTGTCCAATACAGAGCAATCAAATTCATAGCTCAAAAACCATCACTTGTATGGTAGATCTCAAAATGGGAATTCTTCCCTCTCTACATGTATGTTTGGTGTTTTCTGTGAGGTGCCTGTCATTTTAACAAAAGTGACATGCAGAGTAAAGTGGAAAGGTCCTGTTTCAACCTGGGAAGAGGGTGGGGCAGACAGATGAATTGTTCCGTATTTTCTATGAAATCTTAATTGATTAGACGATCACCTTTATTCACCACAGAAAGACTTCTTTCTTTATGATGGATACAACAGCAGGAGAGCAAACTGTTGGAATTGATATACTTTGTTGCTTATCTGAAAGGAGATTTTTTGCCCTAATTTTGCACAATAGTAGAAACTTCCTTTAAATCCCATTTTCCTAACCAGCGCCTAGAATAGCTCTTGTTGTTAGATTCTAAGGACTCTATTGTGGCTTTTAAGCCAGAGCCCACAGTAGGGGTTGTGGAGGGATGCACCGCCCCCAAGAAACTCCTAGAGGGTTTGTACTTGAGGACAAATCTGATGATAGAATTTAAAAATGGAACAGACCATTGTAGATCATCCAGTCCTCCTATCTGCCAGCACAGGATTTTCCCTCCCAGATATTCTTAATGCATTGTTCAATGTAAAAGTCTCAACTCTGGGAGTTTCCAAAGCTTTGCTTGGAAAATTTTTGCCTCCTTTTTTCCCTCAGAAGTAGGAGGACACAGCAGCAGCCATGACCATGTCTTTTAATATGTATCAGTGTGTACTTTGGACTGGTTTCTGCCTGCTGGCTGGTGTGAATAGGGGGCAGATGGATATGACATTTCTCTTTACTGTCTCCAGATGACTTAAAAATACCACGTGATCCCTATGCCCTAGGAGGAGATTTGGAACTGCCTTAAACCATCACCTGTCCTTTAATGAATGTCTCAGATTTTGTAAAGTGTGATCTAAAGTGTAATTGCTCAGTTCTGTAACGTGGTGCAGTTAATTTGAGTTTCAGTCAGAAAAATGTTGTCCTAATTTTCTGGGTGGTGATTACTCTGCCAACCAGTGAAATTGGCTTGAATGTTCCAGTGCATTTTGTTTACTGTTTAAAGGCTGAAAACTCCAGTGTATTATTTCTTTCTTGGAGAATAATAATAGTGCATTCTTCAATCTTCAGTGTTGATACACCCATCTTCCAGGAGGATGTTGAGATATTTCAATTATCAGATATTTCACAATGCTTTTTTTAAGGGCTGTTGGAAAGCAGACACTGAATTTTCAGAAGTTATGCAAGTCTTTCATGTGGAGATGAACCTCCAATCCTGCAAAAAATATCTTCTGTTTAATGCTGTTATATGTGAGCAATACTGTCAGACTTATAAATAGCAACTCAGAGCTTGATGAATCCATGGGATAAACATATAGCGCTGAATTATCTTGGCATTTACCCATTAGGCAGTGTCTATGAAGTCTCCAGTGTCTTTGGATTTATGTAATAAGTAGTGTAAATAGGACTGTTTTGTAGGGAGGTATGTGGGAAGTCAGTGTTGTACAAAATCTGCCAGTAGTGACTATAATTGTCCGAGAAAATCCTGAGTGCATCATGAAGATTAAATTTCCATTGGCGTATGTACCATTGTTCTTTGAGAATCAGTAAATGAAACGATATGTTTTAACCCAAGTGATTGGAGGTTAATATTGAGCAAACACAATTTAAAAGAGTTTTCCACTTTCAAAAGAATGTTTTTAAGCTCTACTTGTCTGCGCATTCTTAAGTGGGGAAAAAATTTTCTCTAACAAAATACTAGCAAAGAAAATCTTTAGAGGCAGAGAGAAGTTTACCTGTAGAAAAAGCAGAAGGGATAGAAGCAGATGAAAAGCCACTGAAAATGAGAAGTGGCCCATTTCCTTGATCTCATGATATATAGTAGACCTGAGAAATTATCAAAATGCTTTCATTAATGCATATTTTGTAAGATATACAGAGCATAATTGTTCAGTTGATAACATTGTAGTGTTTTGCAGGGAAAAAAATTTGGTTTCAGTTGGACAGTATGGATCCTGTTCAAATGAACATTGCAACTACTTAGTAACATGCAGGTGGCCAGGACAATGAGTTCTTGCTTTTTTTGTGAAGTTCTGTCTGCACCAAGTAAGGAAAGTATTTCAGGAAGACTTCCAGAGATTGAAATGAGCCATTTTTGAGCAGCATATTTATCTGCAGTATCCAGAGGTGACACTCCCTATGTGAATACATTTGACTCAGGCTGGAGTTCATAAGTAAAATTACCAGATTAATCAAAGCATCAGGCCAGCTTGCCACAAAAGAAATGTTTAATTTTATATGCTAAGGTATTTTCCATATTAAAGCTACAGACAGACATAAGGTAGGAAGCCAGATTTCAATATCTAAAGTTCTTTGTCAGTTTAATTAGCTGTTGTCTGGTTTTCTAATAGTTTCAGAATCTGATTTTACATATTACAGTTTGATGGTTGTGGTGCCTAGGAGGAACTACAAAAGAGTACTTCTTCCAAAAATCAGATGAATTTTAGAGCTATTCCTAGAGGCATTTTCCATCTACATTATTGTCCTGCTTCATTTTGCGCCACTTTCAGTTTCCAGGTAGAAAAAATACGTGGAGTGTTGTATAATTCCTGGACATAATTTCTCTCCAAAACCCCTTTTAGACTGTATGCCTTTCTACTTCTGAGTAAGTGGCAAAGACTTAATAGATGTCCTGGTCAGGGTGTAAAGATAAGGATGCATTTCCATTTCTGTGAAATGGCAGCAGACAGGATGATTCTTTAGCTGTGTATTACACAGTTTGCTTATAGTTTGTTTATTCTTTGCCAAATATTATGAAGACTGCATGTACCTAGATTTCCCAGCAGTTCCTTCACTACATTTTGCACACTTCTATTCACCCCTGCAGTGACCTCATGGGCTTCCTGCCATCTGCCATTATTCCTTTATTCTAATGTATGGTGCAGACTCACGTAATATATGACTTTGCCTGATATTTAGTAGATAGACAGGATTATTGCCCACAGATGGCTGTGGTTCACAGCCAGAGGCATCTTCACAGAACTAGTGGGAAGAGATTTATTCATGTTACCATGTGACTTCTACTGTAAGCTAATTTTAGCTCTGGGTTTCTCTTGATAAGTTAAAATGAAACAAGAACTCTGGGTCAAATTTATTATTGCCTCAAGTGATGCAGTTTCATTGATTTCTGTTGAGTCATACCTGTATGTCAGGTGGGAAATTAGCTGTTCATTTTTTTCCATTAGTAAAATAAAATCTATGAGAGTATATTTTAACTATAATGCCTGTGTGCAGTTACAAATACTTCTGGTCTTTAAGCTGCACCTTTGGAGCAGAAACAACAGAAAAGATTTATAAAGTCATACAGTTGTTGCCAGTAGATGACATTGTCTGCCAGCTTTACATTTTCTCTGCTTCTTTTTATGGGCCACTGGAGTCATATATTCTGTCATTCTCAGTGTGAGACTCGGAACATTTCTTTGGCAAAGTCAGGGAGACTGGCGTGTTGAAAGTGAGCCAGCGCAGTCAGGTGGTTTCATTTGTACTTGATTTTGAGACTAGTTCTTGCAGCAGATAGCACATGAAAATTGTATAGTATCTTTTTGGTGTGTTTGTTTCATTGCTGATGAAATAGTTGCTGCTGAGAATTTAAGAAATCTAATTAGTAATAAATATTCTAAGTTGAATCAGTGGCTTTTCCAATATCTGCAAATTCTGTTCAGTATAGTGCAGCCTTAAATGGGTCTATGTTATAACATTGCAACTACCAGTATGCAAATTAAAGTGCCTACATATTTTCTTGCTGTAGACTGAAGCAGAAATTCCGAGCCTCCAGGTTGTAATCTATAGGGCATTTATAAGCAGTTGGGCTTGAGGGGAATGGTGCTTGAAACAAAAGCCATCTGGAATACACATTTAAGATTCTGCTATGGGAGAGCTAGGAACAGAAGTAGACATCGGAAAATGCTGCATTCTCACCCTGCAAGGTGCTAAGCATCCTTTCCATTTCACTAGGAAGTCAGTGGGAATCAGGAGCACTCAGCACTTTCAGCTTCATGTACTTCAGGAATGCCATATGCAGTTAAATATGTTAAACCAAAAGGTGACGTAAGTAAATATGCTAGGTGAGGTTCTGCCAGCAGAGTTATTGAGGACAGCATCAATGTAAGTTGCCACTATTTGTCATTACTGCTTTTGTTATGACAAAGAGGACGTAGGCAGTATTTTTAAAGTTTTGCTTTTCTGTGTTGAAACTCATCTGGACTGACACTTGTAAAGAGCACATCTGATCATACTTTCTGACATCTATGTTCCCTCTGTTTTGATAGAGCAACTTTTAAGCCATTGCACTCATTTCTCAAAATGGGACAGTATGGGTAAGAGTAAGAACAGAATTTCCATTCTACTCCTTACTGTGCAGCCTGGTTTTCAAACATGCTTGTTATGGATGAGAGAACAGAAAGGTAAAGGGTGCATGTTTGCATGTGGAGGATTTGCAGTTGTTTGCTTTGATAGTATGAACTCAACACTGGTTTTGTCCTTCTGTGGTCCTTAAAGTTGAGCTGGTATAGAAAAGAGTGCAGTACATGTCCCACTGGAGACTATAAAGCCTGTGTAGGTGGGTCAGCACATCTGAGTTCGCTGTTTCAGGTGCAACACCTGCAGGATTTAACCCTATGGAAAACTATCTCCCCAGCCTTTACTAAAGACATTTCTAGAAGGCACAGGCTAATTTCAGATTTGACATGTCAAGACACAGAGAAAAGTCATTGACACAGCAGGCGCATTTAAATATGACTGTCTAATTATGCAGTGATGCAAGTTTGCTCCCAAGAAACTAAATGTAGAGTGTCATGGCAAACATGGTATCTGCCTGTCATGCTGTTAAATGGAAAAGCAGTATTTGGCAGTAAGGCACGTTTCATGTATGAAACCATAAAAATCATGGTGTGATAAGCATCTGATCATACCCATTCTTAATCTGTACTGGTTTCAGTTGGGGTGAAGTTAATTTTTGTCACAGTGGTTAAGTTTTGGGGTTGTGCTAAACACAGAGTTGATAATATAGTGATGTTTTTGTTACTGCTGAGCAGGATTTCGATAGGGCCAAGGCCTTTTTTCTGCTTTTTGTACAGCCCCAGTGGAGTGAGGATGTTGGGGGCTTGTGGGAGGCTGGGAGGAGACACAACCCGAGCAGGTGGCCTCAACTGACCAATACCAAGGGATATTCCAGACCATACAGCATCATGCTCAATATATAAAGTGGGGGGAAGAAGGAACTGGGGTCATTGGGAATAATGGCATTTGTCTTCCCAAGTCAGGGTTACATGTGGTGGGGCCCTGGTCTCCTGGAGGTGGCTGAACTCCTGCCTGCCCATGGGAAGCAGTGAATTAGTCCCATGTTTTGCTTTGCCTGTGTGCACGGCTTTTACTTTCCTTATTGAACTGTCTGTATCTCTACCCATGAGTTCTCTATCTTCTACCCTTCCAGCTGTCTCCCCAGCCCTGTTGTCGTGTGAGTGACTACGTGCGGTTTGGCTGCTGGCTGGGGTTAAACCACAAGAAGTACATACACTTATTTCCCTTCTGCAGACTTGGGGGTTTGCAGCATGTATGCGGGTTGTTACAGAGAAATGTAACTTCTGAAACTTGAGTAGGTATTTTAAGGTTTGATTTCAAGCTTACTTAGTTAGTTTTGATTTGAAAGTTGTGCAATAGAATTCTGAATCAGTTTCAAGTGACCATAATAGAGAATAACAGAGCAATGTTGTTCTGCAGCTACTGCTAGTCTAATTCTGGCATGTGGAGAACTTTACTGGTGGCTAAATCTAAATAGAGCCTGGAGCCTAATTGTGTGCTGGGGGTGTGAGGCAGGTACATGCCTTTACAAACATGATCCTGGCTTGAGGGCATCTTTCAGTGATAGAAGTATTTTCTTGCCATTATCACATGCCCTGTGTCAAAATTCTTTGTTTGAATTGACAATTCTGCCTTAGACAAATGTTGCTTTATCTCTACCCAGTTGTTGAAGTTTAAGGAGGCAAGCAAATGTAAAGAAATAGAAAGTGCAATAAAATACTATCTCAAATTATAATCAGACAGCAATTGTTGATACCTGTTGAGAAAATCTAAGTAGTTAGTGAGAGTTATTGCATCTTAAATGGATTGTGTTATTTATTAATTTACTTGCACAGTGAAGTACAGGAATTCACATCCCTTACATGCAAAATGCTACAGAGTAAGATAGGCAGATTTGTTCTTTCCATCTTTTGCTCAGTATCCAGTTCAATACTCACATTTACAAATTTTTACAGTCAGCTAACTGGGGTTTTTACACCTGCTTTTGCCATGCTTTCTCCTTTACACTGACTAGATCTGTATGTAGTTAATAGAGTTGATTCTGCAATGTTGACATCATTCAGAATTGCAATAATTTAACCCAATAATCAATGAATGTTTTGAGATAACAGTATTCCCCAAAAAGCCATTAGATGAGGCACTAAATTTTCTTAGCACTCTCTGAAATACCCCTGCGGAGAAGTAAAATGTTCCTCCAATGTACATATTCAGTCTAAGACTACCTAATTAATGACTGTAAATGCCATCTTCTCTTAGTCATGATGGAGAAAGGCTATGTGTTTTGAGCCCAAAAACATTTACTGAATGACAAAACAGATATTCAAAGCAATCCAGAACAAAGACAGTGAAAATTGAAAAATAAAGAAAATGAGCATTCACAGTAAATCTTTTAATATCTGAGTTTGAGATCTATCTTCAGTGAGATCCCTTCATGTTCTTATATCAATCAACCAGACAAAAATTGCAAAGCGAAGGGTGTGACTCATGTGCTCACTGGTATATTCAGCCAAAATTACAGAGCTGAGCAGATCCCATAATTTCTGGCTTTCCAGCACTGTCTCTGGCTCCCAGCATCGCTTCATCATCACCACCCTGCCAAGAATCTCTACATTCATCAGTCGCTAAAATGTCATATATGCAGAAACCATTCATCAGCCTCAGACTTAGCTTATATAGGCTTTTATTTAGGGCAAAACACCAATCCCATCTCATTTCTGTTGCCCATATCCCTTTATACATTCACTCTCTAAGATTCTGCTGCCATCTGTAACCAGTACTTAAGCCACAAATTAATTTGAGCCAAGATACTTCCTCTGGGAGAGAAAAAATTTCTCCTCTGTTTTTTTCATGTTAGTCATAATCTGAAGAGTCTGTCCTGGAAGATCTACAGAGATGGAAATGGACTTGATATCCAAAGATGGAAATGGATGGTGGAAACTGACTCTCTGATGAACAAGAAATACAACAGATGGTTATTACGTGACCTGGTACCAGTTATGTCTTTATTCTCATGCATTTTTCTGTTTTGTATTCAGCATTGTTTTCTCTCCTTGAAATATTACTATCTGCGTACTGACATCAGTTCTTAAAAATTATGTTTTAATTTGTTAGGATTGTATTGCAGACTGCTACAGATCCTCCCTAATTCTGACTAAAATATTGCTGTGCCAAGATATTCAGTTTCTCAAAAGAATTTTCCTAATTAATTTATTGCTTACCAAGTGTTGATTTATAGTTCACATTAGAAACACCTTTTCTAAGCATGTTGTAACTATTTAGAAAATAACTATATATAAAAAAATTATCTGCTTTTTTTTTGCTTATTACTGTCTGATGGGACTGCATACAGCCACACTGCAGATATCTTTCTCCAAACAGTTTTCTGCAAGGCTGAATCCTTCTGGAGACCTAGGAAAACTTGGTGAAATGCTGTGTTTTCTGGAAGAGAGCAGTTCGCTGCTCTTCACAGACTGCTGATTCTGGTCATAGCCATAAAAGGCCTAATTACAGCCTTTACTGGAAACCCTGTAGTATCCTTGGCACCTGCTGCTGCTGCACAGTGAGTACTTTTCTTGTTGCACAATGGATCTGTCCTTTTCATTGCTCCACAATCTTCCTTCTCACACCTTCAAACAAATACCATTGTTTCCTGGAGAAAGAATGTTTAAAGGGTGCTGTAGCATTCACCTTTCCAAATGGCAGAGCTGTCTCTGTGGAGCTCTGTCATGCTAGAGGGCTCATTCCAGTGTACAAGTACTTCCTCCTAACATAATCAGGAAAGGACAGCTAACACATAATTTCATGTTTTAGGTTGTCAGGTGGTTCTTGGCTCCTTAGAAGCTCAGATCACTTCAAGGACAGCAGGCATTTGTTCCTGATGTTGAGCATTACACAATCTTCCTATACCATCCCCTTCTATTTTAAAGGGAAGGGGAAAGGTGAATTTTCAAAGAGAATTACTGATTATTAAATTTTCATTGAACTAAAAATATAATCTGCAGGAGTTTAAAGCAACTTGCTGGCAGTGTTTAAAAGTGGGGAAGGTAGCAGTTCTGATCAGATCCTGCACGATCAGAAAGTTAATGGAAAATGGTAGGAAATACAATCTAGAAGGTTCTGGAACATTGATAATTAGACCAAATCTGCCATCATTTTTAAATCAGAAATTTTCGTGCCAAGTTCCTGGTATTATACTTTGTAGTGAGTTTCAGTGCAACTCACTGAGTTTTCTGAAAACTTTTTTGATCAAATGGTTCAGCTGTGAAAAAGAGAAGGCAGAAATAAAACCAAAGCTTTGTGAACAGTGTACAATGGTCTTTAGTTTCAAATTCAGGTCTGGGTCCAACTTTTGAATTCCTGAAAGTCTCTTTGAATCCAGGCTTTTCGTTTAGGGCACAAGGTAGTTCTAGCAGTCTTTTGCAGGTCTAATTAGGAGCTTAATTTCTTTATGAAAGAAGAATATCAAGTTGATTTTTTTTCTTTATTTATTTTATAAGAAAATCCTATGTCCTGTGAGGAAAACCAAAGCTAAGTTTAGATGCTGTGTCTACACCAATGGACAGGTGTGATCAGACTGTTCAGACTGAAGACTTCTCACAGCATAAAGGGAAAGAGAATGGACAGAGGCATTATTCTGTTTTAGGTTCCAGACCTCGAAAGATTTGATATCTGGGGATCAGGGCTATGAATTTACTTACGTAATTAATGGGAGACTTTATTTTTGTCTACAGTGAGCTTGCATGTAGTCCTGTTAGGAAAAATTACTAATTCTAAGACTATATCTCATAGTCTTTGGGCAAACACATGCCAACTCTGTGTTTGGGAATATAACTTTTTTCCACTGATCCCAGAGTAAAATATCTTGCCTGACCTCAGAAAGTGTTGTAAAATTTATTACTTACAGAAGTTGAAAAATGGTTCCGGTTACTCCTTTCTCAGTATGGGCCACATCAGTCCCAAGCACTGAGTACTGATATCGCTAGTGAAAAATGGCAGCCTGGGAATGCAGTGTATTTATTTGAGATATAAGTGTAACACCGAGTCACCAACATAGCTTTCTGTAGTTTGTTGAAATTTACAACATTTTTGTTCTAAATTCAGGGTGGGAGAGGTGGGAGGAAGTGTTATACCCCTGTGAAGTATGGTGCCAGATGACCTTTCTGCCCGAAATAGTATGATCTGTTACAGCATCTTATTGTACAGGGAAAGTAATTTAATGCTACCAGTAAGTGGTACAAGAAATCATATCGGTAAAGTTTGGGGTTTTGCGATTATTACTTTTCATCTCCTTAAAAGGATTAAGTTCTCCACTCTTGTGTTGGTGGGCTGAAGTGAAGTCATAAAACCAGTTACAAAACTTTATATCTGGCAAGTTTTTCCCATGTGGAAAAAAAAAAGGGAGATAACTATACTCGTGGTCTGGAAAAGCTGATAGAGGAAAGAAAGGAAAGTTACTGCCAAGTAGGCACATGCTGGTCAGATAAGAATGATCCCATACCTCAGTTATAATGCCTGCTACTACAGGCTCTTCAGATGACCCTCTTAGCTGATTTATGTGATTGAATATAGATAGGATTGGGCTTGAAAGACACCTCAGTATCTCTAGCAACTTCTGAATATGTCAACAGAGCCTGAGGTAGAAGGCCTAGTTTCCTCCTTCCCTGGAGGTCAGTTGTTTGCCAGAGACTTGTCTACCTGCTCCATCTCTCTTTCCACCCCAGCCTCCTACATACACCCCTGCAAGCAGACTGGGTAGCCATCACTGGGAGCTCAAGGAGCTTGCTCCTTGCAGTGGTCTTGATGTGGAACTGCTCTTGGAGATAAAAGTCCCCATTGCACACCTGGAGAGGGGAGAGGCCTGCCTGCCTTGCCAGCTCTTGCCTTGCCTGCGTTCTCTGTTCTGTTCCCTTCACCAGCCAGTCCTTTGTCCTTTCTCCAGTACAGCTATGGTGGGTGACTGTGGGGCCTTCCTGCTGCCGGTGCTCTGGAAGGGAAAAAAATTCCCTTGTTCTGTTTCTGCCATATGGAAACCAAGACTGTGGCTGGTTAGGGTGATGTGAGAAGCCTGGACAGAGATGAGACCTTGCCTCTGTATGCTCTGCTTCTGATCCTCTTAATGGTAAATAGCTTTATGGCCTTTTTCTGAGGGGTGGGGATTTCCTTAAGCCACAGGCCAGAAAACCAATTTCAGCCGCTGAATTCTGTAAACTGTATAATAGATGATGTGTTTCTGAGCCTGTGGTGAGGACAACTTTGTGGTCCAAGCAGGAGCGACTTGGAGGACAGTAAGAGGAGCACCCAGGAGCACATTCACTGTCAGGCAGGGCCTCCTTTGCTGGGGATGGGCATGGTGGAAGAGAGTTTTGTCATGCTGGCATAAGGCCTTCACTGCAAGGCAGTGGGCTTGTTGGGGACCAACCCAGTTTCCCTGGAGCAGGAGGGAGAAATACCTAAGAGTCTAGGAGAGGACTGTGAGCTCTGTCCAGGCATCCAGAAGACTGGGGCATGTAGAGCAACAGCGGTCAGTGCCCAGCATTTGATCTTGGCTAGACAGTGCTTTCACAGGAGCAACCTGCAACTTTGCCAAACTCCCCCTTCCCCACCAGTACCCTGGAAATGCAGGTGACACCTTGTGTTTTCTTCTGAAACATATTTTCCAGCTCTACTTTGATATCCATCCAGTCCCTTGGGATCTTCTATCTGCATGTATGGTTCCCACTAATTAATAAAGGCTTCCAGTTTGGTGGGCCTTCTTTTTAGTTTCTGATGGATGAACCATTATTGGAAGAACCTGCCTATGATGTTCTAGAGAGAATCTTGTGGGCATATTATAGGATCTGATCTTTTCACTAGTAAAGTGAAGGAAAAAATTTGCTATCACCAGTATACCAATTTTATTTGTATTATAGCACCTCAGGTTTGTAATTAGGTAGATTGTGCTGAATTCATTGAAGTTATAAAAACCTAAACATTTATAAAGTAGCTTTGATTTACCCACTTAATCATTTACTTGTTTACAAGAATTATCTGTTCTGCATCCACCTGGAGCTTTGCTTTTATTACACTTGGTGATCTAAAATTTGGCTAAAAGAAAAACCCTCAAGGTTGACAAGGACTAGGATTGACAGAACTGTGGCTCTTTGAAATCCCTGTTGTCCATTTAAATTTTAATGTTTCTATCATTTGTTCCTCAGTGTAAATTAACAGCCATGGCAGTGTGTTGGGTTTCTTTTCTGAAGTCAAGACTTTAAATTTAATTCAATAGCCTAGATTTACAGCTATTCTATATTTCACAAGGCAGAATCAATAATGTGACTGAAGTGAAGAAGATAAAAATTTATGGTATCTTGCAATTTAATGGTTGAAAAGATGCAATTGGAGAGATCATAAATTGTGAAGGAGTTTATGCTTCATTGCTCCTGATTCAGTGCTTGCTGTTAGAACTTGATTTGTGACTATTCACAAGGTGTGATTAATGGTGTGATCGATGCTTGCTTCAGTGCAATAAAGCAGTTGTAATGCTCTTCATTAGAATAAATAAAATAAATTGACTGAGGCTTTATAAAAACTGTGTAACATTTAAAATCTAAAATGTCAATTTTTTTTTCCTGTTACAATTTAGGTTTCTTCAGGCAGTTTCCACCTACATCACATCAGTCATCGTCATTCTTTTTGGATATTATAGAAATCCATGTGGGTTTGGGTTAGCTTTATGCAAAGCTCAGTGAAGGGGAAAAAAAAAAGATTTGAATAGGGCTGACTAGAGACTAAGATTTCTCATGGCTGTGTTTTGCCATCCTGGAAAAGTACATGTATTCTCCTTTAGCACATGCAAGTTTAAAGGAATCAAGGCAGAAAATGAATCTTTCCACATACAGCTCTACTAAAACCAATAAAAATTAATAATGTTCATTGTTTTTGAATGGGATGGATGTATGATTGGCACCCTAGCAGAGACAATGAAGATAAAGTGTCCTTTTTGAATGGTGTTTTTTTGGTTTAAGGATGTTCATTACATAATCCAAAGCTATCTCACAGTGTGCTCTAAAACAGTCAGGGGAATTGGAGAAAAATGCAGCAGCCATGAAGGCAGTAGAATGTAATGATGTTAATGTTGTCATTTAAAGAATTTGGCTCCAGGAGAGACAAACAAGAAATAGGGTGGAGGATGCCTTGTGCTATTTAAATCCCCTGAAGTATATGAATAATTTTTAAGTTTTAAAAATATAAACATGCTGTGTAAAACCTTGGGGGGAAAAAATTGTACCAAGGAACTTAGGGAAAAAAAAAATTCTACTGTGGCTTGAATGTAGGGTTCTGTAATTTACTTTTGTTTGCCTTATAGAGAGATAAGCCTGTAACTAGCTGGAAAAGTTTATCAGGTTTCCACTGTGCTCCCTTGCTCTGATTTTCTTTGGTGTCCTTTGTCATGGTGTGTGTAGAGATTTCCTGTTTGTGTTTGATTTTAAGAGGAACGATAGGTAAATCTAAAGTTACTAGACAACAAAGCACCATTTCAGCAACAGCAGTGAACTAAATATTTCCTATAATTTTTGTATCTTAAAATATGCTGTAACAACTCCAGGCATCAATGATAGTGCATTTTCTGATTGGAATTGCAAAGAGAATGAAAAACGTGAGGAAACTAAAAATTATTTTGAAACACATAGCTATGTCAAATTAACGCTTCTATTATTGCACACAGTATTTACAGACTAGCAGTTGTAACTTCACAAAAAAGAAATCTTAAAGTAGATCATATTCTGTCTTTCAGTAGTCTGGCAGAAATTCAGATGTTAACTACAACACGTTCTGACAGTAAACACATGGTAAAATGTGTGAGACTATAATGTGAGTAGCTACGCTTTTATTTTATAGATGATTTTTTGCTCCCTCACTGTCAATTGAAAAGCCAATAATTCACATACACATGCGAGTTTCTGTGAGTTATAAAAACTGGGCTGGGTGAGAGCAGACACAATGTAGCTGGAGCCATAGACCCCAGAGCATTGTAGCTGAAAGATCCCAAGAGCCATGGCGCTGCAGTGGGCCCGGAGGTGTAGTTACGTGCTGCGCTCATGGTTAGTTGACCACCTGAGTTTGCCTCTCTCCAACAGCTATGCAAAAATGTAGGCCCACAAGGAAATGTGAAGTTCTAGTTGTGCATAACAAAACAGAAGGTTGACTCAACCCAAAACCCAGTTGTGTGGCAGAAAGAATACCTGTGTCCCCACTTGTTTGGTTTGATTGTGGGGTTTTTTTCTCCCAAAATTATTATCATAATTTAGGATGAAGCAATAGCATGGAACCCTTAGAACCTGCTGTTTTACTTTATCATTAACAAATGCATCATCAGTCTTGTTTTACAGAAAAGAAGACTGAGGCATTGATCAATTTCTCCAGTATCATATGCCAAATTTGCTGCAGTGTGCTTACCACCATCTCTTTAGACCTGTACCATATTCATAGAATCAGAATATGCTGAGTTGGAAGGGACCCATCAGAATAATCCAGTCCAACCCCTGGCCCTGCACAGGATGTCCTAAGAATCATCATGTGCTTGAGAGGGCTTGTGCATTCCTCTTTTCAGTATAGAAAGCCACACCCATTTATGGAAAGTTAGAAAGGATGCTATGACAGGATTTTGTTTGAGACTTTTTGCTTACTTTCAACTGTTTAAAAAAAATGCTGTTAAGTAAGGATGTTTCCAGCTATTCAGGCATTTTGCAGGTATATTCAGCCAGAAATACATGGGCAGTATATAAAGAGTAGATTTTGTTATCAGGCTGAGGGACCATGGTTTCTCTGTATTTTTTCAAATGTGACATGCTGTAAAAAAATGGCTCCGATTAGGCCAGGTACTGAAAGCAATATGACAATACTGAGGAATCGGAATAATACAATGGAAGGGTTTTGGGAGGGCTGAGACATTACACCATAACTGCTTGCTGTATCTAATCTAACCTCCTCAGAAAGAGCTGCGCTCTACACTGGGCTGTGTATGGGCATTCTCATCTGGCTCAACCAGCACTGGGGGTTTCACCTGGCAGAGGAAATGTTTGTGAAAGAGGAGAGGGTTTAAACTGAAATAGCTCTTCCACATTGCCCTTCTTTTATTTTCCCTCCCCACTAAATGTCTTGCTGCAGTCTAACTTCGTCCATTTCCAAGTGAATTAGACAAAAGGGTTGCCCCTCAGGCAGAAGGAGATTGTTCACATAGGAAGCTACATGAACTGCTTGGAATATGAAAAGGATGGATTTACTAGTGCTGGTTCATCAACACACAAAGGTAGCAGTGTAGTCCATTCTCAAGCTTTATGTGCCCATGACATACTATGTGAACAACCAGACCGTTTGTGGTTTCTATTAATTTTTCCTCCAGAGGGAAAACTGTTGGTTGTTGTCCAAGCAAATATATTTCCTTCTTGTTTGGGTAACATCTGCAAATGTTGGCTTCTCCCTTGAATCAAATAGTCTGTTCTCTGTTTTCTCTTTCTTTGTAACAGTGTCAGTAGTGAAGATTTAACAGTACCATAAAAGTCTAAGTGCTTTCAGTTGCAATTCTTGAAGAATTTCAAGTTACAGTCAGAAAGACTGAGGCATGGCACAATTTACCTAAAGCTATACTCTTATTTTCTTGAGCTTAATCCTGCATCCTGTCCAGTGGACCATTCAAGCATGAGGGAAATCATGCCTCTATACTCAGTGGTATCTTTCCAATTTTTGAAGACGCTGGCTCTCCTTGTAGTAGCCAGCAGATGCTGCTGCAGAGCATCAATACTAAACCTACTCTTACTATTTTTATTATCTTTTTATTATTGTTAATGCTGCAAACATCTATTCCTGTGTAACCTTTGCAAATTTCAGGTGGGCTGATGGGGTCTATTTTTTTGTTTCATATGAGAGAGTGCTCCATCTTGCCTTTGCTCTTGCCATTCTTTCCTAGTTATGAGTGTCTCTGCCCCGTGGCTATCAGTTTCTTATAGATCCCTTGCAGTTCATTATGGTGTTGCTCGATTTATTAGGACCAATCGTGCATTCATACTTTCTTTCATCTGAAGTGCACTTTTAAATGTTAGGCTACGCACTAATCAAGTTGAACATAATAATGAGAGCACGTTCACATTGCTAAGGTAAATGATCCAATGCATTCATAGTGAAGACGTATTTGAACTACAGTTTGTGCTTTTTGTCGCAATGTTGAACATTCTGGACAAGTATGAATTGTGTTGTTTTGCAGCAGCCTTGCAAATATGTGATTATTATTGCATTGCTGGCAGAACTCCGGATATTTCATTGCAGCTTTGTGATAAATTTCTAAGACAAATTAACTGGGGAAGATTTTTTGTGTAAATTTCTTCCTATAAATT
The DNA here is from genome assembly GCF_027579445.1 of Ammospiza nelsoni. NCBI lineage: Eukaryota > Metazoa > Chordata > Aves > Passeriformes > Passerellidae > Ammospiza > Ammospiza nelsoni. Next base: position 19,226,197 of record NC_080639.1, read on the forward strand.
AGAATATTCAATACATAAATGGCACTTCCACCTGTACATGCATGCATCTTTACACTTACAGTAGTGACTGCTGCATGAGGCTGAGCTTGATACTATGCACTTCTTCTCAGGGAAGGCAGTAGCTATTTATTAACAATTTCAGTGTTGTTAATACAGCCTGTGAAGCTGGTGAGTGGAGCTAAAAAAGTAAATTTTTACTTTGGAGGCAGGAAGATGGGAGATAGTAAAGGCATAAAAACTTTCTTCATGCTTAATGGGACACATTTTGGGATTTGGACGTTTTGTATTTTTCCATTCCTCAGAAAGGGAAAGGAACTGTTTGATGGAGTTATTAAAATACTATATGAGAACCTAAAGGCTCTTTGTGCTGTGTGAGGAATTCTGGTCCAGGATTTCTACAAAGAAAAAGACGCTTTTACATTAGTAAATTGGTCTGATTGCATTCCTAGAGAGCAAGCAGAATTAGGCTTCAGCTTTGTAAAAGGATCTTCAGTCTTACAGCACTAAATGCACAGCTAAATGATGGTGGAACACGTGCAAGGTAATCTAGCTCGCATGGGTAGTGGCAGCAGCGACCAGTAGCAGACATCAGTGACCATAATACAGTCCCAAGGCCCCAGTGTTGTTTGTCTGCTGGAGCCAGCTCCTCAGTAAAGGTGGAGCAGAGCTCACTGTTCTTGCCACGCCTTCCTTCTGGAGAGCAGCAGAGTTTCCAGGGCAATGAAATTCTTTGTTCTGTTGCTGCTTCGTAATGTGGGTTGGAACATTTTCTCCTGAGAACACTTCATTGCCTAAGGTCAGTAGACTTTATATATACCTTTAGGAAATATCATGCCAGGATGCAAGTGAGGTGGTTCTCATCTGTCTCATCTGCTATACCTCTTAAGGAGGTACAGCAATCCCTTTTAAGTGGTGTGGACCAGATTTTTCCACATTCTGAAGCAAAACTTTCCACAACAGCTAATTTAATGTAAGTTCCACTCCCAGAAATATATCTGTACTGGAGATCTTTCATTGCTGTTATTATGACTTTCCATGCATCAGTTAAGTGTCTCAGCATGAGGTTCAGCTGTGCTTTTAAGTCATTGTTCCCATTTTCAAAGCTGTAGTTTCATTTCTGTATAAAATTCTAGACTAATCATATCTCCTCTAAAGTCACATGAGCAATTGCACATTAAAGACAAAATTTGGCTTAAGCTTTGCCAGCTTTTCACAGGCCAGGGAAAATGATGAAAGAAAAGGGCAGAAAGAAATCATGCAAAAATCCAAGCCCTGTACCAAAGTCTCTGAGCCAGGTTTCTCAGAGCAACACTGTATCCTCTCTACATCTTTCACCTCAGAACGTCTGGAAAACAGGATTCTACAACTTAGGACATAGCAACATGAAAAGAAAATTTTCACTCTGAAATAATGTTTAGATAAAAATACAGTTTAGAGTGCAGTGGCCAAAATATTTACAGCAGGTTATTTATCTTTTGCCATCCTTATTTTGTTACATTTTATTAATAATTTTATTTTTTAAACTACTACAATTTACAAGGTAATATAATTGGGCTGTATCACTCATATTCATAAAATAAAGTAAGCAGTGAAAAAAAGGCACTGTGCCCAAACTCTCAAAAATTTGCATTTCTTGCAGTTAAACAAGTTTAACATCTTGCTGAAAGAGTCAGAAAACCAAGCCTGGATTGCAATGAGCATATGGAAACTCAGATATAAATGGTGTGCTTTAATAAACATTATCTTACCCAGCTGATAGGAAAACATTTGTGCAGCAAATAAAAATAATTTAATTTGTGACTTTTTTTTTTCAAGAGAAAGGCATAATGCTTCACCTGGCTGTACTTAATTTTCCTTCTACAGATAAATCAGTGTCATGCACTGTGTGAGCCCCTGCAGCGCTGTCAATGAGCCACAAATTCACATGGTTTCTGCAGACTGACTGAGACTGAAAGGTGCTTTCAAATATTAAGCTGCCCTGCTTTAATGCGTCCGATCTCTTTGGTCAGAGAAAATCCTAATTAGAGAAGAGCTATTCCTGATGACCCTGTGACACTGTTATTGTAGGATAAGTACATTTTCTACTGCTTCTAGTTTCAAATAAGAGAACCGTAAGTTTCACTGTTTTACTGAACATGATGCTGCATAGTCTGATGCATCTCTTTTCTCAGGCATTCCATCTGTATTCTCCTTTCTAAAATTCTGCTCAGTGCTATTGGCATTTTTTTCACTGTTAGTAAAATTGTGGCTGTGGCTTTTAAAAAGAGAAGGCGTCTTGTCTCTCATTTTGATTCTACTTTAATTATTGTTTCTTAGGGTTTCTCTCTCTTGCTGTTTCTTTCATTCTTTCATTTTATTTTTTTCCAATAAATATTTTTCCCCAAAAAGGTGGAGATCAAATAGTCGTTTCTGAAAAATTTTGCAGTTTACAGTCTAAGCCCATGTTTACCAATGCTGAACTTGGTAATGACCTTGCAGGTCTCTCAGCAGCACATTCTTACGTTCTGTAGAGAAGGGGGAAAGTAAGTATTTGTTCTTCTCAAACATAACATGAGCTCCACCAGTTCCCCACCTTCTTTTTCTGTTCACTTGCACTTGAAGCAGCTCTCCTGCATGGCCTTGTTGCTGGACCTGACAGCTCTGCTGAAGGAGGGTGACAGTGCTGCTGGGCGTGATGAGTGCAAAGTTCTTTGGCATGGAAAATCTGTCTCTTTACTTGATGAATAGGAGACACTTGTTGCTGGATGAATGCTCTGTTCTGAAAGATCCAGCTGGCTCCTGACCTGCATTTATATCACTCATGTGTTAAATAACTATGCATTTTTAATTCTTAATAAAAATATTATTATACTGCCTGTATAAGATTGAAATTCTTCTGATGCTGCTGTACTACTTCAGTTTTGCACATGAGGTGTTGTCATATTTTAGCACCTTTCACTTGCTTTAGTTTACTAATTTGATAGTTTAAAGCATCTTTCAGATACTTTCTTTTGGGTGATAGCAGATTCATCATCTGAAAGGAGAGATGATCATCTCTGATTCGTCATCTGAGAGGACAGTTTTCTTCTCTAAGGTATGCAAAGAGGATCGTGGTTGAGGGTCTCTGGTAACTTGTCTTTTTTATTTCTATGTTGTCTCATCTGCAAAGTGAGTATGTTTTGTAGTTTTTAGTAGAAAAATTTTCCAATCAATTTCTTTCACTTTCAGAAGTGGACTGAATAAATAAACACTGGTTATTTATTTTGCTTCTATTATTTTCTGGACTAATTTGCACTGGGCGTGCCCTTGCCATGATAAGTACTTTGATTGCTCAAGGCAGTACCAGCTGAGCTGGTATGAAACAGAGAATCCGTAGAGTATTCAGTGAGTCTTCAGAACAACGCTGTGAAGGCTGGATAACTGTAGTGGCTAGCTGGGTTGTCCTAGTTCTGTAATGAGCTTAGGTAGTGTTAATTCTGTAATCTCTGCATCCTTCTCAATTGTATGTTATAAGCACACTCTCTAGCACCTTAATTTTGTCCTCATTTTTCTTCCTTTGACAATTAGATTAATAAAAAAAGATGCAATGTCGCATGCATTCAGGAAAAAAAGCCCCAACAATGTAGCCACTTTTAAGCCAGGCTATTTACCAATCCAGATCTAAAAAGAAAAATAATTTGTAAGTGGAAGTGAGTTGCAGCTTAGGCTCAAAGGTGCTGCCATCTGTCAAAATGAAATAGTTGTGTTTATACAGAACTCTATACCCAAGGACCTCAATGTTAAGACTATTAAACTACATAACATCCCAGAAAGGGACCTAATAACACCATATCTGTTATAGAGATCAAGGAGATAAACCGAGTTAAATGACTTGCCCAAGAAATAACTATCTGCTGCTGGCAAGAACAAGAAAGGAACTAATTGACCCCATCCTTCAGAATCTGTTTTAATCTTGAGACAATTCTTCTTACTTATCCACAACTATTTCACTCACAGTTTACCTTAACATATTTTATATAAACAGCCAGGAAACTTTAATGTGTCTGAATTATGTAGCATGTTTTCTAATACAAAGAGCCCATTAAACACATTCATTTTTCTGTCTGGCTCCTCCAGTTCATAGTTTCATCTCCATGATAAGGTGTTATGAAACCCTATATTGTATTTTTCATTTGGAGATTTATAGACTGCAATTTTTTTCTTTTCCCACTAGCTTATCCACTACACAAGCTAACTTCATACCTCATTTCTGCCATTGATATGGCTATTTTCTACAATGTGAATGAAATACCTGGCGTGATAAATATTGAAGTGCATCTGCAGTTTCATTTTCACATACAATTGACACTTCTCAAAGAATAAAACCATTGCTGCAGTATTTACTAAGTGTCCCTATTTTAATTCCGATCTTCTTGGAGAGTATTTCAATAGATAAGCAATTCAACATAATTTCTCTTCATTTATGGCCATGTTGTATTATTACTGCACGTATTCAACATAATCATGCAGTAATAAAATGAGTTATGTTTATGACACATCATTCATATTAGAAAATGTGCATATAGATACCACAATAATTCTGATATTGCATTTCACTACCTTTTCAGTGACAGAAGAATGCACTATTCTACAACACTAAGTTACAAATGCTGTACAGTATAATCCTACTGAAATACCTGTTCACATTTTAGTTTTGTGGTGTTGATAATTCTGGATTACCTAGAAATTAAGATGTTTCAAGTCTGTATATTTTTGGATGCTGTTTCTTTCCACTTTTTTACTTTGTTAAGTGACACTTCATCAGATTAACTTAGTATATTAAAAACACACAAGTGCAGTGATGGATATTAGTGTGTGAACTCTCCTAACAGTTTAACGTAGCATTTCTTTTTCTGGTAGCGTAGAGGTATTTCTACAGCTTGTCTTTGCAAATAGGTTGTCTTCATTCTTATTGCTAAGATAGTTTGCTTGCAATATTTTGTAGCTGTCTTTCTGGAGAAAGGGAAACCACTTTATGTTGGTTAGAAAGGCTGAGGGTGGGAAATAGGCTGTTCTGTCTGCCAGGGTTATCAAACTGTCAGGGAGATACGCAATGGTGCAAGTCCCTTGCAGTCACCACTGTGCTTCACTGCCTGTAGCTGTAACAATCGTCGTGCTTCAATGGGTCTGGTTCTTTCACGTGGCTGTTTTTCGCACCACTGTTGTAGCAGAATCAGTGAAGTCTCTTTTGAGTAGAACAAAGTATTAGAATCCCTATAACTCATGCACAGCCTCTGAGTAACTCAATAAACTCAATCAATGATGAATACTAACTCTTCAATAGGAATCCTGTCAATTCTGATAGAATTCTTGACATGCTTTTTATCTATTCTTGATCAAATCTAGACATGTTTTTTAGAAGAACAAAACACTTATTTAATGCAGTATAGCTATCACTCATTGTCATAAATGTGAAAAGTTAAATGACTATTTTTCTGGTATAAACTGTTAGTTTTATAACCTACATTTCAAGAGGAAGGGAGAGATAATTTCAGTTACAGGGATTTTGGCATACTGGTTATTCAGTTTTGAATTGTTGGACATGAACAGGAAATACTGTGATATACAGATTTATTTTTGCTGCCTTTATGCTAAAGACAAACTCAAAATTCATAGCTATTGTTTCTGTACATCCTTCAGTACTGCCTGTATGAGCCGGGTAAAATTAATTGCAGAGATTTCTGGACAGGATTTGCTGGAGCAAAGAATTAACCAAAAATAAGTGAAAAGGTAGTGGGCAAAGAGAATAAGCATCAATGGCAGAGAAATGGGTAACTCCCAGAATCTTCAATTCATGACTTGACATCCTCCCTGTTATCAGTGAGAAATTATTTGAAGGCCTCACTTAACTTTATGAGGTTTGGAGAACCTTCAGCACTTGCAGAGCAAATGTGGCAGAAAAGGCAAAATATTACAGGATGTTTTCTGGCTGGAGTTAAACTTTGAGCAACTTTGCTTGCACATCATACTGGTGAAACTTATTCTCCCACTTCTTGTACTGCACAGTTCAGCACTGTGAAAAACAGAGAAGGAGATTTCCTTTTTGGCATGGCAGTGGCATCTCTTCTTTAAATGCACTTCAAGGCAAAGCAATAAAGGGAGGAGCCAAACATACAAAATGAATGGTTTTTTCCAAGATTTGAAACAATGGAAACCATAAATATACTAAAATCTGTACGAATTTTAAGTTTGGTCTGTGATAATCTCTTCTGATTATTAATCATTAGATTGATATTGCAGATGACAGAGTAGCATCACATATGATTTCAGCCAATTGTATTGCTTGTCTTGATCTGCAAGAGGAGAAGCAATTCAAGTTAATACTAAAAAAAAAAAAAAAACAAAAAAAACAACAACAAAAATATTTAGGCCCTGAAGCAGTTGGTATTGGAGAAGTTTGAGTCAGGTAGATTTCATGGGTTGTCTCCTGTGTCTTTACTGGTGCTTAAAGTAAAATACCTGCTTGGATACTTCTAGGCCTGAGGCATGGCTTTAACGTTTACTATAACGGCATCTACTTTTTGGCAGTGTTCTCAAAAGCACTTGGAAGAGAAAACAGAGAAATAATTATGTTCCTTTGAGCTGTTAAAGGTAATTAATTTCATTGGTGATCTTATTATTCCTGATACTAATGCCTGTTTTTCCATTTACTTTCATTCTCTAATCCAGCAATGCCTTCACTGTCGAGATTAGTAAAAGTTTTAATAGCTTTCAGTTTTAACTATTTATTTAAGACGATTATATTGTAGTGTTTGCCTCCACTTTTGTTATTTGCTTTGGATGTTTAGTGCTGTAAGAACCCAAGTTTGAATCAGTCTGCAGCATTCACTGAAAAATGGAATACTTGATATTTCAGAGACAGGAAATCATGGGATGTGTCTTTGCCCTGGACTGCAGAGTGGGAGAAGAAATTTTATAAAGGCCACCGTAAAAGCCATTTGAGGTAGACTGTGGGAGCTTTAGCTTGTGCACCAACTCTGAGGCATCCAGTTCCTCACCTGCTATCTGCCAGTGGAGATTTTTTTATGAGGAAACTTCACTGGGAAATTTCAGCATAAAAGGAACATGTGGAAAAACTTATACAACCTTAGAATCTTGTAAGGTTTCTATTGCTTCCCTGTTTCTGCCTGTGGATATTTCCATTATGGTCTTTCTTCATGGTCCTTGGAGAGTTCTCACTTGATGTGGACAGAGTCACAAAGCTGTGAAGGTGACTCAAGGCCTTTTGAAAAAGGAAGACCTATGTACAAAAGTAGAATCTCCACAAGAGTACAAAGGAGATGTTTCCACATTTGCCAAAGTAAACAAGTGGAGTCTTCTAGAGAAATGTTCTCCAGTCACTTACAGAGGTGCTTATGCATTCTTGTATGTCTAAATAGCCACCAGCATATCTGAGGAAAAAGCTATTACCGGAGTTTAAATGCACAGACCTAGACACGTGGGCTCAGGGGGAAATGTGGATTCCTGAGAGTTCCATCTTATTTTGCCGTTTTATTTGGCACTACAAAATAGAGCTGTTAGAGACAAAAAAAGGAAGAAGAAAATTTAACTTAGATATTGGGACATTAAAGGCACAAAAAAATTGGTTAATGTTGACTTCTTCCCACAGTTCGGGAAAAATATTTTTTTAACATATAAGTTCTACTTAAAGCTTTGCTTTAGAAAGCCTCCCTGATGTGCTGAAAGGTTCAAAGGAGTGCTAGGTAATAACTAGTGCAGCCAAGACACAAAATTACTGCATGGTGAGCAAAAGAAGCAAGCAATGGATGCAGAGCCTCGAGATGGGAAATACATTTTCAGACATTACTCCTGATTTTCTATAACCATATATTGTCAAATCAAGCACTGTATTTCCAGTCTGGTTTAGAAGGAACACATGCTTTATTTGCTTACCTGCAGTATAGTATTTTGTTGTTATTGTTTTTCTATAGTTTTGGTTATGGCAAATATTTTGGAACTGGCTGAAAGGGCAAAAAGAGAGGTTGCCATTCTTTTTTCCCCAGAAACCCAACAATCTACTAAGGTGTGCTTCTGGACTTGTTGCCTTTTTTTGCTTGAAAGGGTTTGAAGCATATTATGTCCATGAACTCCAAATCACCATTGTGTGCTCTGTTAAATTTCCAAAAGGACAGGCGAGATAGATCGAGGAAGATGCCCTTTGTCCTTTGCAGTTAGTTCACTTTAAAATACACATAAGTGTCTGCAGGAAAAGTGGCTAAGATGGGTTAGGAGTTTAGAGTAAAAGCTTTGGGATGCTTGGATCCAAACATTTGTATTCTACATACAGTTGTCTAATAAATCTAGACAACAAGATTATAGTCTAATGGCCTATGTTAGGTATATGCATTGAAATGAATCTTTTTTTTGTATTTCTACTGGATTGTTAATGTGAGGAGAAGACAAGTGTTCCTACTCTATGAATTTACATTATCTTCTTTTTTTCTTCCCAAAATAGGTAAGTGATTTTCAGATTTTTCTGACCTAAAATTATACTTTTTCTATTGTCAATTGCAATCCAACAGCCAGATTTGCCGTCCTATGCTATTGCAGTAAAATTTTTAATATCTCGAAGTAATTGTTTTACTGACACAAATGTTCATTCCTGGAATCCTTTTGGCTTCTCAGTGAAGCAAAATTCAACAGATATAATTGAATTATATATGTATCAAATATCTATCCTATATCTTTCCTTTTCCTTCAGGATTCCTTCAGATAAAAAGAACCACCTGGCTTTCTCATATATTGATAAAATTTTATTGATCTAATTTGCAGCCTAGAAAACAATGATCCAAGAAGTTAACTATCTGTCATTGTTAATCCCATGCAACATGATATGTAACAGAAGAGAGGCCAGAAGATTATTTTGAAAGTTCTAAGTAAAGCTCTGGTAGAGCACTTATGTGGTGGTAATAAAATAGAGCTTTCAAGGGTGCTGTGGAAAGTTAGAAGCGACAAGCTGAACTAATAAAACCATCAATCCCATAGGTAAATGAGTAAGCAGAGTGATTTTTCAGCCCAGTATCAGTTTAATAGGCCAGAAGAGGAGGGATAGTGTAGAAGTATGTAGAGTCCCACATAAACCTGCATTTTGTGGGACAGGAGAGGAGATGGTTGCTGGCTTATTGGCTGACCTACAGTTAGAGGAGTTAGCCCTTGCCTTGGAGGTGACTGCTGGAATTTTTTCCTATATGGAAGATACTCCAAATCTACAAATATAATTTGGTGAGAGGAGGCCAAATTTGGACCTGTCAACTTTGACACATCCCTTAAAATATTCCAAATGATAGTAATGGTATATAAGAGAGTTGTAACAAAGGAGAGATTTTCAGCTCTTTTAACAGAGAGCTATATAATCACACTTTCTTGTAGAAGCATTCAGTGTGAAGATCTGTCAATAGAAATCTCAAACTGTGAATATACAATTGCACTTTATTATCCCTTTGTTATTTTGTAACTACATAGGTATGACAGACAGAAACTGATGTTAAAAGAAATCCGCAATTGTCAGTGTGTCACATGCATGAATCCCACTGCTGGAAGTTATTCAGTAAATCAGCATCTTTGGGTAGGTACACCATGTGCCATATTTTAACAAAATGTTTTTGTTCACAGTAACACTCAAGCTCATAATTTAAGGAGAATGAACATTCTAAGGTTTTGTTACTGTAGTGCAGAGCAGACAGATGGTTCTCTGCCTTGCATGGAGCAAACAAGGAACTAAACGGGAACTGAACAGTACCAGATAAAAGGTGCTGAGGGGACAGAGTATATAGGGGAACCTTCAGTTAAATCCATTGCCAAGGCATGGCAATGGGAACCCACAGAAGCAAGTAAGTGCTGTATCGTAAAACAATAATCATGTGTAAGACACCCTAGGTTTCTTCAAAAGTCCTTTAACTCTCTAAGGAGTACAGTGAAAGAGTACACTGAGGTCTCCAAACCTTCAGACACTAGCAAAATTATTTGTTTTCCTTTGTGTCTTAAGGATATATGGTGCTACTGTTCTTGGCAGGGCCTAGAAACCAGCCACACAAAAAACAGAGATATATGGAAGTATCTGTTGAATGTGAAAGATGAAGAGACAGGACCAAAACTCTGCCTGAAGGGTCCTTTTTTTTGTTTGTTTTTTTTTTTTTTAAGAATTAACTTAATTTTGTGTTAAAATTGATTAGTGAATTCTGTATTTGGAGTTTTGGGGAGGATGTGTTGGCTGTGTTTTGTCTGCCAGCTCAAATGAGCTGTTTGTGGCAGTTGTATAGCATTTTTTTCTTGCCTTGTGCCAAACCTTGGTTGCCACTGCCTGTAGCTGTGCTCAGGATCAGGGGTTTCCATTTTTAAGGTGGTTAGGGTTAGAATTCCAAAGATTGGAAAAATGTGTTTGTTAGGATGTACATGTAACGATTACCTCAACAGTCACACTTTTCTGAAAGCTGGTGTCTGTGCTATATTTATTAAATGCATAGACTGTTAAAGGAAACAACAATTCCGTTCCCTTAATCCCATTTCTGACAGACCCACGTGAAAATCCTCTGAGAGAGCCATGCACCTGTGACTGAGCTGATGGAGCAGCAAGGCAGAGAGGGGGCCTGAGATGGGCTCCCTGAACAACCAGACCTCAGTGAGTGACAGCTTGTTTGTGTCCTGAAGGATGTGCAGGATCTGGTTCAAGATCTCACAATGGAACCGCTGCTCTGTGACAGCGACCGTAATGTACTTCAATTCAGTCCCCCCACAGGAGCAACAAAGGCCAAAAAACCCACCACAAGTATGCTTAACTTCAAAATGAACAACTCTTTGAAAACAGGGAAGCCCACTAAAAAGAAGCTAAAATGGGCCACTAAAAGAATTAAATTCTTCCAGGCAGTAAGAAGATCTCTGAAGTAGTGGCACAGCAGCAGAGCATGGCCCATCCTTTGGGAGAGACTTCAGAAAGGGTGAAAAGAGCCTGGCATGGCTAATCAGCAATGGAAAAAAGCTAATAGAATTAAGAAAGATCATTTAGAAAACCAAAGCTGTGTCTAAACTAAGTAAGAAGGGCTGCATACTAAAGACTAAAAATAAAACTGTAATCAAAGTAGCCAAAAGAATTCAAGGGCTAACCAGTGTCAGGAATCAGAATATTCCCTAAATGTTTTTGATCACTTTAGCACAAGCAGATGATGACCAGCACATAAAATGTCAAAAAGGTTATGCATTTTTCTACTGATATTTGCTGTGAGTCAAAGCGGGGCTAATTCCACATAGAAACTTTTTAAAAATTATTTTAAGGAGAGAAGGAGACATCAGCATAGATCTGAGGAAGGATTAACAGTACCAGAAGGGAGACCAATGCTATTTAAAAATACATGAGAAGTTTGGTGAGAGTGTGATGTTCTTCCAGGTAGTAATAATGAGGATCAGTTGTGAAAAATTGCCAAAGTGATTGGGTAATAAAATTATGAAGATGAAATTCAGAGTAGATAAATGTAAAGTACATGTACACTGGGGAAAAAAGCCTTTTTCATCCAGAAGATGATGGGCCTGAGCTGATGATTACCGCTGAAAAGTGAGATGTGGGGGCTATGATAAATAGTTCCATGAAAAGATCATCTCAGTCCTTGGCAGTAGTTTAAAAAAAAATCAATAGTTAGAAGTTATTAGAGAACAGAGAATAAACAGCATAATTATCCCACTGTATAAAGCCATGATCTACTAGGACATTGAAAATTAGGTGCAGTTCTAGGCACGTCATTGCAACAATGAAGTTTTAGAACTGGAAAAAGTCTAGAGAAGGGCAGCAAAGATGACTTAACCAACAACTTCTGTGCAGAAGCTGGGAGGCCTGGTAGCATTGAAAGGAGGCAACGGGAGCAGCTGTATCAGAGATGTACAAAGCCACAACTGCTAGCAAGAAGGTATGTGCGGACTCACTGCTGTCTCTTAGAGTGCAAGAACATGTGAAAGCAATGGGAGAGAGAAGTTTAAAATAAGAGGAACTTCATGCAATGGATAAAGGACCTTTGCAAGTCCTTTCCAAAGTCTTTAATAACACAAGTTTTCATGCAAGCACGGGGAGACCAGAGTTTGTAACTGGAAGGATGCTACCTTATGTGTGTAGATAAAGCACAACCCACTCAGAAAATCTCCTGAGCTGAAAATATTCAGAAACTATGTAAGTATTAGGGGGGAAATATCACATGTTCTTGTGTTGGCTGCTGCTGACCACCTAGTCTGATTGAATCCTTTCTCTGGCCCAGTGTGGCTTCTCATGTGTGTGTGATCACAGGTAATTACAGATGCATACTTTGCACATCCAGACAGTTGTAACATATCTTGCTAAATTAAATAATGTGTTTTTTGGAGATCAAAAGGAGATTATAGTCTTAATACTAAAGTAATACCATGGCACTTTATGCTTAGTGACTCGCACTATTTTCCTATAAGGTAGCTGCTAATAATGAAGTTGAGCTGGCTGTGGGGACAGTGTTAAGTGAGCAGGTTCAGTTGGTGTTTCACCCATTCAATCATTGCCTGGAACAAGACGCTCAGGTTCCCCTCTTTTCACCTGCTAATTTCCGCTGAAATTCAGAGAGCTGATTAACTGAAAAAGGAGGAGTCCTTTCATCTCCAGTAGTAGACCATGTACTTGGCTACCATTTTGCACTGTTAGTCTCCTTTTATGCTTCACTGGTCATTTAGAAATATGCTTAGCATGTTTTTTGCCTTACATTGAGCTATTTCCTAAGCAGCAAATTTATTTGTGTAGTTTTAATATCTTTTAATATCTGAAAATATATAGATTTTTTAAAAAGTATTTAAGCATTTATTCATTTATTGAAACCATCTTTCCAGTTTCTGAGGTGTTCTCTGTGTTGTATTTGAACTTCTCAACAATATTTTTTTTTGTAATACATAGAATTGAGAAACACATCTCAATTAGCTTCTCATTCTGCTTTTTCTAACTGTTAAGAATAACTGTTCTGATGCAGCCTATATGAGTATATTTTGTGATTAGGTTAATTACGAATGTTCTATGATATGATTTCATTTGAAAATGTTGACTGATACAAAGTGTAATTTCTCAAAAAGTATGTGAGTCTTAGAAATTTTTGTTTAGCTGTGTTTTTTAAGCTTCCTGATTTTCAGGTAGTATTTTTTTCTTTCACACAGGAATGAACACTCTGAAAATGAGTGATTCTGTGTTTTGCCCCGTTCTACCTCAGCCAAACCAAGGGGAAAAAACCATTCTTGAGTAATTTTTTTGAGTTCTTTTGTTTTTAAGTGACTGTTAAAAAACCATAAAGATGTTAATAATAGAATTACAGTTTAATTGATCCAAGATAGGGCATCAATGTGTCACTCTCCTTAAGAAATTTAACAACTCTATAAACCCTTTTTGCTTGATACTCCACTAAGGTGCTATATTTTTATTTTTTTAGAAACAACATTCATATTCTGAACTTTCCCAATTTGATTAATCATATGCAGATAATTAGTCATTCTGAAAAGAAAATGCCTGCAAAGGAGTACGCTGCCCTGAAGTCAGGCACATTTGGCAGGCTTCATACCAACTTGATAGTAATTATGATCTCCATCGAGTGAGACAGGCAGTGAATAAGATATTTAACGCTGTGTGCTTTGGCTGTGAAAACCTTTTCAACTTGTGCTTTCAATTTCTGGGTTAAAGTGTTATTAAAATATCTATGTGGGTATATTTTAAAAGAAATAATTATTCTTTCCTATACACACACTATTTTTTAATCTCAGGGAATTTTCTCTGTTTACTGACTGCTCCCCAGAGATGGATGCTCTAACCACCATAGAGAGCAGGACCATAAATATCCTTTTGCAACACAGGAGCTGCAGTTACAGTGTACTGAAATCTATCACCTCACTCATATGAGATGCAATGTGTCTGCATCAGAAAATTACCCAGAACTTTCTACCCACAGTGACTAGATTTTGGTTTTAATTTTAGAAATTTGATGTGTATATTCCAGGTAATATCTAGGTCTTTCTAGGTAGTTCTTGTGTTTATAAATTGATCTTCCTCTTCACTAAATATTATAGATTCTTGTATGATTTATGTAACACTTTTTTTAACACTGTTAGTCTAACTCAGCAGACAGTTCCCCAAATATACATGTACAGGCTATGTCAATACTCAGAGTAACTGCTATGCCTGAACATCTAAATTCTGTAATACCATTTTCTTGTGATAGTCTACTGGCCACCAGGAAGAGAATGCAAGCCTCTCAGTCAATGAGGAGTTTAGCCATAAGACATCTAGAATGTCATATACAATTGCACTGGATTCAGTCAACTCCAAACTGTTTTTTAAAAATGTAATTCATTGCATAACAGCCATGATCTTATTCCTGGGTTTCTGTTGCATAAAGCTTCTAACTGTAAGTCTAGTATTTATTAAATAAATTTTCTAGATCTACTAGTAGAACTCACACGTCTTGCTTCTTGTGCTGTTCCAAGGCACTTCTTGGAGGGAAGAGTAGCAGAAATGAGAGGATAAGACCAAATTTTCAGAATGTTGGATTTATGCCTCTAGTCCAGTCAAGAGTATGCATGTGATTGATGACTTTGCAGTGATGTGGAGGGCAAAATACTGACATGTTACAATAAAAATGTTTTGAAAGCCCTAAATTTTGGTACCTATGACAAGCTGACACATGATTAAGAAAACAGGTTTGTGTTCCTGACTGATCTGAAACTGAACGTGAACAGTTCCTGCAAATAGTTCTCCTAAATGTCTTTATTTTAAGCCTGTCTATACAGCAAACTGCTGTGCCCGGAGGTGTGAACCTTGAACAAGTTGATTCAAGTACCAGAAACAACCTAAATGTGGCAGATCTGTGGTCCCTGCACACTTTAAAAAGCCAGGTAAATATGTCTGCAGAGATCTGATTCCCACATAACCAGGTTGTTTTTTCACTGAAGGCAGCTCAGGTGTAAGGCTGACATGGTATCACTCCACTCTGCTATAGTCTAGGAAGGAGGCCTCTAACACATGGGGTCTGACAGCAAAGGACAACATTTGGGCTGTGGGTTAAAACTACCAGCTGCTTCTTTCTTTGCCTTTTCCCCCCTCCTCCTCCTTTGTTTGTTTTGGTTTATGTGTGTTTTTTAGCCAACAAACTTAAGCACAACCATAGGACCCCTGAGATGTCCTCTCCTCTCTCCCAGTTTTGTAAATTACCACAAGCTTGTGCATAGAGCAGACTGTAGGGAGGGAAAACATGCAGGGTGCTGGGGAGTTCAAGGGACTCCCATTGGAGATGATGGCTTCCTTCCTCATCTTTTTCAAGTCCACCTTCAAATGTTACCACGGTGGTTGTCTTTTCAAATATGAATGATCCTGCCATTTCCTTCTCTTGCCTCATGCCCACAAAGTTTGGCAGGGTCTTTCTTAAAAAAGCACTCTCATCACAGTTCCTGTACTGTCTCCTGCATGCAGGCAGAAAGTGAGGAAGGAGATAAAAAAAATAAGGGAAAGCAATGAACATCTAAGAATTCTGAACATACATTTCCTCAGAAAAATTATTGAAAAAAATACCATAAGATTTGGCAACTCAGTGAGCCTAACGTTATTTTTTTTCCCAAGCTAGCTTTTTTTTTTGTTTAGCATTCCTATCTGGGTAAGCTTTTAACAAATTCAGCTGTCACTTTCTATATGAGTGGGAACATTTTTAGTACCGTGGATCAAGCTGGCAACAAGTGAGCAGTAGTGTGAGACCATCAGCAGGTGTGTAGGAGACAGCAGCAATTTGGGAAGCCTGGAAGAGTGCTGGTGAGAGAAATCAATGTTCAAAAAGCATAGTACAAATCTTTCTGGTCAGAAGAGGTATTGCTGAAACAACTGTGCTGCTGAGAGCATAATTTGTTTTTCTATTCTTCAACAGTTTCTGATCTTTGTATGCTATCTGTAGGATTTAAAGAGAGTTTCCTTTTTTCAATGCATTTGGAAATATTAATCTTTGGATTGAGGTAGGAATTTTAGCCATAGTTCCTGAGGGCCACTTATTTAACATCTGTTTAGAGGTAAGGAGGAGAGCAGTTTTTTGAATCTCATATTGCCTCTGGATCAAAAAGTCACTGCAAAAAGGAGCATTTTAACAAGAAATACTCCAATCATGGAACATTTCCAAATAAAATTTCCCAATAATTATGTCTGCTAGACATAAAACCAGATAAATTATATTGAATCAACTTGTACATAAATATGAAAGCAGTAGGGGAGGTATGGGTTACATGAGTCACCTACACACAAAATAATTATTAACATGCTTGTTGATTTTAGTCTTAAGTGTCAGGGTGATTCCCTGCTGTAAAAGCCTCAGTGAATGCATTTGTATTAGCACTTTGCAGCAGAGAGACTCTAATCTGCCAATTCCTAAAAATGAATGCAACATTCTTGAGGAAACCATGCTGGAAGTGGCACTCTGGGTAAAATTCTGAAGGGAAGAGGAACATTTTCACTATCTTTAAGAAGGCCAACATTTGTTCACTGATAACAACTAATGACAGACGAGAGTGTGAGTATCAAAGAGGTAGTTAATGAAAGGTATACTAAAGGGTTGAGTTGAAAAACACATTAGAATCAATGGGAAGTGTCTTAGCCTCAGGTCTGATGTGCTTTTCATAATGCTGGTGTAGTCCTGTGGTATTTAGTGTGTCAGGATAATCTACACTGGGAGTGAAGTTAGGAATAATACAGAGCAAAAGAGGCAATCCAGAAAAAAATTTTTCAAACAGAATCTGGGACTCCAGGAGGATACAGTCAGGCTATCCTAAAATAAAAGAGGTGCGCCAGAGTTAAGTGAAAGGAAATTATAATTAAGATGAAAGTCCTAGAAGGAAGGGGTAATGGGAAAGATCATCTGTTCCCAAGGCAAAGAAATAACCTAATTATTTACAACAGGACATTAATTGTCCATTAAACATAGGTGCTGTGGAAAGTAAATATTCAGCTTTTGGTGACTCAAGAATGCATGTCACTGACTGAAACATTTTTTTTCTAATGAGTGATTGATAGAGTCATCTATAAGGAGAAAAGTTGTTTGAATGAAAATGTTTTTGCAGGGAACACTTCCACCACCCCAGTGATATTTAGCTTCTTATTTCCTTGGTCCTTCTATGGCTCCATGAAATCATTCTGTATTTCCTTAGTTAAACATATGGAGGAAAAATATGAAACATTTTAACAAAATTTTCATCCATGCTACAGAAGGTACCTTCAGATGTGATTCTCTGTTTGAGGTAAGACATGTATCTACTCTTTTTCATGACATATTGTACTCTAAGTACTACTAAGAAGAAAGGGATGTTATTAATACTGCAACTATATCTTTTACAGATAAATTATTTATTGTAGAGTGTTTTTTTACTCTGTTCCTGGTCTGAATGAACATAATTTTGATATAATAGCAGAGAGGATAAAACCAAAATCACTAGAGTCATAAGAAGAATGCTGTCTTCTGTTTTACTTGAAGAAGTATAGTTATTGAAGTTCCTTCTTTGTAATGAGATTATTTATCTTTTTTTTTCTGTTCAGATGCTACCACCTTATGGTTGCCTGCCATGGTAAAGACTAGGAGAATATTCATAATCAATGAAGGATACACAGAAGTAGAGTGTAGTCTAACAAGAGCAGAGTAAAA
This sequence comes from Ammospiza nelsoni, assembly GCF_027579445.1. Lineage (NCBI taxonomy): Eukaryota > Metazoa > Chordata > Aves > Passeriformes > Passerellidae > Ammospiza > Ammospiza nelsoni. The sequence goes on from NC_080639.1 coordinate 19,243,866, forward strand.
TGATACCAAAAAGTGCCTGGAAAAAATAGTCCCATAATTTTGGGGTGAACTAGTTTTCCTCCAGAAAAGGAGCTGAAATTAAAATCTATCAACAAATTCTGCATAGCATTTGATACCCTGTTCAGCTGGCTGCAGAGAGAAGACACAGACCAGGAGATCTAGCAGCCGGAACTTCTAGAAATGGCATGCTGCCAGAGTCTGACAGAAAATGAATTAAAATGCTATCTACTGGTTCTATAGTTAACAGAATTGTTCCCAGACTTCATAAGTGCATACACAAAAAGAGACAATTGTGATAAAGGGTTAATATGCTGGGTGAATATTGTTTATATCTCTATATTGTTAGCACCAGGGTGTTGATGAGCACATATTTATCCATAAGCCACTAATTTACTGCCACTTTGCCCATGGTGTTGGAGAACCTCATTACTTCCCAGTATCTGATTGGGAGAAGCTGACCAGAATTTTAACAGAATCATGAGGGCACTACAATGAGCTTCATGCTGCAATGAACCTGTTGTCTAAAGCTGCCACACAGCACATGTAAGTTTCTTTACTTTTGATACATATTACATGTGCTCTAGCAGAGTTTATCACTGGTGTGCAAATTCATTTAAAGGTGATCTGCAGGAATATTAAAAACAACCTCCAAGATTTAGGGATATATGCTGAATACCCCAGGCATTTATCACAGTTTCAGTATGGACTGTAACCATTTTTACTTGTAATGCTTCCAAGAAGTCTTCACTCACTGTAAGTTGTTGGTTCCTTCTCCTCATGACCCACTGACCTGCTACTGGTCATGTCAAATGTTCTGTAGAGCCCTGAGGGAGGCTGGTTTGAGCCATCCAGGTATGTTAAAATTCGTTATTACAATGCTACAGTGGCTTCAAACATTCTCAATTTTATGTGGATAGGAAATGAACGACACTAAAAAACCCAAAATGCAACAACAACAAAAGCTCCGCATGTTAGAAACATACATAGAGCTTTAGAAAAGAGATTTATTTAATGCTGTTAAACTGGCCCCATATTTTGCAAAGGGATCATGTGGGGCATCAGCTGTCATCTGCTAAATCTATTCCAAGGGGTCATCTCATAGGAGCAGTTCCTATTATGCAGTTAGAATTCAGAGGATTTTGAAAAGAAAATTAAAAGTGTAGTTGGGTAGAGAGAATGGGCTTTAAATGTAAATTTGCTAAAACTGCTTTTGGAAGAATTTCTGTGGCATACGTTCCATGTTTCTAAATCTGACAAGTACTGGAGTACTCTGACAAGTACTCGATAAAGTGGTTTGACTTTCCATTCCCATATAGATTTTATTTTTGTGCTGAGATGCTAAATTCTGCACCAGTTCAGTGTAATTATTTTAATGATTTATTAATTTTTTCCACAAAATTTGTTAGACAGTCATTATGTCATTTAATTTAGGATTGTTCACATGAGCAAGGATTTCCATGTCCATTTCGCAGAACAAAATACTCCTTGTTTTTGCTGGGTGCTCACTTATTGCATTCAACATAGTTTTACCAGTAAAATGGCCTTGGTTAGATTTGTTTTCTATTTGTTGGATCACCCTCTGCTTCTCATAACAATTTAAATTGGTATCAGCTTTGAATTGCTGGCACACTCACACACTCAAAATCTGCACCTCTCCCATTTCATAGCAAGGTAAAATTAGAAATTATTTCTGTTCACATTGGCTCGTTTCTTTAATCTCCTCAAGCCTAAAATAAGTTTAGTATAAATTTAAATAAAGTGTCTTATTAAAAAGATCTTGGTGCATCCAAAAATTACCCATTTATAGTATTCTCAGGAAAGTCATTGGATTTATCTCAGTGCTAAATGATGAAAAACCCCCAAGAAACACATACAGGCTTTATCCACTGGGACCCAAAGCAGAAAGCAAATTAGCTCTTTATCTTGTTTGGATTTTTGTTAATCAAGAAAAATGCAGTTAATTACTGTGACAGGAAGCAGTGCATGTAGAAACCGCACTGAGCCTGGAGCCAGATGTCATGCAGTCTAAGATAGCTTAAGTTTGTTGTGCTGCCTCTCTGCGAGCAGACGAGAACCTCCTCAATCACAGCTAGAACTTGTTACTTTATTCAAATAGGAATTTCAGTAACTCACATAAGGGAAAGTTTTTTTTTTTCATGGCCGTAAATGTTTGTTTGTTGGATTTTGGTTTCAGTATTTTGAACATGGCCTTGTGGGGTTTGGGATTGTTCTGAAATCTGGATGAACTTAACATCTCTGTGACCTTTCAACCTCTCAATTTGTTTGCAACTGGCTAGTGAAAATTGCCAACTTTGATTCAACAGACAAGCATGATGTATTACTGAATGAGAATGGAAACAAAGCAAAATAGTTTCTTTAAAAAAACCCTACATTTAGAGAAGGGGAATTAATACAAAATGCAGAGCAGGACTCAGTCAAAACTGTTCATTTTGTTCCCCTTGGCTACTCTGGGAATCACAGAAGTTCAGATCAGGATCAGTTGGATCAACTTGGATCAGCTTATGAAGATTTTACTGCTATATTCTAGTCCATTGCTTTTGATAGTTCAAATATCTTAAGAATGCCTGATATCAAGCAAAAATAAATACTCTTAGTCCTATTTTTATAATTATGAGCTGAATTCTTGAGACTTCTTGTGGCAATGCCTTCTTAATTGGAGTTGGAAGTAGTATCAAGCAAAATCTATACTGTTTGGGTATATTTCCACTGAGTCTCTCACAGGTCAGTGGAATTTTATCAAGCCTCTAGACTTTAAGGAGAAGATCAGGGTATGGATTTGGGATTGCTGTGATGTTTGTTATGTTGCAACAGTTCATAAAGCATTGCTGACTCCCAAATGCCAGCAAGGAGAGAGTATTTGCTTTCCACAAGGAATGACCCGAGTCAGATTGTGTGTCAGCAGTGGGATTAAAGTTCAACAGCAGATTTTAAGGTTTCTTTCTGTGTTAGTGGTTGGACTTGATGGTCTTTTCCAGCCTTAGTGACTCTATGATTCTTCTTCCCATCATTGCAGAGCCTTCAAATTTTGACCCTGGAACACTGCTCTGTGGATTGTCTGATTTCATGCATAGGCTGTTCTTGTGAGTACATTCCATCAGTAAGCAATGTCAGAAGGCCAATGAAGAAGGCTGGTCCCCATATGTGTGCATGATTTCTCATCTGCTGTTTTCTTTTTTGTTTTTCTCAGCCTTTGTAAGGAATGCTAATTTAACTTCCATGTTTATGTTATTTGGGCACCTATCCCAAATTCAGACCATCATTCAGCAACCTCTTACAGCAGTTCCCAACAGAGTGCAAGGATCCATGACAAATGATGTGCAGCCCAGGCAGGGGGTGAAGGCTGTGGTGTGAGAGAAACACTGTGAGAGGCAGAAGATCCCAGTTCTTAGCTCTGTAAGACTCAGCACAAGCTGGGAAGCCACCACCTCACAGACAGCTGATAGGGTATCAGACAAGTGGCTAGGTGAAACCTAAATGCCTGTTCCTGGCTCCTACTGTGTTCCTACTATCACAGTTTATCTGTAATTTAGGAAAGAAACATATAATCTTACCAATTGCCTTGTAAAAGTTGTCAGTTCCTTGTTTACACAGTTCATGAAATAGATAGTGTTTCAAGGTTACTTGTGACTAGCTTTTGTTCTGAGGTGGCAGGGAATGTGGCTTCTAATTAGCTCATCATGTTCATCAAAGTCAAATTCTTCAAATCTTTGGGACCTGCATTACAGAGAAATTGTCTCCAAGTACGACGTAGTAAGAAGAAACTAGCATTATTTAATCTATTGGAAATTCATAGAAAATAATGTGACATTTACCCCATTTTGACTGACAAAGTAAAAATATTGCAATATTTCTCAAAATATATGTTCAGCAAAACTATAGTCATATTAATGTCTAAATTGTTATTTATACATTAATAGAAAAGCTTCAAAGATGGACCTCTTACTAGGAATATGCCTAGAGTTATAGAAAAAAAGTAACTATTTTATATTTACAATGCACAATAAAATGTAGTCAATGATGAAAGAATGCTATGAAATGGATTACAGAATATCAGAAATCAAATCTGCAGAGAAAAGATTTTCTGCTTTTCTCATCAGCAAAATTTTGTAATTACAAAGTTTGCTCCTAAGTGTCTGATGGGTGGTAGTCTCTTTCACAGCACCAGGCTGAAGGCAATGCTTATTGAAGACCGATCTTGGTATATTTGTCTATTTTTTACTTTAATTTTAAGAACAGGTACACTCATGGTTGACTTTATTGAATCTCTTATGACTACTTTGATATGTAACAACGAAGCAAATTTTGGCTCAAAACCCCCGACTAATAGCAACCAAAATGTCTTGTGTTGGTTTTGAAGAGTTTTTAAAAGACATAAGCTATGCTTCCAAGGATTCTGGACTCTTTGCTCTAAAGCTGGTAATCACTCAACTTCTTGGTATGATATTATTTTGAAATTTTCAAAATATTTTGGTTATCGTAAAAGTAGTTCCTCTGCCTCTTCTTTGGGAAAGTTTGAAACTGTAGAACTTTGGCTCATAAGTAAAATTCTGCTTTTTCAAGTGTAGAATTTCTCATAAAGTTGCAACTCTGATTTTTCCAGCCTGCTTTAAACCTGCTCTAAAGGCAAGATAATGCAAGGCTGATGGTTTATATGGAGTTTACAGAGGTGGCTTTAATATGACAACAGTGGCAGGATAACATTTCATGTGGAAACTCATGCTTAGAGGACCAAATTGGATGATTGTGGCTAAAAGTATTAGAGAAGGGCTTAAGTCCTCAATGACAACAAACAAGTGGCAAAGGTAACATAAAATCTTGTCCAACAGCACTAATTTCCTTACTTGCCTTCTGTTTCCAAAACAGGGGTTTAGTGTAAAAAAAAAAAAGTGTTAATGTTATTTATCAGTTCTAACTTGGGATCGGGAAAAGCAGCTGGGAATTTCGTATGAAAGGTCCATATTTTTGCCTTTCCCATGTACAGTGCTATTGGATATGGATGGACACAACTCCCATGATTCCTACATTCTCAAGTTCAAAAATGTAACATCATTCCCACTTGCAGATATACACGGTATAGAGGCACCCAGTTAAACTGCTCACAAGGTGGCCCTGTCCTGGCTCCTACTTAATTCAGACTGTGAAATCACAGCTTTATTGGCTGGCAGTCCTGCACAGCTCAGGTACTCTCCCAGCATTCTTCAAGCCTGCTCTGATCTCTAGCTCTGAGTTTAAAGCTCAAGAATAAAGGTGCTTCTTTATTTGATAATTTCATAAGGCAGGCACTTTAAGTATTGCGTTTTCTTGTGGAAACAAAACCGCAGCTTTGACTTGTTTACCCCATTGTATGGAAACTCATTCAGTCCTGAAGCTGAGTCAGAAAAATCTCATTGTATCAAGGATTTAATTTATTTTATAAACTATATAGTAGCTCTCCTTTTTAAAATTATGCACAAAGTAATTATATGTTATATATATATATGTGTATATATATGTCCGTATATATATGTGTGTATATATATAAACTCGAGTTTAACTGTATAATCAAGATGACTTTAACACTTATTTAATCTTCTTTCTACCTGCCCCCTTCCCCAAACAGGAGTATTTTACTGCTGTTCTTCCATTCTGTCTGGCTGCTGTCCATACATTCTGCAATTCCTGCGTTTTACTAGGATATTAAATGATCCTAGAGGAAAATATTTACTCTAGAAAGCAGTCCGTTATTCTGTATAGACAAATAGTAGGGGTTTATGGTGTAGCCAGGAAGCTGCAGTGAGAGCAAACCGCTTGCTCACGTTTTTGGGCAGCAGCCGCAATATTAATTGCGCAGTGCCCCCTAGGGACTCTGCCACCGCCGGGACGCCCCAGCGCCGCTCGCACGCCGCTCCTCTTCCCCTTTCTTTGCCTTGGCAATAACTTGGAATTTCATCCTTTTCCAACTATAATGATATGACTTGCTCTTTAACTCCTTCCAGGTTGTTTGTGTTTGTTTGTTTGGTTTGGTTTTTGAAGTTAACTGCCGTTCATAGCATTCTGTGTATTTTCAGTGCATGCATATTCGGTTTTAGGTAGGAAGTTTTCTCTGCATTATTTGAATTTGATGGTGACATTTTAAGACATTCTTTTCCAGTCTGGTGTTTCTAGGAGATGGGTTTTCTTTTCAATTTTTTGTTAAAAAGGAGCTGTGTGAATTTCCTTCTCAAAGCCAGGATTTGATCCGTGCTGGTAGAAAGAGGCTGGAAACTGCAGTACTCATCACATACCTGATGAGTGATTTCTTATACTTATTGATATGGTTGTTTCAGGGAAATAATAGTAATAATGAGAACAATGATAAGGACATGTTTTCTTTTACATCACTCGCATTGGTGAGCTGAGAAGTCCAAAGAAAATTTGTTCAGGGGAAAGAAGAATTTTGCCTGAAGTATTTATGATCAAAACAGTTGGGAAATAAAAGATGGCAAAATGAGCAAAGGGCAGTAGGTTTTGAATAGGCTTCATCAGCAGAGGGGAGAGGTCATCTAGGAAGATTAGTTATAGGAGCTATTAAATCACCTCTGTGACACTGTTAGAAGAAGCTGCTTAACATAATCATGTGCAATCAGTAAAAACGCTGTTTATTACAGAGCAGTTTTGATTTTCATATTTGGTATTGTTATGTAAGATGGTGTAATGTAAGGCCATACACATTTCCCCAGTACAAATTACCAGCATTAATGATTTATGGTGTTTTCCTGGCAACTTTTAAAGTAAAAAATTATTGGGAAACATCTCTCCAAACCTATTTCCACTAATATATTTCTTAGGGCATTGCACAGTTTTTTTCTTTCTACTGTAGTTCTAGACAATTGAAACTGATACAGAGTTTATATATCAACAAGTCCTGCATCCTATACCTCTGTTTGAGTTTGATTATCCTTCTTATTGACACAATGCCAACCATCTCTTTGAAGTGCTTATCACCCAGTGATAAGACTCCACAAAAAAAAGATTTTCCTCTAATCCGGTTTCTCCAGTTTGGAATTAGACTTTTCTATGCATATTTTCCTATGTGTAAAGTAGAGAATAATATCACCACTTATGTTTCTCATATATTTATGTCCATGTCTATCTCAGGATAGACATGCCAAATTCACATTTTGGATTTGGACATATCATGGTTGCAAGATGTTAAAACCCACATTTTATGAGAACTAGATAGAAAATTTGAGGGTGATGGAATATTTGCCAGGGTGTTTTGTTGGGCTTTTAAAAATTATTTTATTTTTTATAAGTTCTTGGCACATAATAGTATCTTGTAAGATACTGTTATAATTTTCCCTGAGTTTTCCTCCTGTCTAGATCAAAATCTTGTCATGATGCATGTTTTTGTACCATGAAGTACAACAGATTTCCAGATAAACTGAATCAACAAGGAATGGCCAAGTACTTTCAAATAAGCAAAATTAATTTAATCAGTACTTACTTAACTTAATCAGTAAACTTAAACTAATCTTAACTGTTATAATTCTGCTTCCTTAGTGATGAACAATTGAGGGACCCAATATCTACTAGCAAGCTACGAAATTGCAACAGATTATAGACAGGCTGTACTCTTATGTATTTTATTATTTTCTATGAATATATCTTGTCCATATAAAGTAAAATCATGTCAGAAATATAGGATTTTATTTTTAAAATTTTACTTCGTTATTACCTCTCCGTTTGGTATAAATCAGAATATTCCTTGCATATTCTTTTACCTCCATTTTTGTGATTTATTAGATGGCATTAGCATGTGTTGGCTCTTTCTTTCATTTTCCCTGATAATCTGGCAGCCAGAAAGAGCTAGGATGAGGTACAAGTGCAAGTACATACTTTTGGAAACCATTCTAAAGCATAATATATTGAAATGTTTCATAATGAATCCTTGTTTGCCAGAAAAATATTCAACCATGCCAGAAAATTAACTGTGAGGAATAATTCTAGCCCCTTCTTTCCTCCCCCTCTTCCCAATTTGTGTTGCTTGGAAGAGGAGAAGAAAAATGGCACAGATGCATGCAGCATTGCACAAAGAGTATATATGGACATTTCAGTCACTGATATTTCCCCATTTTCTGATGCTAATGTAAGATATGTTGGTTTTGCATTTGTAATTAAGATGAACAGATGGTGAAGACTTAGTTTAAAGTAATACTGTACATCCATTAAAATAATCTCTGCTGACAGTGATTCTTTACTATAGCAAGACTTAATTGCATATATAACGTGTACATCAGAAAGAACTCGGTCTTTAGCCATTTGCTCTGTCAGGACAATAGTAAAAGAGACGTCACCAAAACAGAATTTGTCCTGGAGACTCCTAAGAGTAACAGATGCATCTCTGCTGACAATATTGCCTTGCTTTAATTAATGAACACTTTATGAATAAAAGAACACATAATTTCAGAAAATATGCAGGATTTCTTCTGAAAAAGGGAGCTCAAGTTTTGCAGGAGGAAGGTTCAGGAACATGACAGTAAAAATTTTAACAGATAAACTTGATGTTGCTTACACTATTTCTCTCATGGAGTAGTAAATGTAATTTAAGTGTTCCTTGGCAGGCTTTATAAATGTGTGTCTTTTTGAACTGGGCTTTTGTTTTAAATTAGGTTCATTGTGAGGGATCTGACTGAAGCAAGTCCTTAAGCCTCTGTGAAGCAAAAGCAGACCCCAGCATGCTTTCCTCTTTCCATAGAAATTATACAAAATGCCATTTTTCTAATTGTTCATGTATAGGTTATATAAAAATATCATTGTGTTTCCACCTTAAGACCTGTACTGCACAGGAAATGGAGCTTCAGGTTATGTCCAAAGCAGGTACCTATCCTTCACCTGCTGTACAGAACAGCATCACTTTTGTTGAGCAATAATACTTATTTTTCAAAAACATCATTTGGTGATTGTGTATTTATAAGTCAACCCCTTTTCTGTTTGCTTCTTGTTCTATCTGCCATCACCACATTGGTACCTGTTTTCCATGATAATGAAAACTAGAAAATTCTAACCTCTGAGGACATCATTTGGCAGAAATACTTCCCTCCTTTTTCCAAGCCTCTTTTGTAAGGACATATATTTTACTATTGTTATGATTACCAAAAATTAAGTATAGGGTTTGATTAGAATTTCTGCAAGTTTTTTAAACCAAAGTACATCTTCTATTGTGCCAGAACTATCAGCAAAATCACTACACAGTGGCTGAACATGTCTTTACTGCAAAAAACAGTTGTCCACACTAATTCGACAAAATCTGTCAATCCCCATTTTTCTGTTTTGTGCTGCATCTGTTGAATGTCTGGGCTCCATACTCTCTCCTCATTCAGGATAATGCCTTGGAGACTGTAGTGCATCACACTTTGGTTTAAATTCCTTCTTTTTTTTTTCTTGTTGAAATTCTGCATTGTTTAAAAATATTTAGATGTTTATTGAAGCAAAGACTTGAACCCTGAGACCCCATTTTCCACAGGAGTACCACAAACCTCATGTTACTGAGTCATTTTCGCTGTTCTTCAGAATATTTAAGTGTATTAAACCAAGTGGAATAGCACCAGCAGGAGAGATTGAGAGACTCTTTATCCTAGAATATGAAAATTCTGTAACATGGTATTAAATATTTTTCCATGAAATATGGTTCAGAACCCCTTCAGGTAAAAAAAGAATTGAACCAAACTTTCTTCTATTCAAGAGGGCTGTAGGCTAAAGTAGGAGAGACATACTACTTTTTTTAAATCAATACATTCATTTTCTCTAGAACGTCTGAAATTGAAATTAAATATTTCTCTTCAGTGTGTGTAACTCCTTCCCATCCAAAAGCTAAAACTATTTAAAAGTAATTTGGGCTGGGGAAGAATATGGTTTGACAGGCACTCTGAGAAAGTCTTTCATTTGCCTAGATTTCATTCTGGTGACAGAATTAGACCAAATAATTCTGTAAATACAGCTGAGGTATATGGGTAGTGCTCACTGTAAAAGGAAATAAAAAAGGCAAGGAGACAGACTGGGACACAAGGGAGCACAAAAGGGCTGCAAGTTTTACAAAACATTCATTTGTCTAATTTACTCAACATAACAAAGAAAGTCTCAATTTATTTGGGGAGTTAGCAGAAATTATTGATTAGAGGAGTAGTATATTTACTGAATATAGGATGGGTAATGTTTTTGAATGGATATAGACAATATCTCTCCAAAACTGGAATGATCCATAAGTCATAGGATGCAGAGCACAAAACACCATCAGACTAACATACTGAGAAAGGCTTTAAACAATAACTGAGTAAATCTTGGAAGAGTTCCAAAGAAACCGGGAACAGAAAAGGAACTACATGCACAATAATGGGGTTTAGACAATAGAGACAGTGCAGCAGACATTTGTGAATGGAGTATTAGCTCTTTAATTATAATAATTACCTAAGTTTAAGGTCAAGGCACCTGTGCATTCCTGTCTGTGAGAAACTGATTAAAAAATTAGAAGTAGCATTTAATCTCCGTGATACTATTTCCAAAAATTCTCATAGAAATTTGGATATTGCCAAGATTATTACTTATTATTTGTACTGTACCTAGAGACATTGACTGAGATAGGTCCCATGTCACCAGCCTGATATCATTCATATCAAGATTGACTCTCTTACCTCTTGAAATAAAATGTAAAATGAAAATTCTCCACAGGGAGGAAAACCATGAAAAAGGAAGACTCACATCTTATTTTATTCTACTTTCCCATTCATACTGAACATAGAAATGAAAGGCGTCATTTTGTTCCCTTTAGTAATTCAGACAAGTCTATTCCTGGTCTTGGAAATTAACTTTTTAGCTAATCAGTTGGTATAACCTTGGTTTGCTGCAAGGGAACCCTATGTGAGAAGGGGTGAATGTGGATCTTGTCACCCGCACGTGGATGGAGTAGAGAGTTTTGCAAAGTCTCTGTCTGGAAACAACACTACTCACATCATCCCAGTTAGGTTCATGGCTCTTGGGGGCTCTGTCCTGATTTCTGAGTGGGAGAACGCAACTGTGGGAGCAGTTTGTGCTTTGGGAGCCCCACGTGCAGCCAGGGTGGGACACCAGGGCTGGCAGCGGCGTTTGTGCCACACGGCTCCGCAGTTTGCTCACTGCCGGCCACGTTGGGCCAGTTCACGTCTCAAAAAGAGCAGGCAGAGATCACTGAGGTGCATACACAGACAGAAAGTCTTTCCCCTTTCCCCTCCTCCCCCAAGGTGTAAGTATTTGGAGGTTGATTGCAGGTAGCAGAAGAAAGCCAGTCCCAACAGGAAGAGATACCAGCATTTTTTATTGAGAGCACAGTTAGAGAAGACTCAGGTGGGGAAAGGGTGTCAAGTTGAGGGAACTGGGGAATAAACAGAAGAGGCAGAAGGGATAAAACAAAGAGAAGAAGGAAATATGAGAGGTGATGGAGCCAAGGTATGGAGATGTGTCATATAGGAAGACATTTACTAAAAGCTTACAGAGATGAGAAACATAAGGTAATTTCTAAAAAGAAGGGAGCAAGTGCATGAAAAGAAGTAATAGGAGACAGCAAGAGGAAAGCTGGAAAAAAAGACTAAAAAAGTAAATGTGACATTTTGGAAGTGAATTCCTGTAATTTGTTATAACAATTGCTCTGCAACACCATTTCTGACAGAAGAACATGTCCATCCCAGTAAAAATTTAAAATTTTTATAGGGATTTTAAAATTAGTATTTCTAATAAATAACATATGGAAATGTTAGTATTTAATTTTTTTTAGTATTAAATGTTAGTATTAATTTTTAGTTTAGAAAACAGTCTTCACTTCAAAATTTTCATTCACTGTTTCTTGACTTTCTCTCTTTTTGCTACTTCCTCCCTTTTTCTTTTCTCTCATTCTACCTCAAATCTCCACCATCTTCAAAAAATAATTACATTCTTCTGTCAGAAGGAATATTGAGTCTAAAAATGTCAGAAATGAAGAAAAACACGAGTGCACTTGACAAGAAGAAAGGAACTGCTTTTGCAAAAGGTCACAGAAAAGAATAAAAAATACAGAGTAAAACAAATGCAATAGTATTTTCTGATGAAAAAACTGAAGTGACATGTCCAGAAAAATTTTGTTGGGAAACAAAGACGTTTTCTAGTTTGTGTTTCTCATATTTCTGAGTGAAAAAGAAAACAATGAAAGGATATGTTAAAACACAAGCAACCTTTGGGTCCCTTTGTGACCCTGAAGCAAGTGTCAGGCTATCACTGCAGAGGGAGATGTTTTCTCTCCAGCTGTGGCCTGTGGTTGATAACCAGACCTTTTACATTTCAGCCGTAAGTGCTAAAGATGCCATAAAAGAAACAGAATTAATGTTTTTTCACCATTGTACGTGCTCACCCCCTTTTGTGCTTTCACTATTTCAGGGGTCATTGTTTACATTCACATTTGAGGTAAAATCCACTAGACATGATCACTGGAAAAAGAAATTCACAGAAGATGAATTGAGAAAATGAGGTGCCTGTGGTGAAATTCTGGGTAAAAGCACAAAATTAACTGTCATCCAAGCCAAAGAAGGTGAGTAACTCCAAGTCAGTACCACCATCACTCTGATTGAAGTAGTGAAAGAACATTGAAAGAGCCTGTTCTAGGTGAGAACAAGCCTAAAGAGGAGGAAAATGGTTAGAAGATGAGAGGATGGAAAGCTTTTAGTGAATCAAAAGCACCTGTTAACAATATATAAATAAATAAAAGTGAAGAAGAAGAATCCTTCTTCCTTTTCTTGAATGTCTTGGTCAGATAAAACCGAGTTGTTTGACAGTATCTTGTGAGAGGGAATGCAATAATGTTAAAATATGGCAAGAAGTCAGTAATATTTCATGGTTAGCATATTGTTACAGTGAAAGCTGAGACCTGGGGTGATTGCTTTCAATATTATTAAAACCTGAAAGTTTGACTAGAGCAGAAAACTAAAAATAAAGCTCTCTAGGATTATTCGCTTTATAATATCATCTGAAAACTTCAAGAGGGAAGGTTCTGTAAGTCAACATGCAATCATATTTAGAAACAGTTGATGTTTTAGAAAGCTTGTAGTTTAAAAACACAAGTGAAGGAATAGGAGGAAGAGCAGAAAAGGAAGCTAGTATACTTTCCACCAAAAGTTTATTCTGGGAATTATTAAGAAAATACTATTCTAAACTCAGCTTGACAATATCTCAGGCTGTCTGGAGACATTGGGAAAGCCTCGCTGGAAAAGTAATCAATGTGTCTTGCATAAAATCTGGGTTTGTAAAGTGGCTGGACTACACTATCTTTTAGGTTGCCTCTAGCAGAACATTTTTTGACTGGGGGGAAAAAAGAGTGCTGGTCTTCTGACTCCAGGCTACCCAATATTTTTCTCACTGACTTTTTAGGGGAAATAACATGAAACTTTGTGTCATTGAAACTTTGGCTGTCGTTGCAGTTGCACTGTGAACAGCTTCTCCCCCGCTGGTATGCAGCTATTTCCTGAAACAGTCCAATTAATTTAAATATGTAAATAATTTCTACCAGAAGCAATAACAGATTCATAATATGGACCTTAGTTTTGGGGTTGGGGTGAGGGAGGGGTGGGGATTCTGCCCTAAGTGTGATTTTTTCTTTCACCTAAGAATTTAATTTAGAAGCGTCTTAAGAGGCAGAATTTACTTAATTCTGTAGAGTGCTCTGAGATCCAAAGTCAGAAGTGCTAAAACCTTTGCAAGGTTTTCTTCCCCACTAATTAACATCCTAGTGATCAGATGGGATTTTGTAGAGTAGGCTAGCAGTTCTATGTAATGATCTTATATTGCAGATGAGAATATTTGTCACTTTTGGTGATATTTGCATTGTTTACTCAAAGAAGAGAGAGAGAATAATTCTTTCTATTGGCATAGAATTGCAAGGGATTAGCAAGGCAGATTTGAGAGAGAAATGGTGGCAATTTTTTCATTGACAGAACTTGTCAACAGTTAAAGGTGAGAAAGGACAATAAGTGGGAATGATGAAAGCTTTTTCCTTTTTTTCCATTTTAAAATTGACAAATAGCTTCACCAGGCAGAAACACAGCAGTGTTTTGGTAAATTATCTTTGTTAGTGAGGAAAAATCAATGTATTGATTTATTTTTTTTATGTGCAGAATCTAGTTATAGAATGCCTCATAAAAATCATCCTTTTAATCCTTGTATAAGAGCAAGGTAGAGAAACTCCACTTCCAATCACAGTGTTTCAGCCCCTTTTTGTTTCTGGAGAGTAAGTTTGAAGGGCAGAATGGTAAAATCATGTTCTTACTGCTTTTGAAGGGTACTTAAGAGTAGCTCCATTAGCTTCAAGTTGGGGTAAAAAGAAAAGGTGTGTGTTTGTGTAAGTGACTTTAGCCCCTGACTTTCTGCAGTAGCTCACCAGAATAGAGACACTAATGGCAAAAGGCGCTGTCGACCTGAGCAAGGCACCTTTCTGCAGGACAAAGGAAGAGGTGAGATGTTTTTGGAAACTTTAATTAAACTTTGTCTAAGTGATGCCAGAAGGCCACCTGAATTGAATGCTGTTCTCTGTATCTTTTACTATGCTTTCCAAAGATACTGGAAAAATATTTTAATTATTTTAATTTTCATCTCTAATTTCCAACCTACCTCCAACATTGTTTCCAAAGTAACAGACCCAAGTACACTCCTAGCATACTTCTGGAAGTTGTAGGAATAATTTGGCAAAATTAAAAATGACAACTTTGACACTGGGATGAAGTGGAGAGGATTGAACACAAGCACCTCTGACTCTGTATTATTATTGGGCAGTAGTAAAAATACACTTCTGTGAAGTGGGCAGATACATGGGACTATTTCTTCCTTACTAGTGTCGATGCACTGAATCAGATTGAATCAGATTATACAAGTGTAAAGGCAGCATAAAGAAGAAAAATCAATCTAGAGTATTCTGAAAGCACATGAAATCTCATTTATGTTATTGTGCTGCTGAAAGCAACTCAAACACCTTTTGCATAGTGCTTGTGTAAACATTTTGAGCCTGTGTGAGAGTGCCCTTCCCTGGATTTTAGCATGGAGCAAAAATTCACAGCCTTTTTTTTTCTTCTCCTCTGGAGACTCAAGGAAAAAAAAAAAGCCTTAGCTTGGTTTGAGGTGGCTCTGTTTTCACCCACCAGATTTATTTTGCCAATTAGAATCATGGTGAGAGCCACTATGAGATGGTGCTGAAGAGAGTGTTCAGTGAAAAATGCTTCACCTATTTGTTTCAATTCTCCCAGCAGGTGTTTAGTTGTAAAACAGTAATTTAACATATAGAGTAACCTAGAATCTCTGCCAGATGCTTATTCACCTATGCTGTTGGCTTAAATGAAAATACAGATGACTGGACCAAACTCGATGTTTATAATGTCATTAGTCATGGGAATAAATGGGATTCTTCATGGTTCATTTTCCTTTAAAAATAGAAGGAAATAAAATTCATATGAGTTAACATTGGAGGCATAGAATTTCCTGTATGTTTCTAGAAGTAATTTCTTATAAAATTTTTTATGCTTTAGAGCAACATGTGGTCTTTAAGATCCTGATTAATTTAAAAAAAATGTAAGTATAGCCTGTTTCATGTGGTTTTAAGCATAACCCCATGCTCTACAATTTTTTCAAAATACTTCCTCAAGTTTTCCAGCCTGCTTTAAGCCATTTTTCAAACATTTTTTTAATCTCTGCTCTGCGGCTGGACTTTTCTTTCAGATTAATTCCTTGATTTGCAAGATGTCTTAGTGTCAGGTTCCCACTTGAAGCAAGTAGTGCAGAATTTATGGCAGTAGCACTCAGGATAGAGCACACTTGACTAACAGCCAATGTCTGATACACTTCCCTGTGTTGTGCTGGGATGAAGAGAAGCAGTGAGAACCAAACCTTCACAGCCTCAGCAGCTTCAGCTCAGGTACCAAGGAAAAGTTACTTGGCAACAGTTCACAAATGGGGAAAAGCTTTTGCAAAGTAAAATGAGAAGCATGTGTGCCTTAAGGAGTGTGCTTCTTTGTCTTTCAGCAATTCTTTCTTCATTTCTCATCTGCTTCAAATATATTTTTTATATTCAGGTTTTGATGTCTGACAAATTCTGTTCAATAACTTGTAGAAAGTGCAGATCTGCAGCAAATGTCTCAGATTTTTACACTTATGGCTGTGTAAGGTTTTCCCTATTTTGCCTCTCCCTGATTCTACTTCATATTTTGGCATTTAAATGCCTCATCTTTTTGATATACAATATATTTCCATGGTGCATTTGTGTGTTTGTGCACTTTGTGAAATTTCAGTTCAGCTGTGCTACAATATGCATGCTGTGTATATTGTAGAGTGAGAATCTATTGTCCTGCCTTTGTCATTTGATCTTGATTTCATTCCTTTCCAAGATAGTGTAACTTCCATGTTTTGACCTTCCACCCCCTTTCAACATTTCTCCAGAGAACTGATCAATACCTGCTGCTTTCCCTTTATTCAGATGATGGATAGTTTTGGATAACTCTGTAATCTTTTCTCTCCTGTTCGCCATCAGATTCTCCAAGCACTGACCTTCATACAGGAATTCTTCAATAGTATTCAGGAGCCCTGCCTCTTTCCAAATGTTACAGAAAGCTCAGTGAGCTTCTCCTGTTATTTATTTAGATTTCCTGAAATAGAGGAAGCAAAACATAATAGAAGTGAAACATTTAAGTTCTGACCTCTTGTAGGACTCCATAAAGCTTCACCAGCTGAGTGTCATTTGATCCCCTTCTCTGTTTCTGTAATCTGTACTTGACCCAGTTCTAAGCGTGATCCAGCACTTTCCAACGGGTTTGTTTCACGTGACTGAGTGTTAAAGTATTTACACTACGGTGCCTAAGGGACAAAATAAGGTATTTACTGCTCAAAGAATAAAAGTGTAGTGTTGAAGCTCTCTGGTTCTCTGAAGCGACTCACACAGGGCTAGAGATAAGAAAAATTTTCAGAGGAATTTTTCATAATCCTGCAGAAAGCCTCCCCCTTTTAAGTCTGAAGATTCAAGAAGAAAAGCAGATCTGTTCTTGCCACATAGTAAGGCAGAATCATGACTAAAATGGAGGGTAGAATACACCTACTTGTGCTTAAAGTTAGGGCCAACAGAGCACTATTTTGAACTGAAGGAAGGAGAAATAATGAGCAATTCCTATTTTGTAAGGAAGTGGGCACTGACCAGATGATCGTAAATCTGAATGCAATGGTATCCAGCTTCCAGCAGAGAAGCAGCTGGAATTGCCTAGGCACAAGGTGGTAACCAGAAGGAACTGGCAAACCTGAAAAAAGATTTTAAATGAGCACCAAACCTCCACAATAACTTTGAGATCACTCTCTATAACATGATTTTGAATTGCCTTTTACAATGACTTGTGGGTTTGTTTGGCTTTTTTAATTTCCGATCTATGTAATATGCATTAATTTTTAGATCTGTCCCTTTGTGTTGTTTCTCCTTATTCTGAGGTTTATGCATATTTGTATCCAGCTGTGTACATGCTTGGGTGCATCATGGATTGGTCTGTAGAGCAGAGTCATGAAGTATTTATGACTAGATCTTAGTCTCAGGTGGATAAAATTGCACCAATATCTCACGATGAACACAAAACAGACCGATAACATGTCATAAATATGACTGAATTTTGACTTCAAATAATTGAACTGACAATACACAATAGTACCAGACTCAGTAAGACCTGCAGAAACTATCTTGATTTTAAAAGGGCTTTGCCAGCATAACTTCTTAACTGTCATATTAGAAAGCAGCAAAAAAACCCCATAATGCAAATTTCTGGTGGAGCGTGTGTGCTAATTTTTAGCACATTGTCCCTTTCTACTTTTCTTTCAATGTTCCCTTTTTAAAAGTATGGGCTCCTCTGTTCTCTGGTAGCATTTAGGAAGGACTTACTTTGAAGGACCTCTTGAGAAGGCAGTAACTGATTTTATATAAAGCCACATAGGTACTTACGTATGCACACACATGCTTTTTACACCTGTGATTTCCCATGTGTTTTATTAAATTTTCAGGCTGAAGGAAATGTTTTGTGGAGCAAAACACAATACTGATATTTCAGCTTCTTAAGCTGAATTTTTAAAATATAACTTGATTTAATTTTTGTTTTTAATAGAAACCCTAACAGTTTCATTTCTAAATTCTATTGAGTAAGAAAATGTGGTTTTCTTTCAGATAAAATTATGTGAAATCAAGATAATCTTCTGAAAGATCTATTGGATATTGGTGGGGAAGAAACTCACAGCACAGCCAAAAGAATCTCCTGATTGTGTGAGTTTTAAAGTAGAAAAAATTTCCAGTCCTGGTGAACTGCACAACCATTGACTGACCCATGTGGTTTCTCAGAGCCTCGGGTGCTGTCTTGAGAAGGTAGAGTTACACGATTCACCTTATGTCACTTCTTTCATATGTCAATGTGATTTCTCATTCTCCAGTATTGTGTTATTTTGAACAATATTATTTTGTGTTATTTCAGACTATCTCTTAGTAAGAGCTTCAACCAAAAGCTACACAGTTTGCTACTATGAATAGTTGCATAGAATGCTACTAAATATAATGCAGATCAGCAATGAAAAACAATTTGTTAAATATATTCCTAGGTTAAGAGGACTTCTTAGATTTGCTCAATTTTTTTTTTTTTTTTTTTTTTGCTTTGTCCTTCTGAAAGGTGCCAGACTAAGAAAGTGTAGGAATGAAGTGATCCAATGCTGCTGTTTGATCACACCCAGTGTGGGAAATCTTACACCTTTATTGGATTTTGTGATACTCAGATTTGTGATGGTTGTCATCTAGGTTCTTCTTAAAATCTTAATTCTTAAAATCTAGGAATTGCTTGGAAAATTTGGCTTTTTCTCATTTTCTCTTGTTTCTTCTTCCTTTTTGTTTTTCTAGCTTGTTTTTTCCTATGTAATAACTTCTGTACTTCCATGGCTAGAGAAAAGCTTCAAAACATGTTCTGAATCAGTTAAAAAAAAAATCTGTCTTCATTACTTTAAAGCCCATTGAGTTTTTCAGTGGAATATAGAACATATATAGTTATTAGCAGAATTTTCTGTCTCTTCTTCTGTAAGAACTAATTTATCCCAATGCCAGCACCAGCCTCCCTCCTCAGATGGCCGTGAGTCCTCATGAGCTCAGGGAGCAGCAGAGAAAGGAGCATTCTGGAGGGCATGGCATGACAAGGGGAAAAAGATCTTTGGGGCCTCTGGCTGCTGCTGTAGAACATTCTTATGCCTGATCTCGTTAGATCTCTGCCCTCTGCACCAAAATGAGCACCAGATTTAACTGATCTGGAGAGTGTAGTTGGCTGAGACATCATGAGAACAAATTCTTGCTTCCAGTGCACCAGGAATAGTTGTCTGAACTCAGAGGTCAAGGCTGTGTTGCCAATATGAAGACTGACTAAATTTGACAGACCAACATCCAGGCAGGCATGGATTGAATTTAACCCTGGAAAAAGGATGTGAATTCTGGAGCAAAAAGTCTGCACATTTTATATCTGTTTAAGAATAAATATACATGCATTGATGTACATTAATGAAAAAGGTGCCAGGGGGTTCGGGATTTTTTTTTCCTCTGACTGTGTAGTATAAATTTTATGTTCACTGGCAAATGGCATGTTGTTTTTAAGGGATGGCTTCATGTCAGTGCTAAAGGCTGCAGCTATGATTGCCAGAGGCATGAAATGCCCATTAAATATGGCTGTTTTACTAGCACTATGGGATTCCTAGGTACAGTGAATTTAGCCATGGAAAAAAAAAGGGGAGGGATTTTAGCAGAAATGTGCAGTTTTTTCTAGATTCAGTTTATCAATGCCAGTCAAAGTATCATTGTCTTTATCCGTATAGGTGATTACTTTCAAGATGGAAAATGGGCATTTCCACATAGCTTGAAAGCTGTGATCCTTGAAAACCCATCTTTATTCTCTGTCAAGGATGACTGGAGTAGATTACACTGGAGTATTAAAAATACTAAACCACAAAAACCTTGAACCTTTGCCACAACTAAGCTACCATAACAATGGTAATTTTAAAAAAATCTAGAATATGCAGTAAATGTGAGCTTTTTTTTTTAAATAAGCTACCACTTTATCGCTATAAGATAACTTAATTAATCCTTGCAATCTAAATTTATTAGTAACATTAACGTAAAAAAAAGAGAAATTATATTTAAATGACAGAGCCAAATATTGTGTCAGTGGTATGAAGCAAAATTGGGAATATTGCTCATTTCTTGAAGAATGACATATTTCATGAAAGCTACTTTTCCAGGTTATGAAACCCCGCAGGGCCTTTCTGATAACAAGCTACAACTTTCAAGGAAATTACATAATGCAATACCAAGTTTCTGTATTTCACATGGTTCTGTACACATTATGCGTGATTTTTTTCCCCTGCTCAGAAAAGTTGAGTTAGATCCCACTTCTCTGCATACTAATGTAAATCGTAAAAAAATCCCAAGGAAATTAACAGTTAAGCCATTCAGCTATTCACCTACACTCCACTCACTTAGTTACCTCCATTCTGTTACTTCCCACACACATCTCCATCCTCCACTTGAACAACCCACAATTATCTCCATAATAAACCACTGTGTTTATAATAATGGAGCTGGGAGCATCATCTATCAGTTTAAGGCAAACTTACCATTGTATGGCCATGTTTTCAGTTATTCATATGAATGAATTTCAGATACCTAATAGAATTTCAGGTACTTATAACCTTTATCAGAATGGTTTTTTCATGTGTGCATATCTCAGTCTAAAATTTTGGGAAAACTGCAGCCAAAAAAGCCATTTACAACAGAAATGCTGAGGCAAGGTGATGAAGATTTGCTCAAGATAATATATACTGGTGACTTTTTTGAGCATGTAAGAATCCTAATTATTTGGGCAAGAGTCTGAATTGATCGAGAAAACAAATTTTTATGAAATCTGTGGAATTCTACAAATTTTATATAGGTTTGAACCATTAGCTGTGTATAGTTGGATCAGACTTTGCAACTCTGCCTGAAATGAGAAAGGCTCACTCTGAAGTTGTAGGTGATGGACCAGAACTTTTAATTTTCATTCAGGAACTTTCAGCTGATGTGAGCTTTGCAATGCCTGCATCTGGGCCTTAGAAACCAATAATCTATGCTTTCCCTATTATCCTCTCTCTTGCTCATTATTTTTTGCAGGTTTTAGGACCCACAAAGTTCAAGTTATCAGCCACAGCTCCTCCACTGAGTGTAAACTGCATTTCCCTGTAAAACAGTGACACCAGTGAGGAAGCTCCTGTTGTGCTGCTGAGTGTTGCCCTGACACGTGAACCGTCAGGCTCTTGCTGTGGTTTCTGAAGGCAAAGGGAAGATCTGAGGAGGGATTTAAAAAGGCAGAACGTGAAGGCTTTGCAGATACTGATAGACAATTCCTTCCCCACAAGTGAGGGGCAACAGAGGAAAGAGCATGACTGGGCTTGTTTTGAAAGCCTTGCAGTCAGAGGAAGGTACCTTGGCTCATAGACTAATTGGAAGCGAGCGCTGACCTTTGATATTGAACATGAGAGGGTCAGTGGTGAGCAGAGAGGCCACAAAGGGCTTTGGAAGTCAAGACAAGTCATTTGTGTCTAATTCAAGAAGGCTACAGAGAGCCAGTTCTAGGGAGTGGCAAGGGAAGGAGATTTGTGTCGAGCTTTAGAGAGAAAGGGCTGAGACTGGAGGCGGGAGAGGGAGTTGGGAGAGCAAGGGAAGTGACTGGACAATCTGAGATTAGCAATAGCAATGGAAGGGGGAGGGAGGACGGGACGTTTGAACCTTCCTATGAATGAAAGCTTGACAGAAATGGCAGCAGTTTCTGAATTATTATAATATATTCCAAAGACATGCCAATTCAGGAGTTCACAATGCAGCTGTTGTTTCTAAGGGAATGAGAAATTATTTTACAATTTATGCAAAGGACGATTAAAAAGGTGGCAGACGAAGAAAAAAATGTCTGCATAAAAAGGAAAGTTAATTGCTTCATAAAATGACTCATTGAGTGGTTCGAAATCTTCTCATGCATAAACAGCAAAGTTTTACTGTTTGGGTTTTGTTATTTGGTTCCTTCATCTACCGAAAGAGTAATTTTCACAGGCCAGTATCTCTAGAAATAGTGGTAGTTACATAATTTGATGTTATGAAACAAAGCTGATACCTCTTAGCTTAAGCTTCCTGGAATTGGAAAGTTATAGGAACTGAAAAAAATGGTTTTATTTCTGTTTGCTGAATTTACCCATGGAAATTTGTTCAAAGTGCTCCTTATGTGCCTAACCTTCACCTTTCTTCTGGGACTATCAAGGACTTAACTTCAGCTGAGCACAAATCTCTTGTCACCAAAAAAAAAAAATTTCAAGGTTATAGCCCTTGTAAATTACCAAGATAAAGTAATAAGTGCAATTGGCACTGGACTTCTGGTGAGCTTAAATGCTGTTCTAATAAATGGCCACTATAATAATTGAAAGTTCTTTGTGACATTTTTCTGTCATTTGATTCTGTTTCTCATATGAGCACACATGAAGAAACTCTGAAAATGCTTGTTGATACTTTTAAATCATGCCTGTGACTGGCAGTGTTCTGTACAATCCTGAGTCTTTTGTGATCCCATTCTTTGTGTCTCATGCTGTTCTACAACAGGTTTGTTTAGATGGTGTTTCTAAAGTCCAGTGAAACATGGGCTCTATTCTGATGAATGATATTCAGACGTGGAGCTGAGATGATGCTGTCTTTGTGGTAGCAGCCTAATAGTTCATTTTAGCATGGAGACTGATTTCAAATCAGTGTTCTGCAGAGAACTCATCATCAACAGAATTTGCAGGGATGCCTTTTATGCATGTAGGAGGCTAGTAACAAATCACAGACCTGTTCTTTTATTCCAAAAGCAGGAGCTGGATTTTGTAGTTAGGCCAGTGTCTATAAATCTCTCAGCTACTCCAAAGAGGAGAGCAGTTTTCCTAACAAATTGTAGATATCAGTTCTTTGACAAGCATTTAGTGAGAGCTGTCTGCTCACTCTCCTCTTATTTTGTGCTCTTAGCTGGTTTTCATGGTGCTGAAAGATGTTTCTGGTCATACCCTAATTTCTTACAAAAGAATACATTTTTCATGTCTCATTAAAAAACAAAAAAGCTCCCTCTCAAGAATCCTCCTTCTTTAGAAAGGTTGTAATGAATCAGAAGGTGGGTTACTGGGTTTAAGTGATGATGGTAGAAGCATTTAGTACACAATGTCCTTCTCTCTGGTAACTTATGAATTGACATTATAAAATAAGATGTCCCCAAAGGTGTCTATATCCCAGTTAGCAAGGAGAACATACTCTGCTATATAAAGTGAAGGGATCTCATATTAAAGGGCTAATGCTTGGAACATCTGAGAGCTCTTTAATGTTATTTACTCAGTGTTGGCTTGAAGCCAGTGACAGAAACCCTTTAAATAAAACAGTGAAGAACTGGGCCCTGAGAGACGTTGTAATAACAAATTACCTCTCTCTTTCCTCCTCAGTTATCTCCACTTGCGAGATGGGAATAGCCTGTTTGTCAGAGCACAGTTGTGAGATGTAATTCATTAATGCCTGTGAAATGCTTTGAGATCACTGGATGGAAGTCTCTGTCTGAGTGTCAGGTATTATTAGCTCTCAAATGAAATCTATTTTATATTGCTGCATCAGAAACTGCTAGGACACTTGTTCCATATAAATAATGAGCAGTACATGAGTGACATTTTGTTTGGCTTAATAGGTCCACAGGGCAGAAGGAAAGGTGTGTGCTAGCACAGGGACATTAGGGAGTGCTGGTAACACACTGAGCAAAGTCACTCATTCCAGATATATTTTGATTTGGCAATTCAAAGAACCAGGAAAGAAAGAAAGAAAGTCAGAAAAAAAAGAGAAAAACAAGAAGATGTTGATTGAGGCAGGAGGTAGGAGAGTGAGGTGGGAGGGAAGGAGGAAGGCAGGTAGAGCAGAGCAGATAATCTGAAAAAAAAAAGATGAACAGGAAAAGCAGAAAAACTTGTAAAAAGTGACTTTTCAATTACAATGAAGAGGCAGTTGGATGTTTATTGCAAAAAACCACAACTTAGAAAAACAAGGCTGTAATGCCATCTTGGGGTTTCTGGTGACATCTCAATCCAGCAGAGCTCTGCTCATTTGGTTTGTGAATGTCAACAGAAACCCCTTGATGCTATTGAGGCTCACAGTTGCTTCTTATTGATTCTGTATTATTTCAACAGTGGAAAAATAACACCTTTATTTTCACAGCCAAAGTATCTCACACTGTGATAGAAATGTACATGAGCTTATTGAATCTCATCTCTGTTCATTTCTATCTAGCTTCCAACACCTAGGTAGTGTTATCACTGTGGGTTAGAGAAATATATGTTCTTTTATGGCTATCAAGTGAAAGACTATTTATCAAATATACTGTAGTCCAAGTCTTTATTAGGCTAAGTGATATAAAGTGTCTAGCTGTCTTCTGCTGTTTTTTTTAAACTCACCGTGTCATTACAAATATTACCTCAAACAAGCCTCTTATTGATTCTTCTGATGTGTTGTATACATCTTCCTCATTTTTTACAGACAGGATAATCAAACTGGAATAAAACCCATTTTGTGAACTGAGAATATGCACGGGTTAGTAATGAGTTGGTATAAAATGTGTTGGAGCTTTGAGCCCAGCTCTGTAATATGTGATAAGTCTTTCAATTTTGCTGAAAGAGAAGCAATTCAAAGGTGGCATCCGTGAGCATGTTGTCTCTTGATTTCCAAAGAGTTCAGGTAAATAGGCGTGTTGGGTGGGGCGGAGCCGGAGTGCATTTTCCCCGCGATGTTGTGCTTTGTGTCTGCAGAGGTGCCAGTAACACGCAGCCGTGGCTGCTGCTGAGCAGGGCTCACACAGCAGCAAAGCTGCCTCTCCAGGGCTCCCCCTCAGCCAGGAACCTGGGTGTGGGCAAGATCCAGGGAGGGGCTTTAGCCAGGACAGCTGACCCAAACTGAGCAACGGGATATTCCACAGTGCGTGATGTCTGCTCAGGTATAACAGCTAAGGAGGGAGTTAGGGTGGGCATGAGGTGAGTGTTTGTTATCATGAGGTTTGTCTTCCAGGGCAATTGCTACACGTACTGAAGCCCTTCTTCCTGGGAATTGGATGGACATTGCATGCTGATGGGAAGTAGAGAATAAACCTTTTGTTTTAATTTGCTTCCCCATGTGCTTTGCTTTTGTTTTACTAAACTGCCTTTATCCTGACCCATGAGTTCTCTTCCATCCTATTTTGTCCCTGCCTGTCATGCTGAGGAGAGGAGAGATAGAGCAACTTGGTGGGTGCCTGGCATCCAGCCAGGGTCAACCCACCACTATAGGAAACAAATCCATTGTAAAACATACAGCCTGAACTATACTATCTTGGGCATGAGTCACAAAAATTCCATTAATTAATTGGAATTGAATAAATTTACTGTCTGTGTTGCCAGTGGAAAAGACTAACAGTTAAGTTCTAGAAAACTGAAATGTTATTCTGCATATAATGCTTCTAAAAGAGACACTCTTATCATTGAAAAATATTCACAACTTTTAAGTAGAAATTTTTTTCTTTAGAAATGGCAAAATCCTCAAGACTTCTATAAGGTAAATTGATACTCCAGTAATTGAGCTGAAATTTTTTTATGCCTCAGGAAATAATTTTATCAGTTCACATACACTTAAACCTCCTGCAAAAATTATCTGCCTAACTAGCTTAAACTAAAATCCCTTTAGTATTGAGAATTGTACAACCATTTATCCAGGTTAGACATGTGCTTTTCTGTCCTTACAGCTAGGAAAACTTTGCTCAGTTTTGTTTTCATGGCTTCAGACTGAAATGGTTCTCTCTTGTTCTGCTTGTTGAAGAGATGTAGGAAACTGATCACCAGTCTCACTATAACATCTTTCTGCATAAGTGAAAATGTCGTCATATTCTTTTCCAAACATTATTACCAATTTTTCCCCATTGGTCATGTTTTCTAAATTGCTCCAATATTTTGTTGCTCTTCCATGGATTTTCTCTGTTAATGTAACTTGTGAACAGTGATGCCAAAAACCAGCCATCAGTTCTCTTGCTGAGACCTTGTACGTACTGCATAGATGACCTCTGTTACACTACTCAGATCCTGCTGCTAAGACATCCCAGAATGGTGCT
Organism: Ammospiza nelsoni; assembly: GCF_027579445.1. Lineage (NCBI taxonomy): Eukaryota > Metazoa > Chordata > Aves > Passeriformes > Passerellidae > Ammospiza > Ammospiza nelsoni. The sequence goes on from NC_080639.1 coordinate 19,270,088, forward strand.
TTATGTTTTCCCCAGGTTCATCTCAGTGTTGGCCACGCTGCCTTTGGCCTTCTCCACCCTGCAGTGCTGCTGTCCACGAGGTATTCTTTTTTGTGCTTGTATATTTGATATGTGCTACCTAAGCACAAAACATATTTTTAATATTAAACATAAAAAACCTCCTTCAACTGAGTGAGAATTTTGAATTCAGAGGCACTACATGTTCTGGCTGAGGATATGGATCTGTTTCAATGAATTGCCTTGAGACCCTCAGTGCAATAGAGAGTCTCTTAGAGAGTAGAGTGAGTATTATCAGTCTTAAGTGTATATTGTTTCACATTTGGGTGGAAAAAACCAACAAATCAACAACGCGATTTCAGAATTTTAAAATTATGCTTTATTTTCTTTTTCCTTTTTTTTTTCCTTAGCAATGAGCACTCTATTCTGTCTTTAATTACCAAAACTTTATTGAAAACATTAAGAGTTACATGAAGATACACTTGACCTGGAGTGAAGTATCAGGAGTTTTTAAACATTTAACTTATAGTGTATATTAGTATGAAACTAAGTTGAGCAGAACCCATTAATGTCACAGTGGTCGGTTACCAATGGAAATAAATAATTCATGATGAAGGGAATTAGTCTAATTAGCAGGCAGTTTGAGTCCTTTGATAAAACCCAGCTCTAATTCCGTGAAGGGCAGGAAGTGCTGTCATCAGTCAGCCCTGAAAAGATTAGCATCTATTATGAATGAGGTTAGACACCCTAGTGAAGTCATGTGTGTCCTGGAGACAAACTTAATATGTTCCAGAATGGGACACAGTTTGTCTCACCAACACATCATGATTCCTACTGGGCTATTGTATGTAATAACAAGCAAAGATCAGTGCTCTTTCCTATCATTCTCCCCTTGTCCATCATTCTGACAACTGTGCAAATACATTTTCCATGCAAAGCAGGGAATGTGCCCTGAATACTTGTAAAATTGCGTGAGATGTCAAAGAAAATGTGTTACCTTTTCTCAGCAACCTAAAACGAAACAAACCAAAATACCACTGCAGAAAGAGGTATAAAAACACATCTGATGAATATCTGGGGTGTAGAGGAAGGTGTATCAGTTTGGAAGTACATTGATTCCATTTGAAAACATTATTGCCGTCTGCCACAAGATGTGTCAATAAAGCTGTAGATATAGGTCTGTGTGATAGACAGGTTTTAAAATAACTGGTGATGCTATAAGGTTATAATATTGGATGGAGAGTAATATTCTGCAAAATTGCCTTAAATTCTGGAAGTAGAGACTCTAAAAAAGAAAGGATAAGCTTCTCTGTGTTATGTACTTCATTTAGAAATGTTAACTGCTTCATTTGAGGAGACTAGCTGTGAGCTGTGCAAGCTTCACATTTTTGTGCTACATGCTGACGCAACATCAGCTGTGTTTCCATTTTTGCTTATGAGCCTTTTGAAATTATATGTTTCCGTTTTGCAATTTGATGCAATAATGAAGAAACTCCACATTTGTACGTTATTGTATTGCCTGTTTTTATTGTAGGAAATTAATTGCTTCTTTTATTTATGTTATTAAGGGGGGGAGAAAACAATTTTGCAGTATTTTATCATTTGCTGTAATAATTATCCTACTAGTAATACAACGGAGGACTTAGAAACAGTATATTATGTTCAAATGTCTGAACAGTATTTAATATGTTGATACTTGTGACTGGGGAATGTTGGTCTCCAAGTTATATTGAAAAAGGTAACAATAAGTGATTAATAATACCCCTGACAAGCTTAAGATTATCTATAATATAGAAATGAAGAGGAAAGGAATAAGTGTAGTCAACACAAGAAATTATTTTCATAGAAGCAGAACAGCTTAGCAACTCTGCTGTCCAAATACTAATTGATGATGAAACACTGATATTGCAGGGAGTGCCAGAATCAAGTGCTACACTAACTTCAAGTAGATTCCTAGATGACGTTAAAAAATAGTGATCTTCTCTGTAGGGTTTTCTCTCTGAGTTCCTTGAAGAAGGAAGGTACAAAAGCTATTCAATCATTATTTGTTCATTTTTGTCTTGAATTCGATGGCTAATAAGGACTTATTGGCATGAGCATTTTTGGGGTTTGATTCTTTCATCTCTTTGTGCATCTTAAAAATTACCTATAGTGCAGGTGTGCCCTGGGCTGACAAATGGGTTCATTCAGTTTACTGAAATGGATTTATTTATACTTTATATATGAAAAGGTACATACAGTAGCCACCATTTTATCCCTGTGTTGGTAGGGACATGGTGCTTGGAAGCAGAAAATTTTTATGTTCTAGAAAGCTTGCAGTATTACGTACCATTTTAGGAAAGTAGCCACTTTCATGTGCCCTGAAGTCACAGAAGACAATTGGAATAAACAGGCAGAAGATTGTAAGAAAAAAAAATTATTTTGTCAAGTCTCTTGAGGTCATTAACTGGCTGCCTAGCTTTGGCTATTGTAACAGAATACAGGAGCTTATTGTATAATTCATGGGTATATGTTGTCTTCCATGGGATTCACAGATTAGCTGGTGCACTTTTTTCAGGTTCAAAATGCTGTTGAGTGTAAGCATAAGAATATATTCGAACATTATTTTTTCCATAGATGCCATAAACACCCACTCAGGTCTTACTTTGGTAGTATCCACTAGAGCAATGAATTTATTCTTCCAAAAACTCTCCTGTCTCTTTGTGTCTTGTCTAAGGAAAGCTGAAGTGACCCAATGTAGACACTTTGCCTTTCCTGTCTGTGTGATATTCTTTTCAGCAACTGTTGTTTTTCACGTATCATTCCCTTCAGAATTTGTAGGGCAGAGCGCAAGGACTGGGGGAGGGTCAGTGACCAAAGGCTGCTTCCACCCAGCTGTGCCCTGTAGCTCCGTGTCAGGCTTCCACCGGGCAACGTGTGGCCTGGGATCAGTGGGCCTGAGTCACAGCGCGGCAGAACGGTTTGGGTTGGAAGAGATCTTTAAAGATCATCTAATGCAGCTCCCCTGCCACAAGCAGGAAGGTTTTCAACTAGATCAGGTCACCATGAGCCCATGAGTCTGCTATACTTCTGCTAAATCCAGCCCTTTTGGTAAATAAATCACAAATAGTTACCCAAATCAGTATATACCAGCTCAGTTACACAGTATGTACCCACTGAAGAAAGATACATACTCCAAGTGCTACCAGACAATAAATTCTTAATCTGCTCATTTTCCTTGAAAGATGTATTTAAACAGTACCTTATTCTTATTTTCTGATTACTTGGCTTTCAGTACCAGGCAAGTGACCCTGGAAAATGGTCAGTGTTATCAGCACAGCATTTCTGATTCTTACAGTGTACTTACTTTGCTATATTCCTGTGCAATATCCATGTTCTTATCTGGGACAGATGGATTCACTGTGTCAGTAAGGAAAACTTGGGAGGTCACAGTAGTTCCCACATTGTGGGACAAAGAGGGCACATACCTCAGACAGTCATGGATCTGCTCTTTCACATTTTACTGAAAAGGTGAATTCTGTAAGATGTAGATATTTTAAAAACCAGAAAGCTGGTGAAAGAAGATTTCTTTACAGAGGCACTCTATCTCAGCAGCTGTCTCACCTGTCCCCTCATCAAGACATCCTTATGGGACATCATCCATTAATCAATTCCTCTCCTTCCTGCTATTTTGTTACCAGTGTTTACATGTCATCCTGTGTCTCTATTGTCCTTATTGTTCTCACACCCTCCCACAACAGCAATACAGCAAGATACTGAAGCAAAGGACACATCAGCCACGTTCACAACTAAACCTAGGACATGCTGAATTCTTTTCAAGGTTTACAAAAGTGAGTGCAACAGCCCTGTGTATTCTCATTACTGATCACATTTTTAATCTGTTCTTGCTGCATGTTTTATTCAGGGGCCCTTGTCACACATATCAGTGTGAACCATCTCTTTTGTAAATAAAGGACTGTTTAGATCTTGTAAACATTAACAAGGAGCTAAAATTGTTCTGATTAATGTAACATATTGGTGAAATGTTCATTCTCAGGTATGTCTTTGATTCATGATTCTTATAATATGCTATGCTATCTTAACAAACAGCTGTCCATTCTCCCCATCTCAGATCACCTTATGTTCTCAATTACCTCCTAAGAACATTAGATATTTGCTGCTTCTACTGAATAGAAACATGAGCAGAAAGATGTATGGCCCTCAGATTCCTAATTCACCATGAAGTTAAATTCTGGGGGTTTTATTCTGCTAGTAATGTACATTCAGGTGCAGCAACTCTCACTCAAAAAATCTTTTTCTGTATTTAGATCTACTAGATGATTTTTGTAAGTATTTTCCAACTAAAATATTGCATGCTAGAGCAACAAAGTATAGCAGGGAAAGGAAAGAAGACACAGATTGAAATAATACCATATTACACACTGGTTTTAGTATGTTTATCAAAATCATACCCACCAAAGCTTACTTTGAGTTAGAGAAACTGGACAGAAAGGGATTTCGGTAAAGTTGCAGGAATTTTCATCTGGAAAGTATTCAATTCTCAGGGCATTACTGAGCATATAGCAGCATGGCAGGCAGGAGAAGGGACCATGGAGGTTAATATTGCAGCAACACCGATAAAACTGCAATGTGAAGTCAGTAGCATACACTGAAGGAGCTATTCCTGAGCCACATGACAAAGAAGCTGGACCTTGAGATAGGTAGAAAAATGGTTAGGCAGTTGAGTCTTTGGAAAATTGCTGGAAATAATACTTGTGCATTACAGGCAAGTGAACTTTTCACTGCCTTAGTTCTAACTGGTTGTGTTTCCTCTCAAATCCTGTCTTCCATGGGTTTGCAGGTGAAAAATGTGGTTCATACTCCAACTCTCTGTTCCCAATCCAGAGGGAACATTTTGGGACCATTTCCTGTGTTTTGGGTAAAATAGAAGCCCTGGTTAAATGAAGAGAGAAATGTAGCCACCATTTCTGACTCAAGAGGAGGAAACAGGTTTGTCTTCAGTTTAACAGACCAAGATATTCCTGTGTCAAGTTTGCAGTTCTGATCAATGGGAGATTCATGCTCATCCATTCAAGTGAAGTCTGATGTAAGTAGCCACAGTCAATTCAACTCTGATGAAAAGGCTTGACTTAAATAATCTTTTATATTTGTTTGCAGATGACTGTCTCACTTTCTTCTCTTTTTTCTTTCTCTTTTTTCATTTTTTCAGCTCCAGCTCCTTCCCTGACAATGCCTGAGGCCCTATTTTCTGCTGCTGCTTTTCTGCAGACTCTCAACATCACCTGGAGCCTGCTGAGAGTGCCACCAAATGAAGGAGCAGCAAGGACCCACTGGTGAGATGCTCTCAGTTACCACTCCCAAATATGAGAGTCTTGTTTGGGATTTCCATCAAGAAATGAAAAGAATAGGAATTGGTGCTTACAGTTGAACTCTAATCCTGCATGACTCCCTTATATGCACAGCCTCTCTTATACAGAGCACATTGCAGTGTTTTTACAGAACTCTGTTTGTTGAGATTGTCTCCAAAGTGAGTAGCAATGTGACCTTCTCCTATAGCACAAATTATATGAATGAAAAATGTGTTTTACCAATGCACTAAGAATTTGAAGCTAGCAAACCTTCTCTGAGCAGTGTACTGTAACTTCTGTTCCATAATTAAACCAGAACCCTTCTCCTGGACAGGAGAATTCAGCTTTGCCTTTCTTTGAGTAATACACCTTCAGACCAGTGTCTTGTTTTGATGTATTACAATGATAGACTGAAGAGTTCATGTAATATATCATGACAGTCAGCATTGCTGGACTCTAAGGATTGAGAGACTGAGCCAGCTGTTCTTCTGATGTGCTCTTGTAATGCATCACCAGCTGATGGAAACTGGTAATGTATTACTTCAAAATGACAGCACCCAGAAAAGGAAGAGTCCAGAGGTGCAGACTCTGTATAATGAGGCATTCAAAGTATGAAACAGGGCTGCAAACTCCTGGAACAAGATGTTGGTAATAAATCAGCTTTCTATAGTATTCCATTAGCTATGTGGCTACACAGCTACACACTGTTCTCTGATTTCCAGTGCCTCTCTGTGGTGCTGGATTTGTGCAGACCAAAGACAACCCTAGCAGCAGTTTTACCTTCACTCTTCCTACACCTAACAGTTCACAATCCAAGGAACCTAGAACAAGGGAGAGGGCATAATTATATTAGCTCAAATATTTGGGATTTCTCATCATCTTGGGCTACTGTCAGACCCACTCAGATGCTACTCTTTTAGTGAACTAAGCTCATCCATGACAATGGCACAGACAGGAATGGCTCCTTTGCCCTTTTTTTGGGAGTATTGTATCCAAAAGGGACAGAATGGGCTGGCCCAGAGCACTGCAGTTGTGATTGCCTTTTCCTGCAGAATGACTGAAGGCAAGAAAGGCTCTTTTGGCCATCTCCTCATCCCTTCTTTGTTTATCTTTTGGCCGCCACACACACAGAGTCAGGCCAAACAGTAATTGATCCCTAATTATCAACATCAATTAAAAGACAATTATTGGAACAGATAGCAATTCTGAACATTAGCCTTCAAAACTTTATCTCACTGATGAAGCAGATTGTGTATGCGTAAAAGTATTTCCTCTGAATTTATTTTTAAACCCAGGCCAACCATGGGAAAACATAAAAACTGGAAGATAATATTTTAAAATTCTGAGCTACCTGTCTGTGGTATCTCTTTTAAATATCTCTTGTTTGTCAAATGCAGTATTGCTTATAATTTTGCATATATAAGGATCATTGTATCTTTGGCAAACCTTTGAAGATAGGTCCTACCCTCAAATTTTGCTTTTTATTGATGGATGGTTTGTACTGCATATAAAAAAGTAATTATATTTTGCTAACAATAAGTACCCTTTTCTGTTTGTAGTCAAATATTATAATTCATGACTACAAGACATTAAATATGGTTTTGTGGCATGTGATTCTGAGTCAAAAATATTGCCAGTCTCATATATAGAAAGGTCCATACTCCTAGAGCTTTGCCAGCTCAGATTTGATCAGAGATTATTGAAGAGGAGCCTTGTCTGACAGACTCCATACAGGATCAGGTAGAGATTGTGTGCTCATGTCTGATCCATTGCCACTACTTAAGGTGCTCTCTTCATCTTTGGTACTCCAAGGAGCTGGGGTTTGCCTGCCATTCATCTCAAAGCCAATGATTAGCACTTTGCAAGGACATGTTCTGTAAAATCATGTCTGCAATTCCTGCAGTTGTGGGTACAAAATTTCAAGTGCAGAAGATCTCAGTAACCTGCCAAAGATTTCTTGATTAAAAAAAAAAAAAGAAAAACAATAATATTCTGTGCTTGCTTCTTCAGATTCCCTTGTTTCATTCCCAAGATAATATACATGATTGGCCATCAACATTGGAGTATCATAAAAACATTTTGCTCAGTCTTGGCTTTTTTAAAATTATTATTTTTAAAGTATTTTTGCTTTACCTCTAAATATTCTGGCTAACATACATGGGGTAAAAGTTTGTATATCAGGAGTCATGTTTGCAAGGGGCTGCTGGAGAATGTCAGGTGTATGTTCCCTCTGTGACAGCATTTTGTCACATTTAAGTAATGATTATTAATATCTCCTTGAATGAGACTTTATGGAAATCATAGTTCTGAACATACAATCAGCTCATTTATGGCCTAACAAGTGTTTCCCTGAGCCAGCAGTTGACTGGCATTTGATCATTTTTGTAAAATACACCTTATCTGCTACTATTAGACACTAAGGTGGCACTTTCTCTTATAGTTTTTGGCACACAACAAGCATCTCTACTCTCTGTGAGGAAAAATCAGAAAACTTGTATTTAGCTCTCCTCATAAACTTGGACAATATGACAGTTTCTAATCCAAATAATTGTTTAAGATTATTACAATGATAATTATTGTAGTGATAATAACACATTATTTGAGCTGACAATACATTAGTTCCATGGGGAGATAAACTGCAAGGCCAATGGATTTATCTTGATAACAAAATGGATTACTATTAACTATGATGGTAATTTTTCCATCCATGCACAAAGAAATCTCCCATTGAGTTCATTGTCTTTTGACTGAATGCTGGTAAGAATTTTGTCTACATATATGTAACAAGGCTGGATTCTGCACTAGTGCAATATTGTTACTGTTATTCTGTATTGTCTAGACAAGCTCCAAAAGCCTATAGCTTTACTTGGCACCTCAGGCCCAGGATTTCTGTCTTTCAAAATGCCTCTTGAAAATTATGAAATGCAAGACAAATGAGGAATTAGAGCAAGCGTGAATTTATCAGGATTTTGCAAGGCAGATTTAGAGATGAGAAAAACAAACCTTAAGCTAACTATATTTTCCTGTACATAGCAGCATGGAAGAGATGGCTTGACATCCATATCTTCCACCATAAAGCCATAACTTTTGCTCTGCTGGTGATACAAGACTTGAACATTACAGTTCCAGCTCCTTATTAGGATTTTGGAGTGTAGCAACCATCTTTTGTCCCTGATTTTCTTTATTGTCATTCTGAAAAGTATATAAGGGCACTTTATCTAGAGAATGATTTTCCCAGTGATTATGTTTATGCAGGAAGGCAAGCATACAGAACTGTATTGTCAGAAAATCTACAGACCAAGAGTCTGTAGATTTTCTGACAATACAGTTCTATATCTTTAAAGAGATTTGGATCAGAATCTGAGTTAGGACTTAATACTTATTTACCAAATCTATTATAATTCATAGTTTAAAATCCATTCTTGTTTTGTTTAGTTCATCTGGTTCATTCTTCTCCAATACCTTTATCATTGTGCTATATTGGCTTTCTTATTTTGTCTTTACTTTAAAAAAATGAATCCAGGTCAAACATATTATAAAATTCTTTGGAAATTTTGATAATTGTTATGGACATTTATTTGCTAAAATATACATTTTACACCATAAGGCTGACATTAATATGCAAATCAGTGGACTATAAAATTCATTTTCATGCCTCCAGGGCAGTATTTTTATAAATACAGAAACATAATCATGCATCCTCCAGAGAACTAAAAATAATTATACAAATTTACAACAAAGCCCAAGGCAGTGTCTCCTTTTAACTGTCTGGTTTTAATATCATTTAAATCTTGTTAAAACTTAATTACCAATTCTCTTCCATAATTTAGGTGGAAGAGCTAAAGTCTAAGCTTGCTGTTTGAGAGAGAGAACTTCATCTGAGAAACAAAGACACCAAGGCACAGATTGACAAAACAAGATAGTACACAGAAAAGCTTGGTGAAAGAAAAGTCATCACAGGTAACAGTGAAGAACAGAACTTGCATCTGTCTATCTACATTGTCACAGCTTAACTCAGGTCCACAATTAAGTTCGATGCAGCCACTCACTCATCCCCTTCCCTCCCATCCTGCCTTCCCGCAGCAGAACGGGGAGGGGAATCGGAATAAAAGGTAAAATCTGTGGGTTGAGATAAGAATAGTTTAACAATTTAAATAGTTTAAAATATAATAATAAAAGAGAAAAAGACAGAGGAAAAACCCCCAGAAATGCAAGTGGTGCCCAATACACTGGCTCCCCACCTGCCCAGAGCTAGCCCATCTCCAGCAGTGATCAGGCCCTCACATCCCTCTCCCTGTGTTTATACGCTGTCCATAACATTGTGTGCCATGGAATATCCCTTTGACCATTCATGGAATATCTCTTTGACCTGCCCTGGCCATGCTCCCCCAGCTCCTTGTGCAGCTCCTCACTGGCAGAGCAGAGACACCAAAAAGTCCTTGACTTAGGGGAAGCATTACTTAGCAACCAAAACATCAGAGTGTTGTCAACAAGAATTCTACAGTAAATCCAAAACACACTGCTGTACCAGCTGTTAGTAAGAAAATTAATTCTGCCCCAGCCAAACCCAGGCAAACATCCACATAAAATGGAACTGAGCTGATGTCTTGTGTGACAGAAATATAAATAGACCGGAGTATATATAAACCTACATAATAATATTTACATCCACACATACATACTCATATATAGGTGGTGATTTATTCATTAATGCTGGTATAACTCAAGCTGTATCCACCTGGGAGGGGAGTTGCAAGACCAGTGCTTTCATCTTCTTTGTTCCATGGCTGTTTTCTGGGAGATGATGGCTGCTCAGAACATGTGTAATAGTGAGTAACTCCAAATTCAAAGCCAGCTGGGCTACAGGCTTCAGGTGATATTTGGAGTAGGCACATTTTATCAGGAATTTCTGCTATATGAATACCTGTGGATATATTTTTATTTTCTAAGACTGAACTTTGGAACTAGATAATCTGCTCTCTTCCTCCATGACTGATAGAAGTGATTACAACAGCAACTCTACCCCTGTTTCAGAGGTATGAGGTCAGGGACAGGGCCTCAGCTTTGTACCCCAAATAAAGCTCCTGATAAGCAATTTTAAAGTAACATTGTATGGAAAAAAAATCAGTCTCTTAGGTCTGATTTACAGAAGATTCTATACCCTCAATGTCTACGCTCTTTACATTAAAGGTAAAGCAGAGAACAGAGCATACAGCTTCTCTGCACTGTGATGCTGTGTCCCCTCACACCCTTCCCCCAGTTCTGCCTTTGCTGCAAAAAAAAAAGACAAGGAATCTTGAAAATGGTACATTCTTGATTTCCTCCCTCAGTGATAAATATCCCATCAACACGGAGGCTGCTGCCTCAGGTCTATTCTTTGTGCCGTGTTTGCCAGCCACTGTTTAGTAACAAGTGTCACTGTCTGCTCCCCTGCTTTGAACTGGAACACATTCCTGTGGCCCTCACATCCAACTGAAAGCAGCTTTGTATAGATTTAATTCACCCTTTTTAGTATGACCATAGTCACAATGAGGGATGTGCATCCAAACTTCCAGCTATTGCACAATTGACACTGGGCAGAAATTCAAGTGATTTGGCGCAGCATCCAGTTGGGAATCAATTCCCATTGGTTCCCTCTGTCCAGTGCATGCCTTGCCTGTGATTGAAATGCCAGGCATTTGTGAGCAATCCTGCTGCCAGTATTGACAGCCATCCTCACAACACTGCTCTGTCCTTTCGGGCTGCATATTCATCGGGTGTTCATGGAAGAAAGAAATGCAAAATATTAGAGAAGTCAGTGTGTTACAGATTTCACATACCACTCACATTTTTGCATTAGCAAGTAACCTGTTCATTTACAGATATACATCAATTCATCCTATTTGTTAAGGACACTTAGTATGCCTGCATTTTTCCTAGAATGATGATACTTACATTTTAAGATGTCAAAATTATTTTTTTATTTAACTGCGTAGACTACTCAAAAATCTTTAATATAGAAAAGGTATCCTTCAGAGCTAGAAGTATAGTATACTTAGTAAGTCTTTAATAAATAAGATTTAATAAGACATTTAAATCAAGAGTTAAATAGGCTGTCATTTGCACCTGTGTAAGTGAGTTTGAAATTGAGGAGTTTCCTGTGCTGGACTAGGTTGTAAATTGGTTTCACTGGGCTCTGAATCCATTTGTTTCTAACAATTTTTTGCCATGCAGCATGAGTGCAGTGGGTGTGAAAATGGAAGTGTGATATTTTCCAGGTTGTTACTAGTCAGGCAAACGTTAGAAACAGCAACAAGAGTCTAAAGATGACCTTGCTAAATCTGTGTTCTTAATGCAGAAAATGCTGCTTAAAGTATTTTAAATATAGTAATATATCTCTCTTTCTTGCTCTGTGGTAGAATGATCAGATTTTTTTTTTTTTTTGTCTCACTTGGAAGTTCTGGATCTATACTTTTTACAGCAGAGCTTTGTAATCTTGTCAGCTTTTTAGGTAAACCTGATGGACTTGGGAACTTTCCTGAACCTACTCAAACTATAACCGGTGTGATGCAGCACTGTGGAGCCTTGTGTCTGTCTCTGTGGGGGAAAATCTGAGGCTGGAAAATCTCAAATATATTTGGGGAGAAGGTAATTGAAAAAAATTTTGTGAGCACATTTAAGGAATGTGATTTATTTGAACAGTCCAACTAAATGAGGTTTTATTGCTAGACATAGGTTTCCTAGTGCTATTTCAAGAAAATATCAACGATCACAGAAATAGCAGGATTTTGTCAAATTCAAAAATTGTTCCCAAGTGAATTGCAAGCACCTTTACCATCTTATTTCTGTAAAATGTGACATATTTAAATATTGCCAAAGAATACAGCTTTTAAATGTCAGTGTGTTTTTAGGAAGTATAAAGGCTCCAAGATGTATGTCAAAAAACCAGATTCCTCAGATGGATGCCAGAGAAAATCTTTTTGCAAAGAAGCTTCAGAAATTTCAGTCTAATGTGTACTATTAATGTGATGCTGTGACAGCTCTTTAGAGAGCTGTCATTATCAGGCTTGTTTGGACTGGACTGTGTCAGGCAACCACAGGCTGAGAACTCAGTGCTCAGCCTCACTTGCTCTAATGTACCTTTAGCAGGGATTCAGAGAGGTGCCAGTGCCTACCCAACACTGTACCCTCTTCTTGCCATAGCTTGGGGGCCTCCAATTCCAAATAATACCCACGTGTGAAAAGTGAAAAAAGCTCCTGTTTGCTTTGTCTGAGGCTTGGGAAACACTAACTCTTATCATTCATCTGAGCAGCTGGTGACAGCAGTGCTGAAATGCTGAAGAGGTGAGCAGTGGGAGGTTTACAGCATGTCTGTTTACGTTGTCTCATCTCCTTTGTGCTGAATTCCTCTGTAGCACATCCTGTCCATTTGTCACCAAGAAATAAGATATAGTGACCAAGAGAAAGTTGCTTCAAGTGAAGGATTAATTTTGTATCATGTAAGAAAGATGGCTACTGATACTGCATGCAGGAACACTTATCATGCTGATGAATTTCATGTACCTGATAGTGTCAGGCACCAAAGATTTGGTTTCAACATAGCCTTCCTTGCAGCTTTAGCAAGTTTGAGGCTCAGTTAAGCACCAGCACATTTTGAAGTTGAAGCCTTGCTTGGTAAAGTGGCACAGGTAGATAGAACCCTACCTACTCAGCATAAGGTTCCAATTCTCAGTCTTTCTTTAATAGCTGTGATGAGATACAGAATAGAGAGTAAGGTTTCAAAGCCTTTAGTTGCTATATACCAATGGCTGCTAGTTATGGAGAGAAAAATAGTTTTTCATTAATGCTAAATAGAACTTTAGCATATAGATACTAAATTTCCTAGAAGATAAAACACCTCCTTTGTGCCCCACATCCCTGAAAGGGAATGTGCAAACATTTTCAAAAGCTTTCATGGGAGATAAAATATTGTGGATTTCTTTTCTAATTGCCTGGAGCAGTGTAACTGCAGCAGCCCTACCCATGGCTTTGGCTGAGAGCACGGCAGGACGATGCACTGGATGCCTTCAGGTGGGTGAGGTTACAGTTTCCCTGAGTGCTGTTGTGACAGCTCCCAGCAGCAATACTGCAATCACAGCGTAGCAGACTCTCAGTGTCAGGGCTGTGCTCCAGCCTCCAGTCTGCTCTTTTCTCCTGCTCTGCACTGCCTAGCCCATGTTATCTAAACTTAAATGATTGAAAAGTAGAAATAGGAAGAGTTCAAAACACATCAGGAAAAAGACACACTTCCTGTCATAATAGCCTGCAAAATTTCTGATTCTGTTCTGATTTAGGATATAAACATACCAGCTCTGCCTCTTTAATTTGATGGTGTTGTAAAGGACAGAGGAATTACAAAAACGTGTTAGACAGCTATGAGTGGATACTAATATACACTTCACAGATTTCCCTATCTTCCTTGGGGCAATGAAAATCAAAGGCTTGTGATATTGGTCCTTACTGCTCTAGAAGTGTTTGAGACAGGGGTGTGGGGCAACATATTTAGGTATCAAAATGTCCAGATGTCACTATCTAATCAAAATGTCACTATCACATCAAAATATCTATATCTATATATTTGAGAATATAACCTCAGTCTTCAATTAAAAGGAGTGACCAGAAAATTGTTGATAGCCATAAAAGTAACAAATTAAAAAGTAAAATAATTGACAGTCATAGCTGACCATAAAACTGCTGAATGCCCCAAAAGAGTATGGGGTTTCAGCTGCCTATCTTCCCATATCCTTTAAGGTAGTGTCAGTGTGGCGTTGCACAGGTATTTTTCTGCAGAAGTCCTATGGAGGAATACAAAGTAAGCCAGAAAACCCTATGTATGAAGATGATATCTTGACTACTGCATAGGTGGAGTTTTAGTTTATCCCAAGTTACTGCTCATAAACAGTTTAGCAATCAGTTCTATCCTAGGGATTATTCATACCACTGCTTGAAAGACTGTTTGATCTATTGATCAATGATGAAAGTAAGAGAAATCAAGCTGTTGCTTAAAATTAGGTTAATGATTGACCCATGTACCCACCAATCTCATTAAGATAAAACACTGAAAAGTTGTGCTTCTGCAAAGTAATATATTAAAAATAATTTTGTCATTTTGATTTCTTACTGATCGATTTCTGAAAGGCAACAGTCCCTGGTGAATAACAAAAAATAATTACTGCAAGTTTTAAGTAGAGTTCATGTTAGTAAATCAGCCATTAGTCCAATTAATTACTGTTTGTGTCCAGAGATTGTTTCTCGTATCCTGGAACAACCAGAATATCTCTAGGATCACAGACATTTAAAAGAGTGATTGCAAAATACATTATTGAGATGTACAGTATTTGCATTGTTTGCATGTAGAGTGAAAATTTTCTGTTATCTTTTCTCTGTTGAGGCTGTTGTTAGCAAATTGCTAGATTACTCAGAAGACTTCTTGAGATCAGAGAACAGGCCAGCAGTTTTTTTTATTTGTGACAAAAATTTAAAATAATGAAATATGTGACTATATTTTGCTTGCTTTGTGTGTAAGGTCACTTATTTAATTTTCCCCCACTAATTTAATTTTTAGATTTTACTAGTTTAAACCCCAGGAAACTGTGTTTATGTAAGGGAGATAGGGAAAAAGAGTGGGAGACAATTTATTAGTAAAGAATGACTTGCATTTGCAGGTAACAATAAGCTTCAGTAAAGGGAAGGTTTGGAAAGAAGAGCAGATTCAGTGTCAAGAGAAGCATCCAAACTAATAATCAAAATACATATGAAAAACAGTTCTGAATAATTTTTTACTATTTCTGATACTGACAATTTATCAAGCTGGTATTTTTTGAACCATACTGAAATTTCCACAAGCTTAAAATTTTGTTATCTGATTACTATCTCCACACACCATTTCCTTTTTTTTTTTCCTTAGGTAGATGGATTTCTGCAAAAAATGCATTAATTTTGATAAGGAATACATTTCTGCAGTTATTGTAAAATAAAATTGTCTCCATGACCCAGAGTTCAACTCGAAATTTGTGCAAGAAAATTTCGCTGGCTGCTGCACACAGTGCTTGAGTTAACATCATTAGAGTCCAGGAGGTAGGAGTTAAACCAGTGTAAATTTCTTCAGCTCAAAATTTTAAGGTTTTGCTTCTTTCAGCTCCTCTTCTGCTATTGCAAAGAACTCACTTCATAGTTATAGCCATTAAAAATACTAGAGAAAAAATATTTTGAATGTCATAAATTACTTTTAGACTGTGAAAATGGGTTGTGTATCATCGCCATGCTTCATATGGAGGCTTCCAAAAATAGCTCAGCAGAAGAGTCTCTGCACAGAGACCCAAAAGGTCTGAATTTAATCCTGGTTTTCTAACTGATCTGCAGGGTGACCTTGGACAATCTGTGTGCCATTCTCCTTCTGCTAAAATGAAAATAATAATACTTATTGCCCTTGCAAAGCACTTCTAGAGTAAAGCATATGAATCGATAACATCTTCTCCTTAAGTATATGAAATAGCAGAGGAAACTCTTCCCACTTGCATTAGTGTGCTTTTAACATTTAGAAATGTGAAATTATAAAGATTATTACATAGGAGGGAGAAGCCAAAAGTGTTCCCCTAATCAATAAGTTGCCAGCTGGAATGCAAAGGAAAGCAAGTTAATGTACCATTTAGTGCAACAAAGAAGAAAATATATGCTTTCAATGTGAGTATGGCAGCTACCAGTGCAGTCATACTGTATTATCTTGCTGGCTTGTGTGCTGGTGTGGCAGTAGAACAGTTTAAAACATACAAACAGTTTGAAATCCCTACGCTAGTTTTCAAGACCTCCAGTTCTCCTGGAGAGATCTGTCAGTTTAGACAGAAGGGAAAAGCCAGACTTAAGTGCTCTGACCACGTGTGTGTGCCTTGTTCTGCATGTGGGGACTTCCTTCTCCCTGGAATGCTGCTTTGCTTTCCCCCAGCAGATCACCAGCACGAGGTGTCTTGGCGCAGTATGTTTTACAAGAATGACAGCAAACATGATTTTTCACTTGTGTCTCTAGGCTTGTTGACCTGCAGGGCCTTTTTTGGTCCCTGCAGATGGATTCATTGAGCTCGAGTATTCATACATTGCTTGTATAATATCTCTCTGTATTTTATATCAGCATTTTGTATCAGGCACTACACAAGTCCAGTGGCATCTACTGTGCAGCCTAGGTGAGCCCTGGCAGTAATTAAAGTATTTTAAACCATCTGCTTAATTGCTTAAAAAAATACACTGATGAGCTTGCACTGTTTGAATGATCTTCAGGAAACTATTAGGCTAAAGCAATTCCTTCTTGCAATGTTTAACTAATTCACAATGTTTGTTCTGTGAATTACAGTTGTCTTTATACCATTTGTTAGTCTTACTTGTAGCGGAGCTCTGCTTGCTGCTACTGAGCCAGAAGATTTCTCCTGTTCTTCCCTCTGCTTTCTCATCTCTGCCTGTTAAGCTCTTCATTGAAGTGCAGACTTTGGGAGCAGTGCATGAGACAAGCTGGGCAGTGAAATCCTGCCCTCTCCCTTGCCAGCCGTGCTTGCAGCCTTGCCCCTGAGTGAGGAAGGATCCTTGTGCCAGCCGTTACCTGTGCACTCTGCTCTGTGCCAGACACCCACACTGCTCCCTCAGGGCACCTCAGTCTCTTGTGCCAGGGAGAACAGGGAACCAAGCTGCTCTCCCAGCTTCCTTGCCCAGCTCCTCAGCTGAGTGTCTGCTCAGCCCCGGCTGGGTCCTGCAGCAGAGCACGGCCATTTCCATGGGCATTCACAGCAGTGGCATTAGGCAATGTAGGCACGCTGCCAGGCGGCCCTCCCAGGGACACAGGACAGGCTGCCAGGCCCAGAGGCCTCAGGAGCTGGTCAGAGGGCAGTGGGTGAACAGGGACAGTGGTCTGGCATTGTCACCTGGGGGACCTTCCCCTTAGGGCTGCTGTGGAAGCATGGCACGGCCATGGCATCTGCACATCCCACCTCGTCCAAAATGGGGAGGCCCCAGCTGCCTGCAGCTCTGGGCTCTGCAGGCACAGGAGGCAGTGGTGGCCATTCCTGCTGCATGCCTGGCTCCATCAGCCCTCTGCCTCCCGGCCAGAAAAACCAGGAAACACAGGAGAGAAGGCTACTGAAGATATAGATAAGAACTGTAGGCTAGCAGACCTGCTTCAGTTTTCATTACAAGTCAATAAAGTAATCCTTTCATAAGCATTGGAGCCAATCCATTATGAAGATTGTTTGAAAATTCCATCCCTGCCACATGGGCAAGAGTCAGTGGGTAGTTTGTCCTGAGCTCAAGCCCCACCCTTTCTGTTCAGAAATTCCCCTTACTGTTTAATTAAACTGCCTGAATGTCTCCCAAAAGCCACCACGTAAGTATCAAAGAGTCTGGATTACGAATATTAGGCTAGTATGAGGTAATACCATTACATTATCTCACCATAAACTGAAATAAATGTTTATACATTTTACTTGATATATATGCAAAAAAGAAAATTTGCTGTTGGGTGTGGTATAATGTTTATGATTAAATGCTTTATTCATACTTGTATGTCAATCTATTAGTGTGCTGTTAATTCAAATGTTACTATGATGTATTCTATTGCCGTTAGCACATTTATCACAGGTAGATGTGAAACTTAGACAAAGGTGTACATTCTCATTAATGATGAGCAGCCTATTCATCTTACTAGAGTGTAATTAATGTTAGTTACAATACTTAATTTTTCACTGTTTGTCATGGTGCATATTTAGCATTTCTTCTGTCCTTTATCAATCTGCTCTCCTATCACATGAGCACATCAAAAAGATATATGTTAGTATTTGACCTGTTTTGATGCCTAATTTTTATACTTTTCCAGAAAAAAATATATAAAAGAAAAAATATATAATGGAATATTTTTAATCTTATCCTGTAGGCAGCATAGTTAGCTAAAAAACAGACTGGAAAGTGTTATCCATTGCTTTGAGGTTTAGGTTAATTTCATTTGCAATAGTAACATAGAAATCAGATGGTGAAGCAAAGCAGGGCACACCATGAAGACACAGGTACTACTTGCTGTAGTGTTGTGCTGTGTTTGTGTGGGGTTGTAGTGGTGCCAGTTGTTCTCCTGGATTTCCAATTACACGTTTTTTGTACTGTAAAGCTGTTAGTGCTAGTTAAATATGTTGTGTGAGTAATACAGCTCCAAAACCAACAGAAGCATGGAGCATGTGAAAAGTGCCCGTTATTGCGTAAATAAGTGCTACAACAGCTCGTTGTTACACTTCAGGAGCATTGCTTTGTCAATAATGTTGTTAGCAGTACAGAGCCAAACCACAGTCCCATGTGCACTGGTGCAAGAGGGGAAGAAGTTATGGCTAATGTGTCACACAGCAGGTGGGAAACAAGTCCTGCAGAGGTGGGTAAAAGGGACTGAGCACTGAACACATTCTTGGATTTGCACCCCAGCATGCCAGTAAATCCAGCTGAGCTGGAATCCTAGGATAAGTCCATACTTTTGTATTGGTCCCAGAAAAAATACAATCACCTTGGCTGAAACCTGGGTACCAAAGCATTATTATTTCTTGATCATCCATTATTCCCATTAATCTGGATTGAAAGAGAACTGATTCTTCCATTAATTGTTGCTGAATGAAATTTCTTGGGAAAAATATTTGAGTTGGGTCAACCAAATGCATGCAGAATGGATTGAGGATGTATTTTCTCAAAATTTCAAGGAACTGTCTTTGAGAGAAAGCACAATTCATATTTGTTAGTCTCTTCATTGGTGGATATTACACTTCTAATATATTAGGAATTAGCAGGTTTTTTTCTGTGAAATTATTTCTTTTGTAGACCACTGTTCATACCAGACATGAAGCTGATCACATCTCCAACATAATGACATCCATCTTAAAATTTCATTCAAACTATCAAGAGCTTGCAGAAAAGCATGAATCCATTACAAAACCCTTAAAATAATGTATCTGTATGCCTTGGAATAATTTCATTTTGATGCACCACAACTGACATAAAAGGGAATCAAACACACAAATTCAACATATTTCAGTATGAAAATTCAATTTGGACACAATTACAAGTAGGTTTAATTGTAGTTTAGTAGCAAATTAAGAATAAATACCCCAAGCTAGGTTTAGGCATTTTAAACAAAATTATAATTGAAGGTGCTCCATAGTGATTGAAGTATAATAATAACCTGTAATGTGAACAGAATTGAGTAGGGTTTTTTCCCATGCTACCAAAGCAATACTTTATAACAATTACTTACATTTCTATGACTGCACCAAAATCCTCTCACTAAAAAACCCCTTCCTTTGAATTTTCTATGGCAAAAAGACCAAAAAGTTTTCCATCTAATAACAAAATTCCAAGAAAAATAGACTGCGCTATTCCTCTCTCCCCACTTATCCCTGACTCATTTGAATAGAGGGAATTGCTAAAACTAAAATTCTCTTTTTAACAGATAAAGATTAAATACAAAGAAACTATGAAGTTGCCTTTAACTTTCGTAGTATTACAAAGCTAGGTATAACAACAAGCTGTAAAACACACCAGAAAGATGAGCATTTCACTCCATTTTGATTTGACCATTTTGCTTTCAAAAGGAATTTATAAAAACACCCAGGAACAATGAACATTTGAACTCAAAATGGTCCAGGTTTATTTTTACTCCAAAAGAAGAAGTCTCAATAGAGATATTGATTTTCTAGCATTCATCCAATATTGCACAGAAAATGGACCTGACCTTGCAATCCCTAGTGGAGACATGGAAGCAGTCATTACAGTCATGGTTCCCATTGATTTTAGTGGGATTACTTGCATAAGTAAGGGTTTTCAGGATGTGACCCAGTGTCCCATTAGCAGTAAGACCAGGCACACGTGGATGTCAGCCCCACTGTGTTCAGCAGGGTGCAGTTTACCTTCCTGTCCTATATTCATCCTATGGTTTTATTCCTGCCTATTTATTCTACATATTTTTTGGTTTCTGTCCCAGAGAGCCTCATCACTGTGAGTTATCTCTGGTGAAAAGTACCAGTCCTCCTGCCTGCCTTAGTGGTTTTTTTTACTGTATCTTCAAATGTCATTTTGAGCTCAGAGCTGATGCTTGCACTTACAGATCTTCCTTCCTTTGGTTCTGTTGTCTATGATGATTTAAAATATACTTTGGGCTAGGCACTACCTCTCACTGTATTTTTTTGGTCTCTAGGACTAAACGAGAAGGAGACATTACTGTACTTTGCAAAGTAAACACAGAGTAGTGGAAAACTAAAGAAACTCAGAGAGTGATTTTTTTCTTAACCCTTGGAAGGTTTCTTGTGCCCCATCGCTCCTACAGGAATGCTACTCCAGAACCCCACTGCTCAGATGGATGGAATCCTCTTAATCGTGACTTTAACTCTACCACCGACATTTTATTCAGGTTTATTCTTGTGACAAGCTTGTCTTTTACCTCAAAAGGTTCTTTTCCTTCTTTAGTATTTCCTCACTGATGTAGCTATGACACAAGTTTTTGTTTCATTAATTGTGAACAAGGGGCAGGAGAGGTGTGCAAGAAACAGGGTGGCTACATGTTTGTACAGTGCCTTGCACAATTGCCCAGTCATGGTTCAGGGCTCCATAGGCTGACTTTGTTTCAGCAGTGAATAGTAATGACCCTCCAGAACACACTGCATGCTTTATTCCAGATGGACACCATTAATTCCTTCCATTTTCATTGAGATGCAGAGCTTTAGAACAAGAATGGTAGCAATTGATTATTTTTGTCAGTGGTATTTTCAATGAAATGAAGAAATGAAATGTACAGTATATTTCAGTTTGCAATGATCATTCCGTCGTTCCATTTGCAATGGAAATGAGCACATAACATATTCATGTGTACAGATAAGGAAAATGACAAACATTAACATCACTTGCTCTATTCATTTATAATATTCAGGTAAAAAAAAAGTCCTTCCATTCCATAGTTTTTAGTTTTGTTCCTGTAGCACAATGCAAAACAAAAAAAAAGAGAGAATTAATGGATAAAATTACTTTGTAAGCAAGTTTCCTGAAAATAATCTAAATCACAAATTCTTTGCAAATCTATCTATTAAAAAGATAAAATTCCACGCCAATTTTTTTTCATAAGTGCATACACACTTATATTTTTGTGGCCAAGTAGCCTTTGATGTGGGACTCAGCCTGTTTAAGCAGACTGCAGTGTTTGCCTTCTCAGTGTCAGTCCATTTCTGCACAATTTAATCTGCCACTAAAGAGAAGTTTTTTGTTCTTATGGGTATAAAACAGTATGCCAAGGATAAATCAGTGCAGCTTGCCTTCCTTAAAATTTTAGGCACAACCTGAAAGTGCAGCTCTTTCCGTTTCTTATCTCAATGGGATGCTAACCTAACAATCACAATTTTAGGGCAGGGAAATTGTTTTGAGCAGAAATAAATTGTCCTGCCAGTATTGTTTCATGGGGTAACATTAAGGCACATTGGGCCTGGGGTTCACAGCTTATGATATCTGGTTTTGGAGGACTGGGGTGAAAGTAAGAACATGTAGAGAAAGAAGAAGAATTAAATGTGAGTTCTAGATAGTTCAACTGAGTTGAAGCAGTTCAGCAATAGACATCCCAGAATCCTGCCAAGAGGCTTATTCTCCAGCTACCTTCCCTGGCACATCGCCATCTCCTGTCAGTGCCCCCGAGGAATTATTCTCTTTAAGTGTGGATTCCCTTTCTTCCTCTTTTGTTGAGGTATCTAAAGATATTGGGCTTTCACTTACAGCTTGTATTTGCTGAACAAAACAGGAAAAAATATCTGTAGTTTTCTCTGCAGCTGCCAGGAAAGAGAAGTCCATTATTTATAGCTCTAGGGGAGCAGCAGAGGAGGGGTCTTTTTGTCTGCTTTCCAAAGCCTGGAGTGGAGGCTATTGAGGTCTGGGAAGGGCAGGTTGGGGCAGCCATGGCTGCAACTGCACCAGGGTTCCCCAGGAAGGCTCAGGCTGGGCAGGGATCTGTGTGTGACATTCGTACCTCACCTGCTGTGAGCCAGAGCTCTCAGCTTTGGATCTCAGCGAAGACAAAACGAGCTGCCCCTCAGGAATATGGAGCTGAGGCTGGCCTGTCCACAGCCCTCCCTCCCCCTGGCAGCACCTCAGGGCAGCTGCTGGCACCTGCAGAGTGTATCTGCAAATGTGGCTGCAGAACAGCAATGCCACAGGTATAAAATCCTTCTGATCAGACGCTCCCCATTGTGACCCTGAACAAGTTAATCACACCGCTCCTCTTGAAGGTTCATACTGCCACGATATAATTCATGTGGGCCCTCAAAGATAGATGGAGACGTCAGCTATTGATCACAAGGAATTGCTGCCAGTCAGTCTTTTTGTTGGTTTCCATCCTTGTGATGTGTTTTTAAAAATATTGTATGATTCAAAATTATACCTGTAAAACCTACAAGTAGAAAATTACTGTGTGCATTTATCTTTAATAACAACCTTGCGAATATTTATAGTACTAGTAGAGCAGAATGTGTTATACTAGTTTATTTCCCAGTCTGTTTTAAATGATATTATTCATTAGTAGTTGTGAAGTGGTATGACATATTTTTTATGTTGCTTGTTTGTAACAAAGGTTCTTAATACCTTTTCATAATGAAAGGGGATAAATGCTAACATGGAATATGGGAAATTGTGCTTGCAAGAGCACAGTGTTGTCTTAGGGTATTAAATTAGCATTTGGTACTGCTCTGCTTTGTGTGCATTTCTAGCAAACGTTTCAGCTACAAATCACTATAATACACCTGTATTCTGGTTCTTCAATTCATATAGCATTTAAATCTTGCCAATACTGTGTCTTATAAATATAAATATGCAATTTAATTTAATTCAAGCATGCAACACATAATTTTTTCTTCTAATTAAAATATGATATGGCAATACGGGAGCTGCCTGGGGCAAACAGGACGCATCAGATTGCCAAGCCAAAGGGAATTCTGAGGCAGCTCTGGAGGCTGGGGAAGGGGCCAGCCCGGGGAGCGCTCGGCGCAGGGCACAGCGGGGCCGGGCTGGGCTGGGCTGGGCCGGGCTGGGCCGGGCTGGGCCGGGCTGGGCTGGGCCGGGCTGGGCTGGGCGGGCGGGCACGGCCCCGGCCCCAGTGCGGCGCTGCCCCGGCCGTGGCGCCTGTGCCAGCCGGCGCTGGAGTTGGCTGATGTGCCGCAGAACTCAGATCCTTCTGTGGAACCGGGGCTGCCCCACGGCAGCAACTCGAGGGGTTCCTGTAACGCTCTCTCAGAATGGAGCAAAACAACGCGAACAGACCTTCTGCATAATGACTCAAAAACTGTTAATGGCCATCTTTAGTAACGTAGCAACAGCCAAACCCTTGAAAAGAGGAAGTTTTCATTGAGCAAGCGTTTCATTTTAAACATTGAAATTTGGTATAATGTAGTGTCTGAAATAAGTTTTGAAAGGAAGCTGATGATTAAGAAGAAATGCAGTGGGCATTTAATAAATGGAGGAGCCGCAAGATAATTAACTGGCATGCATAAAGATTCATGCTTTATACCAAAATTTTAATTTTGCACATAAATGTGCCTGATGTAGGCAGCATTTAATCACCTAGCTGACAGGAGTAACTACTTTCATTTAACCTTGACTGAAGATCATGAATTCTAACAGGTTTAATTGGATACATCATTTAACAGAATGAACAGAGCAAATTTTTCTCAATTCATAGGTTCTGATTGACATGCACCAGCAATAAGGCGTTGCACAATTAAAGCTGATCTGTATTCCTGGCCTGGGCAGCAATTGCCATAGTGATGTGACACTGTTTGATCACTGTGGCACTGAAACTATACTGAATTTCCCCTTGTTTTGAAAAGGGCAATGCTTTAAAAAAAAAAAAAGAGAGAGAAAGATAAAGAGATTTTGGCACTTTTTTTTTTTTTTACATTAATCACATTTATATGCACAAACTGTAAGGGAAGGAACTTGTCTTGTTATCAGTAACTCAGAGGAAAGAAGGAAAAATGGTATATTCTTTTATCCATTTAGCACATTATTTACAGAAAGTCAAAAATGTGGATAGTCAAATGAATTGTAACACATTAAGGGCCTGACTGTTCCGGGCTTCCATTTGGATAGGAAGTCATTCTGTGCAGCTCCAGTATTCACCTGCAGTTTGGCCTCTCCGTCCTTGCCCAAATCAGTTCCACATCAAGGATATCTTGCCAGCTGAGTCAAGGTACTGAGAAGGGGTATTGCAATGAGGTAGAAAAGGATGAGAGGGAAGACCTGGTACCCAACAGTAAGCTGCTACATACTTTTCCTGGCACAGTGTTTCATATGATAAAAGCTTAAAAAAATACATGGAGGAGTTGGCAACTTCCAGTTCCCCATATGGCTCCTGCCAGCACTTTCACTGCCTCTGGCACCTTTCACAAGTCCTGGGTTTGACCTTCATGAACTGCAATTGTTCTTCTGTTGTTCAACCATAAACATATACATACCTATTCACACACACACATATATATATACACAAATGTGTTCTTTTATGTCTATCTTCAGCTTTAATTTTTGCTTCCAGTACTTCCTTTTATTTTTTTTTTTCTTTTAGAGGAAGGTTTGCCAAACACTAAATGGGCAGAGAAGCACACAATGTGTTTCAGCTTGGCTCAGCAGAGCCAAAACTGCAGTAAAAAATCCTTCCCAATTCCTGAACCTGACCTCTGAAAATTTTTTTAAGCAAGTTCTGCTCCCCACCATGAGCATTGCAGCATCCATGCTCAGAACAGCAGGTAGCTTTCCCACTTTTTTTCTCTCTGCATTCCCTTAGCTTTAATGCCTAAGTGCTAGTCCTTCATCTCACCCGAAGAGAGACCTATTGCTATCCATCTGACAACCTTAATTTCTGTTTAGGCAATATATATACATATCAAGCATCAAGATTTGTAGGAGTGCATTGCAGTGGAAGACAGAAATCTTGGGGAAAGCTGGAGTCATAATTGGCTCAAAGACATGAACTTCAGAGTCAGGACAACTAGATATAAAAAAAAAAATACTTTTTTGGACATTTTAGAAGCCTCTGAAATTCAATTACTGGTAATACCTTCCTCTGTCAGAGGTATTCCCCACACGATTCATTTTAATACTGGCAAAGGTATTTGTTGGTATAATTCATCACTCAGTAACATTTTTGAGTTTCAGCTAAATGATGGGATCACATCCCCAGCCTCTGCAGCCCCACAGTGTGCCTTGGAACCACAGCAGGTGCTTTTCTTCATGCATGGTGAGTTTCCAGTCTGTGCCTGGATCTTCCCTGTGCAGGAAGGAGAGGCAGGAGTCAGTCAGCAGGCCTGGCCAGCAGGACACATTTCCAGCACATTTCCAGCCCATGCTCCCCTCACATGGCAGCAGGGGTAACCTGTCCCCACTCTGCCCGCTCCAGAGCCCTTCTGGGCTGCGTGGCTGCTGCAAAACTCCTGGGCCCTTCTTTAAAGGCTATCTTTGGGCACCATTTAAAATGCTTGTGCTGTAATTTACTCCAAATTTCTCCAAGCCTTCCCAATAAAACAGCCATCTGTCCCATCACACAGCTCCTTTTAATGTCCTGTTATACACACAGGTCCCACCTCACAGTGTCCTCAAGGCAGGAGGACTTGAGGCACCCATTCAGCATTTCTCTAGGGAGATTCCTGGGGTGCTCCTTGGCCTTGCCCAAGGCGCACAGAGCTTGTCAGCAGCACAGCGGGGATAAAGTACAGCCCTCTGCCAGGAACTGTGCTCAGCTCTGACTTTCCCTGGGGAATATTATGGAATTCAGTAGAGCTGCATGGACACCTTTGCCAGGCTGAAGGGAATACATATTTGCTGGTGGAGAGAATAATTTCTCTGGCTGCCCCAGCCCCTGGCTCTGTTCATGGGCACCCAGTGACAGCAGTTCTGGAGTGCCTTGCTCTGCTGGGGCCTTGCAGCACCCTTCTGACCTCTCCTTTATCAGCTCCCCAGGCAGTTCATCCTCTGCACTCAGAGTCATTCGGGTGCTCTGCCCTGACTCTCTGGAGTTGCACGTCGTTCTTGCCTCGTCTCCATGTTCAGCCATCCATGCTGAATTATCTTCCACTCCTCCCTCTGGGAATAACCAAGGCTTTGACCTAGTGGGACTGTTTGTGTGCTCAAATGTTTTGATGTACCAGGCACTGAGCTGCTTGCTCCCAAATCTAAGGTGGGTGGGGATTTCAGGCTGTTTTCGGAAACAGTGTGTGCACTGGGAAGCATAATTGAACTGAAAAAGTCAGCAAAGGGCACTACTTGTGCATTTTCAAGTATTTTGTCTATCATCTTTAAACCCTTCTGTTTTCTTTAGTTTCCAAACAGCTGTCCTTTCAAGTTTGGGATCTGCTATAGAAGATATACAGCTGTAATAAGAAATATATTAGGATTCATTTCAGAATCCTTGGGGAGAACGGGATATTCCTTTTTTAGTGATGTAAGATCTTGAACAACTAGGGGAAACCAGAAGACCAGCCCCACATTTCCCCAGGTTTTCCTGAATCCACCTTTGGACCGCAACCTAAACAAAATTCTGAGCGCAGTTAAATGTTTACACCTTTCTTGCACTGTGTAATTTAACTTCCAGCAATATAAAACGGGACAGCAGAAATATTTTCATGTGTTCTTACAATGTCCGAAGTTGTTTGTTACTGTTTTTATTTGAAGGAACTAGACACAATCCTGGCTGCCTTAACCACTGCCTTTGAGAGAGCTACAGCTGAGAAAATCCGCTGCCAGGAAGAAGTGAATAGAACTAACAAGGCTATTGAGCTGGCCAACAGATTAGTGAAAGGTCTGAGGTGAGGTCCTACAGGGCAGGCTAATGAAGCAGCCTACAGAAAGCACTTCTTTGTTATACACTACTGATCTGGCAATAACAGAGGCACTTAGCAAAGAACCTGATGAGCTGAAAAAATTATGTCATTATCATTCATTTTTTTCATAATAGAAACATGGTTTTGACCTTTGCATTTTCTTACATTTTTGCTTCATTGTGGTGTATCTTAACTGTTAGATTACCTGGTAACTAACCTATCCACCAACATTAAGGGAAGTAGTCAATTGTGGATATTGACAACGAAGGCAATTTATTAAAATGCGATGACTATATTTGTAACAATTAAACAACACTAATGATTCTGCCCAGGATTGGGATGCATAGAATCTAATACAATTTGCACTACTTAGTTAAGCAATATGATAATTCTCTAATTATGTTTCTGAGATTTGCAATGGGTATTTCAGGAGAGAATAAATAACAGCAAAGCCATGAATTATCAAAAATCCGTATTGTCTGTTGATCTAGGCTGGCTCAAGGGAATCCATACTCACTGATGGATTTTTTCATTTATCATTCATTTACTGAGAGACTGTTTTTTATACACACACACACATACACTTTTTACAGATACTTTATTTTATTGCAATATTCATTTAGGAAATCTCTCATGGTGGCTCACTGCCATTATAGTTTTTGTCCTCTTCTACCCAATATTTTCAAGCTGAGTTTGATAACCAAACACATAGTAAACAGCAAAAATAGAAGATCCATTTGTTATTGAGCAAAATTATATGGCTGAGTGTAGCTAGTGGAACTTAAAATATAAAACAGGGTTTAAGAGTTATTTCCTGAATCAATAGAAAGGATTTATTGACTAAAGGGGAGGGAGGGCAGTGCAGAAGACCCATTGTTTCTGTTTAAAGAAGCAAGATGAATGCATTTAAAATGTTAACGTCCTGACTGAAAGTGTAATGTATTTTAGTGATTAATAATGCCTGTAAAACTAAACCATGTACCTAATACAGAATAATAAAATAAATAACATAGCAGAACTCTTTAAAGTGTGACAATAAATGATTGTTCTAATATTTTCTTCCACCTAACATATCATATTGTTTAGTTCTCCCATGTGCCTACTGCTGGGCCTGACAAGTGCTGGAATAGCATACATAGAGAGATGAAAGGCAAAGTGTGGGTATGCTGGGGGGGGAGGCATAATGAAAAATAATCTAAAGGAGGAAACAGAGATGAAAGGAGAGAGGAAAGTTGAGCCATGCGCTAGATGAAGACAGTAAAATGAGTTTTAATGGAAAGTCCTTCAGCTAGTACCTCCCAAAGCACCAGCCCCAGGAAGAAGGTGGCCCGCTCGACAGATTGGTGATGGGAAATAGAATTCATTCCTGTTGTTAGCTGTACCACACTTGGTCAAAGGCAGCAATAACCATATGACAGCTACTTAGTGAATTATAGGAAAAAAATCCAGTTTAATCTACTCTGTGGTAAACAATAGGTCACTGTTTACTAGTAGCAGTGTAATACTGACACTGCTCTACTGTCACTCCTGGCTGTTTCTTTGCCTTATTTTTTGCTGAGAGGACACTCTCTTATTTCTTTAGTTGTATTGTTGTGAGGAGAATTTCTCAAGAAATAGAAAAATAAAATTATTCACAGCATTTTTTTATAATAAGCAAACATGTAAACATTTCTTTATTAAGTGGTCTTTATAAATGCACCTTCACCATGACAATAATAACAAGTAACCAAATATGTGAGTTTTCTTCTAATTCTTAGGGAAAGTGTTGACCAAACAGCAGAAAAGCTGATCGTGAGTAGCCAGTATCCCAGGGAAAAGCTTGCACCAAGTGTCACATCAAATCTCTCATTGACTTTATGGCATAAAAGATCCTGCCCAGAAGTATTTTTTTTCTGCCTTCTTCTCTGAGCCCTGGCATGCAAGGACTGTTCTGGGTGGTTGCATGAGTAACTGTTACTCTGTACCAAGGAATTCTTTGCTTCTGACAGGTGCCAATTATGCTGTGGACATCTGCCCTGAAGGCATTGAATCAAGCTGACAACTCATTTATATCAATCAAACAACAACCATTTTCAATAATTTCCCATCCAGCTGGGACTGAATTTGCACAAGTGATCTATGTATTAGAGACATTACCAATCCACAGAGACATTCAGAACCATGATTATGTTCTGTTTTCCCACAGAAACTCTTGCATCTGCACAAGAAAGCAACAACTTCTTCCACTATGCAGGAGGAGGCTGACAACTCAATTTTGGTCACTTTCTGCCAAGCTCAACTTGCAACAGTCAACTCACATCACACTGGAAGGGGATTTCTATGCCCAGGCTTGCTATTTGCAAATCCTGTCTGTTGATCCTCTAATCAATGTGGATCTGTGAATCTGCAAAGTAATACTTTAGTATTCACTGCTGTTTAGCCACTGTAATGGGCATTTTTTCTAACAAACACATAGTAAATGAATGGGAGTTTTCATCCTGTTTTCTGAGTAGAAAAGGAGAGCTGGACTTATCACCAAGGCATTATTGGGAACAAGAGAAAATATGATGCAGAAATGTTCCAGATGGTAACATTTCTTCACTGTGATATTTTATTTTCAAAGTGGTACTGACATAAGCCCAAATCTCATTCTGCTTTGCACAGATAATACCTTCTTCACAGATATATATTCTTAAAATACACAATCACAAAAATGCCTGGCACTGATTCTGTTCCCTTTTTGACCCATTAAACCATGATGTTGCTTATATGAATTCCTTCAAATACTTTATTTAATAGAACAGTACATTTGGAGGCAAGGAATTAGTAAAATGTTCTTCTGGAAAGGACCAAAACATTCCCTTTGCTAGTGTTTGAAGTACCTTTTGCTATCTGACTGGAGCTAGACAACTAACCCACAGACCTTAGGAATATGGTTAGCAAGCCAGAACAGTAGGCAGGCTCACCTTCTCCTTGTATTCTCTCAAGTGCTGTGCCCTGCTGTTTGCATAAGGGGATCAGCTTTTATTATTCTACTCCGTCCCTGCTACTGTGCACTAGGGCAGCACAAAGCAAGATTTAGTGCTTGGATATGGTATTTGCTTGATAGCAATTGTTATAGTTATAGACTTCTGTCTTAACCTGCTGTTCTCCCATGCTCAGAATATTCTTTTTTTTTTTTAATCCCTTTCATCTAATATTTTTCATGCTTGTTATCAGCTGAAATATAATTTTTTTTTGGCAAGCCTGAATAAAATTCATTCATTCATTCATTCATATTTTGAATTATGCAAGGAAGTGGGTGTAAGGAGAAAGGTCTCTTTTTTGCACATTCATAATTCACAAAAAAAGCTGCATATTACAAGCTGAAACTTTCCAGGTGGCTAGTTTTGACTGAAGGGTAGTCTTCATGCTAATTACAAAGAGAGAATGACTGAAAGAAAAATGAAAGAGAAAAATTTAAAATGACACATATTGTGATTAACTCATTTGTTTTGTAGGTGTGTCATACAAAAATTACATTGTGAGCCACT
Source organism: Ammospiza nelsoni (assembly GCF_027579445.1). Lineage (NCBI taxonomy): Eukaryota > Metazoa > Chordata > Aves > Passeriformes > Passerellidae > Ammospiza > Ammospiza nelsoni. The sequence continues at coordinate 19,300,811 of NC_080639.1, forward strand.
TAGAGCAAGTTTAAAGTAACAATTTCATTTAAGTTAAGATGAACTACCATAATTACATAATATCAATGTTTTGTGCTGCAATTTCACTAAGAATCTCCTTACAGAAGCTGCAGAAGCTTTTACTTATGCAAATGTGGAAGCTCACAGTGAAATCAGTGCAGAATCTTATGAATCATTAACTTTGGCCAGAAAGCCATACTGGGGAAGGAGGGAATGGTGTGCAGTGGCAGCAACTGTTCCTGTGCTCTGGGTCTCCCTGAACTCTGGACTGCTGAGGAAAATAACTCAGGGTTTTTGCAGTTTCTTCCAACTTAATACACGTCAGGGACAGCAAACCACTAAAGCTTTGTTATTCTCTTTTCCTTGCTATATTCCATATACTTGTGGACATAACAGGCAGCACATAATCTGACCAGCACTGTGTGACTGACCCTCCATGGTAACAAAGGATTGCTTCAGCAGAAGGTACCAGGCCAGCACAAGCTGGGAGGGTTAGAACAGTTTCCTTTAACCCCTGGAAAAAAGGTACTGTGACATGCAGCTCCACGTTCTCATGAAACACCTGGAGATAAAATACATGCATAAATAAAGCAATATAACTGTAATTTAAAACATCTGAAAGAATAACTGGCAATAGTAATGGCTGACTTTGCTCCACATGGAGCAAAGATGAGTTCAGAACTTCCCCATTACTAAGTTCCCAGTAACCTACTGGAGACCAAAGAAGGACTGTTGGATTCAGTGTAGGAATCTTCATCTTTTTTTACCTCTTGAATTTTGGATGAAATAAGGATAAATAAATTTTTCCCAGTGATGCTGCTTTTTTTACAAAAACACAAGTGAGTGAGTTCTGAGACGTACTAGCTTCTGTAAGTAGAAATTTAAAACTTAACCTTTATTATTCCAGGTCCCTATTACAGGAACAAAAGGTCGCAATCCAGCCACTGAGTGGGGGGATGCTACAACAATTGCTAAATAGAAAAGTGACAGCAGTGCCTGGCAAAAATATGGCCACATGAGAAGTCCTTGGTCTTATGTTTACAGTCATAACTGGCATAAGATCAAACCTCAGCACTGGGGAAAAACTGGATAAGAGTCACATCTGTTTCAATTTATAAATTATCTATTTTAATAAAAAAGTGACCAGTGCTAGTGAGAGTAAAACTGATGCAGAGCTATGAAGGAAATGTGACAGCTCTCTTTCTTCTGAATGCCTGATATTGCCCAAGGTGTAATGCCCATATCAACTCTGCTCGAGCCCTTTCCTACTTTCCACTCATGGCAGTATAATGAATGGGATATTGTATCACTTGTTTTTCACCAGCCCTTTACTGCAGTGACTCCATAGCTGTGTCATACTGCAGATATTTCTTGCTGGTGATCCTGTTCTAGCAGAAACTTGGAAGAAATTATTCATCTTGTACTTAACCCATTACTTGCAAGTTATGTTCAGAGTATTTTTAATAGTCTGTTATTTCCTTCATCAGGTCTCTCTCTCTGATTATGTTCTACAAGTATTCCAAATAGCTTCCTCTGAAAACTCTTCCTGCACCTCTATGATAGTTACATTAACTCACAAGGATTGCAGTGCCCAAAACATGTTCACTCCAGCTGGATTTTTACTTGTCTATTTTTCTTATCTTATTTGCACCCTTGCATGAACTACAGTTCAATGACTGCAATTTGAGCACTCCTTCCTATCTAGCTGAACAATCTTCTCCAACACACCACCATCCTGATGTGTAATCACTCAGGAGACATAATCATTCACTTAGAACTAAAATAATTCTCCTACTGTTTGCTCCTTGCCTCCATTCTGCCCTTTTTCTCTGATTTATTGCATTATATTCCTTATGGAAATATTTTGACATCCATCCCCTCTATTCAAGTCTTTTACCCACCCTTGGAGGGAGTGCTTTGAACAGAGGAAGGCCAGGATGAGTGTGTATCTCACATACTCACCCTTTTATTCCAGTGTCATTTTCCCCACCTCCTCATTATATTCTTGAGTCCTTCCCCTCCTTCTAGTTTAGCTGTACCTACTCTCTTTCCTAGAGCTGAGTCCTCCCTTCCCTCCCCTGCCCCTCTAGTAAATGTCAGAAAATATTTCCTCACAGCCTCTGCTACTCAGGATCATGTCTGAATATAGGGATCCTGAACCCCAGCCTTGTCTAAGCTCTCTAAATCACTTGACCCTAAAAGGTTGCCACAGGACAGCACTTACCTACAGTGCAAGCTGGAGAGAAAGTGCTACAAAGGCACTGAATTCTTCCAGCTCTGTGATCTGCAGCTTATTTAGACTGCAAGAAAGAATTTAGTGAGCCAGAGCACTGAATTTGTTACTTGTTAAGCTTAGTCAAAATTACTATGAAATTCCTTAATTAAACATCTCAAGCTGAGAAGCAAAATTCTTTCTAGTCCAGCCACCACAGTGCCCCACTCAGTCCTGTACCTTTGCCTCTTCCTTGCTGCCCTCATGTTACCTTATGTGCTGCCTGTTGGTTTTGCTTGCTGCGAGTGTCCCTGGCCCCCCTCCACTGCAGAGACAAGCAGAAAGCTCTTTATGCCAAGTATTGACCTAGTGGTGTGCACCAGCCCAGGCTGCAAGTGCATCTTGAATTTCTTGCTCCCCTGGGAGCATTTGATTAAAGGAGGATTTTCATGGTGTGTTGAGATTCAGAACGTGGTGCTATTCAGTAGCTGCTGGTGGCAGCTCTGAGCTGGAACACACACTGGGGCTCTACTCCCTCTGTGATGATAAACTGACTCCTGGGACAGGGAATTCTGCATGATTTTCCCCGTGTGCAGAAGAGCACAAACAAGGCCATGCTCACACTTGCTGCCAGGCTGCTGTTCCTGCACTTGGGGACACAGGTTTCACCCAATTTTCAGTGATTCTCAGAAGATTCACAGAAAGCTTCCACACCTGCTCTCTAATGTGCCTCTTACAGCTAAAGAACTTGAATCAGCTTCACTGTTATTGCAGATGTGTGAGGTCAGTTTGGAAACATTTGGAAACTGAGGACATTTTGTGAGTGTCTGCACAGGGCCCCAGAGCAGCACTTGGAAACGCAGGACACTTCACAGCACACTGTACCCTTTACAGGCCTCAACAGGCTCAGCCTAATTCACACACACACACACACATGTGCTCCTCAGAGTGCTCACTGGAATGCACAATCTAAATTAATTTCTGCTTTATAAATCTTGAAAAGCTTCTCTATAGTCCAAAGACATGGCTCTGGAATCACAACACAGATGTGTACAGTTGTAAAGAATACAGTCCACAATTTTGTTTCTTTCTTCTCTTCCTAGTGACTGAAGTTTTAATTAATAAAAACTACGCTTACAATGAAGTAGGAAAACAGAATCTTTTAAACAGAGGTATGTATTTCCTTTATTTCCTATGGTTTGATTTATGGATTTGCAAACTTACCACTTCAGCCAGAACTCATAAAGCAGAAAAATTATTTTAAAATTAAGTTGACAGTGCGTTAGGATGAATTATGGATACTTTTTTTGGCTTCTGACAGTAATTTGCTGCAGGATATTCTTCTGGCTGAGAAGCTGTAAACAAGACAGCAGCAAAAATACAAGCAAAGTAAAAACAAGTAAAAGAATTAGATCAGCTATAGTATTAATCATTTTGATGCTGAATTTGGCTACTTTGGGTCTAAACCAAACTAACTGTATTTATTTAATAGTCTTTATTTTTCTATTCATTTATCCATGGTAAATATATCCATGTGTATGTGTTCTCCCTCCAAGAATCATTGCATCTCCATCATGAGGAAAACAAAATAAAACTTTTAAAATTACCACAAAACTCTTTATTTCAAATAAAATCTGCAAGAGGGGTATTCTAGAGCTCCATTTTACACATCATATAAACAAAGGTTTCCCTGGTACATTTTCCCACAACTCCTTATGCTGCTAACTTGTTGAAATTGTGCCTCTGTTTAAAGTATTAACTGGAGCCCAGGACTACAAGGAGCTGTTGAAGCACTCACCCAAGAGACCAGCCAGAACACAGGCACTGCAGTGGAAGGGTTAGTGAGCAGGATGCTCAGACACTCATTTCCAGCTTGGGGTGGCCACAGTTGACTGCAGTTACACCTGGCCACGGGATGTGCACTTCTCCATAAGAAAGTTGTGGATACTGAAAAGTTAATGAAGGTATTTTCCAGCTCTGCAGGATGTTTGCTGTTCCTTTCTGCTGTGCTGATGCACATGACCGTGTATCTTGTGCAAGCAGTCACTGGACACACAAACCAGGATGTGAATGTTCAAAGTCATTGTATTATTAAATGAGGAATCATATCTAATTTAATTAAGGGATAAATATACTCTTACAAGTAAGCACATGTCATCAGGCAATATCAGTTATACTTGCATATCTTTCCAGTCATCAGAGTGTTTTAAAAACCTTCTCATTTATGAACAGTATGTTTCTCTGAAAGAGGAAAACAAGGTTTTTTCAGGTGATGCATAAAGCAAGAGTTCAAACAACTTGACCAAAGAGTATCAGCAAGTAAACTAAAAATGTATCCTATCAATAAAATCCAAAAGGGAATATGTCATAAGGGTAGTGTTTTTGCAGTTGGGTTGCAGGAATTTAATAGGCAAGGAGTTGAAAATTATGACCAAGACAGCTGGGTCTTGGCTTCATGCCTGCTTTGCAGTCTGCATAAAAAATTTGGAAATTATCTTGGAGCTTCACACAGTTATCAGTTCTGACATGTCCTAATGACTGAAAGTAAGATGTTTCAAAGAAACAAGCTGATGATGATCCAAGTCTTCATAACATGCATGTGTTTGCCTTCTCATGGTATTATTATCACATAGTCTAAATTTAGACAACCTCAGACATTACAAAAATCAGTGTTTGCATTGCAATTATAAAATTTCTTACTTCTAAAATCTAAAGATTGCAGAACAACTATTTCAGAGAGCAAACAACAGAATATTTACAAGAAGGAAGCAAATATTTTGTTAAAATAATTTTTGGGAAAAGCTTTCAAGGCTTTTGAAAAAGGCACAGTCCTTCTTTATGACCATGTGGAGCTTAAAGGGTCATCGAGCAAGTTCTACCATCACTACATACAGACAATAAACTGTGGGAACTCACAAAATCCCAGGCAAGGAGATTCCCCTTACTTTGGAAATCTGTAGATTTTAGACATATTTTTTCATAGCACTTTGTGATATCATGTATCACAGTACTTTGTGCCATCACTTACATGGGTGAAGCAAAGACTGTCAGCAATCCGACAGCTCACTTTGGACTGAACAACCATGTGAGATGCTGACACAGAAAATCACCCTTTGATTTCTCAAGAGTTAAATTGCATCTTCAAACCAAGTCAAGCTCCATTTGGAGTAAGCTATGGTGTCTTTCTAGTGCATTTCTGCCACTGGTTATTCTTTCTTTTTTGTTTCTTCAGATAAGAAATGTCTGCATCCTAGCTGCTAATGAAAGAAGAGCATAATTCTGAAATGCTTAGTCACTTTTATACTTTTTTTCTGATTCTGGGAAGAAGTGACAGAATCCTGTAGTTAACATGATTCAAAAGACAAGGGGGAGGAGAAGGTGGAGAATGATTATATAAAATATATTTATATTGCTTCTACAACTGAATTGTTTTCAGTATAGTGTCACACTCTCAGTGTGGGGGAATTCTGCATGTGTCATGATTCTACAGATGTTCCTGCACACTACATGCAGCTGCACTATTTGTCATGGGCAAATTTAATAGCAAGATGCTTGTTATGTGTTCCCTCTAATTTTAGTTCACAAAAACATGGAGGGGAAAACCCCCACTACCTGATAGCTTGCTTGCTTCCTTCTTTATATAGCCTTGTAGAATACTTTAAAACAAATATTGGGAACACCCATCTTTTGTACTAAATTCTGTAACACCTGCAATTACGGCTCTATTCCCTTTGCTAGAATGATCTTGTTTTTTCTAATGTTTATAATGCTAATTAAGTAATTTTAAGTACCTGAAGAGGTCATATTTCTAACAGCGGGGGTTCTTCAAGAGCTTGATCCTTCAAAAGGGGGAATAATTTCTGCTAAGTCCTGAGTCTGCTCTGTTCTCAGTGACTTGCAGGTGAAATTCAGAAGCATTCCATACAGCAGCACATCAGAGCCAAGTGCTGTCAGTAATTTTACAGAGTCAAACTCAGAGGAGCTTTCATATTCTTATCATTTAAAATCCTGGATCCCCTCCTCTAGGTATTCTCTGTCCTGAACTTTTTTGGTCCATGGGCAGTGTGTTGAGGGAACCACACCCTTGGGTTCCAGCTTCTTGCAGGAAGTAGAACAAGATTTTTCAAGTAGAAAAGGGAAGAAAAAAAGAAATAAAGGGGTGGGGGGATGGATGGGAGAGTGCTTTCACTTGGAAAGCCTGTAAGATGCTGAAACATGGGCTGTCTAGTTAGTGGCAAGGGATGTAACTGAAGGACTGGCAGTGCAAGGAGAAATTTGGACTTCAGAGAACAAAACTGACAGCTGAAGTAGAAGCACATCCAACTACACCAAACAGGACAAAACTCAAAAAGAGTTCTGTTGCTTCTCAAAAGCTACAGAAGGTGTTAAGAGTGTTACACTACCAGTAAGTGTATGAACAAAAAATAGATGTTATAAATGAAAAATTCAAATTTAATTACTGCACCTCCTACAGTACAAGAAAAACATTAACCTGCTCCAGTGGAGGCTATAGCAGGAAACCTGTGAAGGAGAGGCTGAGGGCACTGTGGTTCTTCAGCCTTGAAAAGGCCAAGAGGGCAGGGGGATCTCCTGCTGTCTGGAAATGCTTCACAAGAGGCTACAAAGAAGACAGAGACAGGTTTTTCTTAGATGTGGATATGGACAGAAAAGAGGCAACCTGCAGAAGTCAAGAGAAATTCTGACCAGGGATTAGGAAAAATCATTTACCGTGAGGGTGGTGAAACATTGGCAGAAGATCCCTGGAAGGCTGTGACTCCCTCATCTCCAGATGACGAGGTCTGTATGGCCTCTTCTGGAGAGTAATGACATTTAACAGATCACCCAGATATTAATATCTATTCTTGTAACATAAAAAGATATATATTTACATGTACAGCTGAAACTCTGAGTGCTTTTAAAACATAAAAGAAAAGGTGGATCAACAGGATGTTTTTTTGCAATTGCAAAATCACATTTTCAAAATAAATGTACCATTTATGTACAATTTTATGGGAGGTGGCTTAAAGCACCTTAAATTTTGTACATGGTGAAAACTGCATATATGTAAAATACAAAGTCATCTATCAAATTGATGGAAAAGTTCTTGTTTGTAGGAAGCTGATCGGATAATTTTGGAAATGTATAACAAGTGCTTCTGTTATTAAAGGTGTGCATTTGTGAACACAGTCTGCCAAAAAAAAAACCCTGAATATTGAGTCTTTTCAGAAGAATGCTGACAAACAGCATTGAAATATTTAATAGAGACGTGAAGATATTAGTTTCCAGTCTTCAGATGATTACTTAGATCAAAAGGTGAACAGGTGTGACTATGACGTCTCCCATTCTGTTTCTAATCAATCTCAAATCATATGTATGAGATCTAGTTTTGTGTAGAGACCCAACTTCAGAAATTGTTGTGAACGACCTCATGTAAAACCTGCCTGCTAGTGCCTGTTGTCTGTGTGTCTGTATGTCTGCTGTATCTTAGATTCATGCATGTTTCTTAATTATCCTATACCTTTATCAGGTTACACTATGGTCTCCTGCAGCTACAGGAATTTTTTACTTAGCACTACAAACTATAGCTCTCAGTTTAATAATCACAGTATTCCTGCTGATTGGGAAAATTATATTGGCAATGAAAATCAAATACTTTTTCTTAGCTGGCCTCCTGATGGCAATGAAGAATTACAAGTCAATCAGACTTTGAATTACTCTAATTCAAGAGAAGTTAGGAAAGTGTGAATGTTTCCAAGATCTGCTGCTCAGTCATGACTCTGCAGTCATAGCAGGTTTGCAAATCCTTGCTCTGCATTTCACAGACTATTCAAAGTGACTTTATAGCCCAATAAATGTGATTTTGCCATTATTGGTAAAAAGCAACAGGGTTTATATTGAGGTGACAGTGTAGGGACTCAGCAATGCTCTGGCTTTTTCTGGGCCTAGATAGATTTTAACATGGTTTAGCTGTGATAGCAATTGTCCAGCTGTGAGGCACTCTTGACTAGATTTGTTTCAGTTTAACTCTAGTTTAGGATAATAACAAATGGTTATTCATTGTGAACTGAACTGCCTACAATTCTAGAGTCAGCTGTGGGGAAGAGTGCAGACACATTTGACACAAATCACCATTTAATCATAGTTAGATTATAGTGTTAAGAAAACATAAAACTAAATCTGAGCAGACACCAGGCTCAGAAGAAAGACATCCTTCTCCCTTGAGTATCACACAAATCCTGGTAATAATTCATCATAATACTTCCTCATTTCTTTTGAGGAATACCAATATTAAAATCCAAAGGAGAACTGGGGGAGTAAGTGCAACATCATACAAGAGGGAATTTTTAGTGTAGCAACTCTATTTTTAATGCAGTCTTCCTATACTCCTATATATTAAGTAATTTTGACTATTGGATTGTTAAAAACATTAACTGGACTAACAATAAATTTTTAGATTAGTTTATATTCTTTTGCCAGTACATTTTTGCCACACAGAAGACTTAGAGTGTAATAGCACATCATAACATCACCAACCTGGAAGCTGAAACAAGCACTATAAAGATCCCTGAAGCTCACAAGCACTTTTGGCCAGTTGCAGTCAATGCTGCTGTGCTCTATTTTCTCATGGACAAGCTGAATAAAATCAATCCAGTGAATTAGCTCTCACTGAAGGTTACCACTCAGGAAGAGGTCAGTGTATTTGCGTGCTGCTGTTTTAATCAGTGCTGCCACTAGTGCTACCACTGGCTTACCACTTTCCCTCTGGTCACAGGCTTTTACTGCTGATTTCGCAAGGCAGTGCAGCGAGCAAAACACTCTGAGAACATGAGGCTGAGTGTAAAGAACCCAAATGCCTGTGTAATACTCTCAACTGTCATTTACCTTGGTCGGTTTGAAAGGGTAAAGCTCACTTTCACAGCCCAGTTAGCTCTCCCAGTAGAGCACAAACCCTGCATGAGCTCCCATTCACCACTCTGTGTATGTACACCTGTTTGTGTGGCCAGGCAGCCCACAGAGCAGTCCTTTGCCTTAAGGTTTTCAGCTCTCCCTTGCCTGCCTTCCCAGTTCAGCACGGCACAAGGGAATATGGACAAGTTTGTGTAGTTCTGATTGGGTCCCCTTGCTGTAGCTTGAGCTGTTTGTGCTGCCAGCTCGCTCTGCCAGGCCCCTGGAACACTCCCTCACCAGGGAAGAACATCAGTCTGAAATGCTTCCTACAAACTGCATTTGCTCTGAACCAGTTCAGGCTGCTTTCTTGTCAAGGACAGAGAAGTGTGACGGTTTCACAAATATTATTGTGGCTGGGGGGCACCTCTGCAGGGACAGCCAATTTTCTCACTCTCTACTTTCCATCTTCATCTCCAACACTGGGAAATGCATCAGCTTTCAAAGTAGCTCTTCATGTCCTGAGTGCTGCTGCTGCCACATGTATATATTCCCCCTAGAAGGAGCTGAATGGGAAGAGTGTTGTATAACGATCTCTCATTTAGCTTAAAGTGTCATCTTTTCCTTCACTGCACTTTGTCTGTCAGAAGTGTGCTGAGTCTTGTTGCAGCTGCGTTCTCGCTCTTATTTGGCACAGATCTCTTCTAAGTTCTGCACCCATACCAAGAGTTTCCTTCTTGCCTTTGAAAAGAGTGACAAACGGGTACAGAGCAGAGGAGCCCAAAGCCTACATGCATATGAACCAGGACTAGGATGAAAATATTAACCTGCAAAAAGAGATTTCTTTGGCTTCTAGTGCATGTGATCTGAGCTGGAAAATAAAATTCCAAATGGAGAAGAAAAAGGGAAGACAGAAATTCAGATTCAGATATTCAGATGCTGACCCTACTTATTTTCAGAGCCCAGAATATCTACTATACTGAAACATAAATCAGCCAGCCAGTGAATTCTTGCCCAGTATCCTCAAGGTTATCTGGAGGTCAGCTACAAGCATCTTGCATGAGGACATGTGCAAGGACTGACTTCAGCAAGGTGACAAAGACCTTCTCTGGTCGAGGCTGGGATGCTCAGAATGCTCACCACCACATGGCAGGGCCCTGCCTTTCTCACTGAATTATGTAAGCAAAATACAGTTCTGCTCAGAAAAAACACACTCTATTAATTATTTAAAAATTAACTGGGGTTAAACCAGTTGCCATTGTCAGGCATGCTAACCTTTAGAGCACATACAGCATTAAATCATGGATATCTATAGGGAGTTCCCTTGGATCATTTGATCAAATTATGCTCTTAAAAGTACACTTCAAAAATGTCATCCCTGTGTAGGAGGAAAAGAAAGAAAATAAGGCAATGAAATTAATGGAAATTTGGAGAAATGAAATGTTGTCTCATGTATTTTGACAATGTAGGCATCAGTAGGTTTGCCAGACAGATCAGCTTCAGATTTGACTTGAGCAAATTAAGCTAGTCTAAAGCACAAGCTACTTGCTAATAATTTTCTTGGCTTTTTCCTCTTGAACCATTTTACATGTTTATTTACATTTTAACAGCATTGGCCATGCATCTCCCATGTTTGAGGTCATTCTCCAGCCTCTGGGAAGAAAGCTGGCATCTGACAGGGCAGCCAATTTCTGGTCATAGAAGTGTTTTAAGTAACAAGGTATACAGGCAGCAAGAGCAAAGGGGGAAAAGATATGAAGTTGAAGAAATGAGAGACTGCTAAAACAATAGGGCATACACAGCAAGAGGAAAGAGCAGTGAAATACCTGAAGGGCTCTGACAGATTAATCCCACTGCACCAATTGTTTGTTACCCTGCTTTGCAAACAGCACACTGTAGGCACCCTTCCTTTGCAGAGATCTGCTGCTGCACCCCATTTCTTTCAACAATAAGATGTCAGGCAAAACTGGGCATAGCTGAGGTTTCCATAATAATACCAAAAAAGAGAGAAATGATACCCAAGAAAAAGTGATGCCGGTGAAAAACAATTGCTCATCACCACCAAAGCAATGCCCAGTCAGTCCTTGAGCTGCAGCCCCCAGCCAACTTCCATCTCTATTTTATACAGAGAGCATGATGCCATATGGCAGGGAATATCCCTTTGGTCACTTGGGGTCAACTGCCCCAGCTGTTGTCTTCTCAACTTTTTGTGCACCTTCAGCCCCATCGGTGGTGGAACAGTGTGAGGAGCAGAAAAGGCCTTGACTCTGTGTGAGCACTGCTCAGCAATAATTAAAACATCTCCAGATTATCAACACTGTTTCCAGCACAAATCCACAACACAGCCCCACACCAGCTGTTATGAAGAAAATTAACCCAGAAAATCTACCCCAGTCAAAACTAGCACAATCTTAAACTGAGTTTGCTGGGCTGTAAGACATTTGGTGGTGTCAGGATTTTTATTTGTGAATGTGATAAATCTGACTGAAGCCTAAGAAACATTTTTACAGATTGCTTTAAAACAGTCTTATACTTTACTACTGTCTACCCTCACATACATGCTATGATTTTATTTTCCATTATTATGATGATGTATTACAACACCAAGTAATAAAGACTGTAGTGAATTCAGATTGGAGAATATAAACATCAGTCCTCTTGTTGGATTTTTCTAAATCTTCTTCTGACCTAAGCACATATCCTCAGTCTGGTCATAATCCACACCTTGACCATATGGTCCTCTACAAGAAAACAAAATAATTCTAGGCAATTAAGACACTTGCCCATATCCATTTCATCTGCTACATCTTTGGAGGTACAAACAAAACACTGGATGGGAAGATGTGCTAATGCTGATAGTGCTTTAGATCACTTGATAATCTTTTTCCTGTGATAGTTATTACTGAATGGAAATCAAATGTATGCATGTTAGGAGCAGTAACAGATGGCACTTCTGTTCTGTGAGGAAGAAATAGGGGCAAAGGGGCAGCAAACTTGAACCTCCCCCCTTCCCTGTCTTACCAGGATTCATTGTGTTGCCCTCCTGTTACAGTTGGCTGTGACTCTTTCTTGTTATAAAGAGATGTCAGAAGTTAGACAGAGACAGACGATAACCTTAAATCCTTTACTGCATTTTACCAGGATTCTGAAAAATAAAAAATAAAAAAATAAAAGCCAGCTGAGGGAGTTGGAAAATGTCAGTGAGGCATTACACAAAGAACTTGATACATTTGTTGACCTTTCTTCTTACTCCACCCTTCTCCTCTAAGATGGATTTAGTAGTAGTGAGTGCTTAGTGCTATAAGTGCTTTCTTAAAAATAATTTAGATGCTATTGGCTGTCTGCCTGCACTTGGAAAACATAGCTGTTTCAATGAGCCCCTGCTGAAACAGAAGAAAAGGGGTTTATTGAAATGCCTCCAAAAACGCACCAAAATTTCATTTTTCCCCTTGCCTGCTGAAACCCATCTTGTTCTTGCTTTTACAGTCTTTTGTTTTATTTTTTTAATTGTACCATTGTATCCAGGGTCTTTTCATTCTTCTCCGCTATTTTACGAATGGCGTGTGTGGTATTAAGAGCTGAAGGCAGAGATGAGAGGAGAAGTGTTTTGAATTGACTAATTTGCAGGCAAGAAATAAAGCTCTTGTAAGGTGGTCCCAGGGGTATCTTTGCCATGAACACTATTTGAAATGACATGTAATCTGGTACATTTCAAAGGCAAAACATTTCCTATTCTAAAGTATCTTCCTGAGCCAGGGTTGGTTTACCTGTTTCCAGAGAATAATAAACTCCACCGAGGCCAAGGAATCTCCCTCTCTCCTCTCTCAAAATTCCTGTTCTTTTTCAAAGGGGCAATTGCAGCCAACAGTTTATTTCTGTCCTATCCTTTGCTGCTCTAATGGCTCAGAGCTCGCTACTAATACATAGCTGAATGCACCTCTGGATTAAATACCAAGCAACAGAACCCCGCACATCCCTGTACAACACAATAAATAATGGCGTGGAGCTCTCTTGTTGTTTCTTACAACGGTGGAAAATTTAGGTCTTGTACAGACTTTTAAAATTTTAAGCATTTCAGCATATAACTTTGATCTGGCAATTTCTTAATAAAAACTGTTCCTCTTCTAGAGAAATCTGAGTTCAACTGACCTTGGAACATTGTATTAATACTCTTTCTCAGCACAATTCAGTGTCTCTAGCCTTGCTGACATACTAAAAGTCTTACACACAAAAATCCACATTAATTTGTTAAGGCAGAAATTTCAGAAAAAAATTTCTTTATGTTTAGAATTTTGTCCATACTTTGGTGAAGGCTTAGGTGGTCTTATAAATTGACACACTTAACCATCATCTGTAAACATATTCATATACTCTAAGGAATGTTTCTATATGTGTATGATTTAAGCTTACTCTATCCAGAATTGTTTTAAAAGATTTTTAAATGTTTTTGAAGAGGAAGCTGGCCACAAATAAACCCCAAAGCTTTTGAGAAAATAAACACTGATAAATATTACAAATAAGTTCTATTAATTTCACAGCTGTTCTAAAGCTTTTAGTTATCGAAAAACAAACTCATGCTTTGTGAACATTCTGAACTTAGACCACTGTTTCAACGTTTACTTGACTTTAACTCTCCATGAAGAGAAATCAGGGTACAGAGTGTCTACAATAATGACCCTACATTTTTATATTTTTAAATTTATATTATATTTATTTTTAAAAATTAAAAAAAGAAAAAACTTCAGTTACATTTATTTTTAAAATCCACATGCTTGTGCTCAAATGTACAGGCTCCACATATTATTTTTTCAATTGTGGACAATGTTAAATAAATTATGTTACTTGAAGAGAGATACTGAAGGTTCCTGGATAGAACAAACAAAAGAAATGGATCTGAAATGTCCAGAAAGGAGAAATTTCTAAAGGCATGAAAAGTGACAAGTTGTCTCCTCAACCTACTATTTATGTGAGGCAGCAGAATGCCCAGGATGACTTGTGCTGTCAGTTTGCATCACCAGTCTCAGACCTTTGATTTTGTACTGTGAGTGACCCTAACATGTTTTGCATTTGGATCTCTACCAAATAGAAGTCATGACAAAATACTATGCCCCACAGACAGGTTTTACACCTTGCTGTTTTTCACGAGGTTCTGTCAACTGTAATTCTTCATTTATGGGAACTTAGCCCAAATGTAACTTGGAACTAAACGTGCTCAGTGTTCACAAAAACTTCCAAAGAAGGCAGTGCTGTTCCCCAGTAGTGTTTATCTCCTGGACTCCTCCCCTTATCAATCCTGAACTATTAGATCAGTCTGGACTAAATACTATTACTAAAAACCATGAGAAAACATAACACTTCCCATGAAATAAAAGAACTTTCTGCAAGTTAGTTAGCAGTACCACTGGTCCTAGAAATTCTACCACAACCAGAGAAATAAACCAGGCCTTTCCACGACTGCTGACTGCTGTCACACGTTAACACACCGATGGCATTACACCTCCAGCACTCAGTGTCTAAGCAAAGTTTCAGGGCTTGGCTCAGGCAGCTGCCTGGGGAACACTCTCTGCTTTCTGAAATCAGAGCTAGCTGCTTGCTCTGCTGTATCTGCACAAGTATACCTGAGCAACAGATTTGACCCCACTGAAAATTTGCTAACCCTCCTCTGACCCAACTACTTCCTAATATCAGCATAAAGACTTCTGTTAAACCTCTTCCATTGCCTGTGTGTAATGTCACCTTCAGTGAGACATTAATTTATATTCTTTTCTTTAGCTAAATTTCTAACATATCCACTTCAGTGTGCATTGAAATATTCATATAGGCAAGATGTAGGGAAGCCATCAGCAAGAATCAATTGTTTCATTCTGGGATGCTTTTCAGACACAGGAGCATTTTGCTAATACAGAGTACCTAGCCAGAAAGCAGCACAATATCCTAGCTCAGCTGATTGATTGAAATTGTATTTTTGAGGGCTGTTTTTTTCCTTTGGTGACTCATGTGAGGTGGTGCCATGTTAACACTATGTGTAGAACACATGCTTGTTTGAACACTTCATTATTTGGCTCAAAGTAGTACAGTATATTGTTCTGTTTAGGGAACAAGTTTGAATTTACCATTGACTCAGGAGAACTTCACAATGTATCGCTGGGTCAAGGACAGGAAGCTGCAGCAGAAATAGCTGTGGAAAAGGCATCAAAAGAAGGCCACTGGGTT